>NW_011942150.1:304035-522744 GCF_000187425.2 Metarhizium robertsii ARSEF 23 | reverse complement strand
ACTCGGTCACGCTGACGGACACGGATGCCGTTGCCCGCGCCGCGCTGCATGCCGCCCGGTCCGAGATGGACAAGGGCTGCGAGCCGGCCATACAGGCTAGTTCGCTGCCCATGGCGATTGTGGCGTGAGTAGGAGGTCAAGGGGGGAAGTAGGGNNNNGGAGGTCAAGGGGGGAAGTAGGGGGGCAGGGCTGGGGAATTGTAGCTCTGCAGCTTGAAAAGTCCGGTTGAAACAGACTGCCACGATGGGGTACATGTAGCATTGATGGGCCGGGGTACATAGACGTTTTGTTACTTATGTGGATATTCGCATTGATAGAAAAGCTCCTCCAAATTGCAAATTAAATAAAAAATCAAGCTTCAACCATGGAGCCGCAGCTGCGCGTCCCTGACTAGACCATGTGTCTCGACAAGAACTCAAGATGCCAAGTTGCCACGTTGTATGGAATGTCTACCACCGTCCACGCTTTCACCCGCGGCGTGCTGCTCTCGACCACGACCAGGGAGCGCTTCATCAATTCATTCACTCTCAGCTACACAAAGGCCGTGTTCTCGTTCACCCAGACATCCCGCCAAATTCCCTACCAGCCCCCAACCCGGCCTAGTTTTCCGGCCGCTTGTACTCCCCCTTGTCAACCATGTCATTGATCGTCTTTTGCGTGACAATCATGGCCTCGATGCAAGACGGCGTCCCGCAGTAGACGGCAGCATGCAGGACCGCCTCCCGAATCTCCAGCTCCGTCACGCCGTTGTTGATGGCGCCGCGCGTGTGCAGGCCCAGCTCCAGCCAGGCCTTTTGGCCGATGATCAGACCCAGAGCTGCCCGCCGCGTGGTGGCCGTCAGCAAAAATCCACATCTAGCTTCTTCACATGTGCGAGGCGGACAATGCCGGGCCTGGGCGTGCACTTACTCAAGAGGCTGCGCTGCTTGCGGTCGAGCCCGGGCCGCTGCCAGACGGTGCCCCATGCCCATTCGGTAATGAGCTCCTGGCCAGGCCGGGTGAAGGGCGTGGCGTTGCGGAGCGCGTTTTCCACGTACTCGCTGCCGAGGACGTCCTTGCGGACCTTGATGCCCTCGTCAAAGAGCCTGCGGTGCAGTTCGTCATTCGTGGCATCAGACGACATGGCGCTCGGCTCGAGTCAAGCGGGAAAATTGTGGATATCTGCTGGGCCTTGCTCGTGAATCGCCTTGCTCCAGAGCGGATCTTGTTCGAGTCGGAAAACTTGTGCGGACAAGAGTACCGGATGTGCCCAGAGTGCTGGCGTCAGAAACGCTTATTTAACTTGCATCCGGGAATCCAGGAAAAGCGATTTGCCCGATTGGAGCCCCCCCTCGCTCCAACTTGTCCAGTCCACCTACGAACTCGCCACGAACCCGCCTTGTCTGGCCGGGCAGGAGCCGTGCTTGGCAACTCGTGTGCTTGGCTGCATGAGAGGGACAGGGCTGAAGCCGGGCACCGGGGATACTGCCCCTGCCCGGACTGTATTCCGCAAGCTCAACATGGCCCCGTCCAAGCGCGCTCCGACGTGGAGGTCTCTGGGATGCGGCGGGCCGCTGTGAACCGCTTTATCCGCTTTGCCCGAACATCCACACGATCCCCGGAGTCGGGCGCATGGGCATGGGCATGGGATGAACCAGTGGCGACGTGGACGTGGACGTGCGTGGACGTGGGCAGGGATGTCGGAGACGCTGCCAACACCACCGTGCTCCGTATTACCATATGTGCGCGCCGCTATACACGGGAGCCCGAAAAAGCATACAAGTAAAGTTGGAGGACAAGAGTAATCCAGACGCACCGGCCAACGTGTTTGTCCGACCGTGTCGGACATGACTGGGCTTTGCTGCCGACGGTTGATTGGCAACAGTCATGCAAGCGCAAATGGTGCAAGTTGTGCGTCGTAACAGCAGCATGAGCTCGCGTCGGACATGATGGGGAGACGTCCCCGACCAAAGACACGTGTATTGCGCCATCGGTTTCCCGTTGCAATTACGTACGTCAAATTTACAGTTTCTGCCGTGCAACAAAGGCCAGTCCCGGGCTGCAGCTGACTTGTAAGTTGTCACTCCGGGCGCCATCAATTTGTTACACGTGCATGCCATGCCGTAGCTACCGGGCGTCTTGCAAACTCTCGGACGTCTCAGGTTCTTGTGCCAACACATTTGAGAGACAATGCTGAACCTTCAATGCTGTGACATGCCGGAGAGCAATGGAGCATGGACAAGTGACAGACAGGAGCACACGACCGAGGGCTAGCAAGTCATATTTTGACTACCCACTCGTCATACTTTCTCGACATTGAACCGCAGAGCATCCATGCGCCGGCCAACTTTGTCATTTTGTTACCGTGCCATCCTCCGTCTCTGTGATTCCCAACTTCCAACATGTCATCTATGTCATGCAGGCGCAACACTCTCAAATTATGGATAGCTGTCCATGTTCCACCGGCACCATGTAAATGATACCAAACTTGGTCAATTTGACTACAAATGAGCAACAACTGATGTAAGAATGGCCCTTGCTTGGTCCCGCGTCTCGCGCACAATCACGGCCGCATCGTCCACTCGCCGAACCAGTCCTACCGCGGCGCCGACATACGTTGCCAGCCTCCCCTCGGGACCCCAGCCCGCATCCCCAGTCTTGGCAGACTCGTCGTGCAGCTCCTTGAGCCTGTCGAACTCGACGCCGGCCTCGTGATCCCTCCAGCTCCTGTTGATCAGCGTGCGAGGCGAAAACGGCTCCGGCCAGCCAAACGTGCCACGTAAATGGTTGTACAGCTGCGTACGCACGGTATTCTTGGCACCGTCAGACGCCCGAACAACCTCGTCCTGGTAGCCCTTGCTGATCCGGGCCTCGCTGGACGCCAGGAATCGCGTGCCCATGGCCACGCCCGCGGCGCCCAGTGTCAGCGCAGCCGCGGCGCCGCGCCCGTCGACGATGCCTCCCGCCGCAACCAGAGGGATGCCGCTGTGCCCCAGCGCGTCCGACACCTCTGGGACCAGGGCAATGGTGCCCTGGGCGTCCCTGTGTCTGCCGTGCCCGCCTCCCTCGGCGCCCTGGAGGACGAGCACGTCGGGGGGTGTCGCGCTGGCGGCGGCCTCGACAGCCTCGCCGAGGGAGCCGACCTGCAGCCAGACGCGCGTGTCTGGCGATGCGCTCCTGATGGCGGCGGTCCATTCGTTTAACTCGGCCTGGCCGCGACGCGGTGCGAACAGCCACACGGCGCAGGGGCGGTGCTTGGTCACGGCAGACACGGCCACCTCGAGGTCGCCGTTCCACGTCTGGAACCCGACGCCGATGGGGAGCAGCGAGGGGCCTGCGGCGCCCTGGATGGGCGAGGACCCGAGGAGCTCAGCGGCCTTGTCGAGGTCGGCGAATACGTCTTCTGGCTTGAGGGTCGGCCCAAGGAAGCCCAGGCCGCCGGCGGAGGAGACGGCGACGGCAAGGCCCGGCCCGGTCATGACGCGCATGGGCGCGCTGATGACGAGTGGCGATTTCGTCCATGGCAGGCTCTTTGCGAGGGCCTGCTTGCACTCGTTTCGAAGAAGGGCGGTCATGGTGCCGGGTGCGGTTGACGCAAAGTTGAACACGATTGTCGTCCCGATGATGCAAGGGCCTTGTGGATGATTGTCTTTTGTATGCAGATGCTATGCCGGGATGCGTCTTTTTCTTTGCCGGTTGTCTTGTCTGTCGTGCCGAAGCCACTTGCCTGTGACTGCATCTGCATGGAGTAAGTTGGCTGTTGGTGGAAACGCAGTGTAACCGCGGCGATGTTGCGCATGGCACCTGCTGGTTCATAAACCAGACTTGACTTGATAGCTTGTTCGAGGATCGACTCCACTCCACTTCCTGGAAACACCAGACAGCACTTGAGACCACATGCAGTAACTCCTGCATTCACTCTCCGGGCGGCCATGTGGCGTCCTGGCGGCCCAACATGACACAACCCGCTGCGAGTCGTCCAGTTCGCCCGGCGGGTATGACGGTACGGAGCGGAAGTGGACCATGTACCAGACGCGAGGCCAAAATTACGCCATGTATACATGGATGTACATGTCGACGGTGTAGTTATTCCATCGCCTCTCATTTGCAATTCGCGGACCAGCCAATGGCATAAAACCGAATTGCCAACTGCTGCTACTCTGTCAAGGGCGTCACGCAAGTCTCAGGCATCGACCGACGGGATGGAGGCGACGCTGCGAGACGACGGCAGTATATCTTAGATAAAGTAAACTCGGTCCGCGCCTGTGAATCCAGCTCAAAAAAAGAGCGAGTGCCGTCAAATTGTCGTAGTTGACGCTCTCCGGCTTCCGCCCGCCCAACATGGCCGCGCCGCCCACCGCCGAGCAAATCGCCATTGTCAAGTCCACCGCGCCCATCATCAAGGAGCACGGCCGGGCCATTACAGACGCCTTCTACACAAACTTGCTATCTGTCCACCCCGAGCTGAAGAATTACTTCTCCCTGCGCAACCAGCAGACCGGCGCGCAGCAGCTAGCCCTAGCCAACGCCGTCTTCGCCTACGCAGCGTACATTGACGACCTTGCGAAACTAAGCGAGGCTGTTGAGCGAATCGCCCAGAAGCATGCCTCGCTGTTTATCCAGCCCGAGCACTACCCCATCGTAGGCAAGTTTCTCGTCGAGGCGTTTGTGCAAATCCTCGGCAGCGCCGTGACCGAGGAAATCAAGGACGCGTGGATCGCGGCATACCAGCAGCTCGCCGACATTTTTATCCAGCGCGAGCAGCAGCTCTACCGCGAGCACGGCCAGGACTGGCAACAGTGGCGCAAGTTTGTCATTGCCGACAAGCAGCACGACTCGGAAGACGTCTTCCACCTCTGTCTCAAAACGACCGATACGCTGCCCCTGAAGGAATTCCTTGCCGGGCAGTACGTCTCGCTGCAAGTCCCGGTCCCCGAGGCCGACGGGCTCCTGCAAAGCCGGCAGTTCAGCATCAGCTCGGCGCCCGTCGACTCGCGCGAGCAGCTGCGCGTCACGGTCAAGCGAGGAAGCACTGTGCTGGACGCGAGCGCGCAGGACGTTGTGCAGGGCAAGGTGCCGGGCCTTGTTTCCAACATTCTCTTTGAGAGGTACAATGTCGGCGACGAGGTGGAACTCAGTCCTCCCCGGGGCGTCTTTTCGTTTGACGCCGAGGCCGTGGATGCAAATGTTCCCGTCGTCCTGCTTAGTCTTGGTGTCGGGGCGACACCCGTCGTTGCGATTCTGGATTCAATTCTCAAGTCTGGCCATCCGGCTCGCTGGGTGAGCTACATCCACGGCGCGCGACACGCGGGGGCCGTATGTTTCGGGGAGCACGTTCGTTCCGTTGCCAAGGACTGTGATAACGTGTCGTCGGTGCTTTTTCTGAAAAACGTCAAAGAGGGCGACGAGTATACTTTCCAGGGGAGGATGGACCTGGGTAGGCTGGATGGGGGTGCGCATTTATGCCTTGATGATGACAAGGCGGAATACTTTGTGTGCGGGCCGCCCGAATGGATGGTGCAGACGCGGACTTGGTTGACGGAACAGGGCGTCGAGGTGAAGAGGGTTCACTTGGAGTTGTTTGGGACAGGAGGAATCTGAACCGGCTTATTGAGTTTTGTAATGTCATTGTTTTTAGTGTATCAGATTGACGACAAGCCTTGCTAGCAGGCGAATAACGAGTCACGACTTGCTTTACTAAATTGACATCTGGAGTCTTTGTGAGGTGTGCATCGGCGCCATGCCAGTAGTTGCTACTGTGACAACTATTCCGGCCTCTTTTCCATTGGGGTGAATAAAAACTGGACCATTTTTGTAAAAGAATAAAAAAACTAAACTCACGTCTGTCTGTCCATCCGTCTCAAGAGTCAGGCTGTGTCGGCAATGAAGGATTCCCCTCCGCTCGCCTCACATCTCCGACTTCAGTCGTTGTCTACACTCTTTCTTCCCCACCAAGTTTTTCATTTGTTCTTCCATGTCTTTTTGCCCAGCCTCCGGTCGCTGTATTTCTCGTCTTCCCGCCCCGGTCGTAGTCTATGCAAGTCATAGGCCGAACTCTGAAATATAGACTCGCCATAGAGAAGCGCAACCAGGCAGGGGCGTTATCCTCTGCACATATACTATCCTGACCTTTGATGCGCCATTTCAATTCTGGTCCAAGGCCACCTGCTGGGCCCAGAAAACTCTGAGAAACGGCCTGAATAACTTTCTTGCTTGGAGAGTCCGGCAAAGCTCGCACTGTTTGATCACCCGAATGGACCATGCCGAATATTCCAACATTGCTGCCGTCGACGAAAATGCTCTTCGACGCTGATCTTGAGCCAACGGCATCATGTGATATTGGAACCGCTGCATCTTTGTTGCAAAGTCCACTGCGTTGCTGAGGTGGTTAGGATGGCAATGAGTGCGACTTCCAAGTGCCAATGGCCAGAATGATGGCGTGCGATCCGATTTGCGTCGCTGTCGAGTTCTGCCATCATGTCGTCGTCCATGGTGCAAGTCCTGTGGAGTGAAAACACACAGCATCGCCATAACATTAGCGAGGGCTTTGTCTAGACATGACTCTGCTGCTTTCTCAAATGTCTTGACTTTTGCCTCTAACCAAGGCTTAGGATCGGTTCCTGCTTTTTGTCGAGCCCCCTATTCCTATGTTCTTCTTTTTCTTTCTCTCTGCCTTTTCTTTTACTTTACATTCGTCAACTTGTTCTTTTTTTTTTCATGTTTTTCTTCGTGAAACTTTTGCATGTCTCTATAGAACATTGTCTCGTCGTCCAGATCGCTTGTCTCAGATTCAAGGTTTGGACTTTGAATTTCTTGGACTATATTGATAGAACCTAGAAGCGTGGATTGAAACTCTGCCAAAGTTCGAGGGCGCAGAAAGAAAGTGCACGCCATAATCTCGACTCGTCGGGGCAGACGCCTGCGCTCTAGATGCTAGAGTTGGGGGCGTAGAAAGACGAGGCTGCCATCTCGGTTCGCTAGTGCAGATATAATAGCCATTTCCTTCAAATCAAACTTCGAGTTCAGATATTCAGAAGTTGCAATGATACGGAATATGTTTGAGATGATAGCTCAGCAAGCTTGCTTTGCTACAGCTTCCAATATTCGTAGTATAACACACCACCATCTCCAAGAATAGCTGATAATAAGTCCTCCATAGACGAAAATCAAGGCAATACGAAAATTCCCCTCGGAAGTTTAACGGTTGTACATGGTTCCGTTATGGAGGGCGATGAGTGCCACCATTACAACGACCCTCCAGAGACTCCAGGACTCCCATATGGCTACCTGAATGATGGTTTTCATGAGAATGGAAGCAGCATCAAATGAATTTGATGAGAAAAAATAAAGTGGCTGCAGCTCCAATAGCTATGATTCCAGCGAGGGTAGTGGCAAGGCCTTTGACGAGCATCGTGATGGTGTACCGAGGTGACAATGTGTTGTTGGTGCTGCTTTACCTCGCGACTAGTGACGGGCGATGGGCAGCATCTGGTGAAAGGGCCAACGACGAGCAGTATGCCTGGGAAAATAAAATAGAAACGAGGTAAACTAGATGCAAAATGAACTGCATTGTGGGTGAATTGGATGTGGTGGAATGTACATGAATCATGCCATGTGTCGTGAGAGATCCGCTCGTATGTTGGTCGGATACAACTGATTGTATAACAGAATACAGGCCAGCAACTCCTTTTTTTCCCTCATTCTCTGAGACGGTTGACCACGCACACGTGCAACTTTGAACCTTTCAATGTTGGATGGATGTGGCCAGGCGCCGGCACCAGCAGATGAACACAGCTTCCGGGGGGGTTTATAGGCTTCGAATGTTGATGGCATCATGCATGTTGGTGGCCATTGACAGGCGTCGGTTTGCCGCCGGCCGTGCATTGATGCGACCACACAAATCCGGTTGCCTCACTTTTCCTTTCAATGTTGCGAGAGTGTGAGCGCCTACTGACCCATGTTGTTTCAATGTTCACTTGCAATGACATGTCAGTTTGGCGCTGTTACAACAGAACATCACCAGAACAAAGAAATTACTTGACAGTATAAAGCCTTCTAATCTAAAAAAAAAAGGTCACGCAATTATTGGCCTACATCATTTTTCTAAGCCCAAGGGTGTCTTGATTTGCCCCAGATGCATGATGAGTCATTCTATAAAAAATGTTGGAGCGCAATCGCGGCTCGTTTTCTCTTCCTCCTCAACCTCCTTCTTTCTCCTTGCATCACCTTGCGCAAGACTCATGGTAGACTTTGGTCCCTTGTGTCTTTTCAAGATAGGCTCGCTGTTGATTCTCGACAATGAGGTAGGCCATGAATGCGCCCCCGGAATCAATGAAACTAACGTCTCCTCAGCTCAACCAAAATACCCGACGCTGTTAGCAGCACTGCAGGAACTCCATTTCCCTACGTTGCAGGTCGAATTATGACCTTGAAAACCTCTTGCGGGGACGATATTCAACTCGTCATCTCCCGCGTCTGCTCGGTTACTGTATCGCCTGTCATGGTAGTGCACGTAAAAATGCCGGATGGAATGCAGACGGCCATTCTCAAATTATTCGATCGACGTTTTGGGCATTTCCGCAAGAAGCATCCATACAACCAAGAAGCGGAAGCCGTGTGGCAAGATTCTGTTCGCTCTGGTTTGGCGAAGAGGCTCCTTGACGATCTCCGAAACGAGGAAGACAGTGTCCGAAGGGCGCGTTTTCAAAAGGATGTTGATGAAGGGGGCAGTGAAGAAGAAGAAGAGGAGGAAGAAGAAGAAGAAGATGATGATGATGACAACGAGAATGACCTCGCCGAGTCGGAAGCTATAATATACCACACAGCTCAGAGAAACTATGAAAATGAAGTACGAGCCTATAGCCAACTAAAACCACTCCAAGGCCGATGCACTCCCCGATTTATCGAATCCGTCATTGACAGCTCACCAGAGTCACCCGCGGATCTTCCGGTCGAGTACTTCCAAGTTCGTGGTATATTACTTGAATACCTTTTCGGCTTCCCCCTGTCAGAACTCACGGCGAGAATCCCAAATCAGCCATTTCTCTGGGAGAAGATAGTGCAAGGCGCAATTGATGTTGTTCGAGAGGTGAATAGGGCGGGGGTTGTTCACCATGACTGTCAACCTAGGAATATGATGGTGTCGCAGATGGGCCGCGACGTGTTTCGGTTATACTTGATCGATTTTGCACAATGTGCCTTCAGGGCCGACTACAAGGACACGGACGACGTATATGATGAGGATGGCTTTGCGCATATTGTGACCTTGTACGATAATCATGGGGGCATCGCAATACTGATGAGTCAAAGGGTGAAGAGAGAAACATCATATACGCTTCACCTGAAAGCGCTAGAGGGGTAATATTACACAACCATCACGGGGTTTTTGGCTAAAGCTTGGCTTGCTTAATAAGAATGTTACAATATGCATGTCCTCAGCCCGTTCTCCAGATGTACAAAGTCGGATTGCTTTACCCCACGAATGGAGAGAGTCAACTTGCTAGCGCCATGTTAAGTCTGGAAGAAGCTGTTCCTGGCACTTGGAGACGTACGTTGGGGAACGATGATGGAGCAGAACATGGAAGAAAACTTTATTGGGAATCAAGTTCCTGGCTTGATATTATAAATGAGCGAGCTCACGAAACTGGCAATAGTTTTGAACTGTTGGTGAGCCTCATCAGCTAAATAAAACGCTCATTTCATCACCATCTTGACCATTTGCCAAGTCGGCTAGTTTGAAGTTTCTCAAACCGCTTGTTTTGCCAAGATACAGAGCCCAATCAACTATTTCATGTCGCTCAAGGAACTCTCTAGCAAGGTTTGGTCGGGAGGTTTGGGTAAACACCACAAGAGGGGACCCGTGTCACTGAGCAGGCACGCTTGCAGAGCTCACCTCCTACTCGTGCAATAATTTTCTTCATTCGACTAGAAACCCTCCTCAACGGTATCCATATATGCGCCATCCAGGTCCCGGCGGCTTACCAGAGTTTCGTTCCTGGTTAGCGTCGACCGGCTTCTCGCTCCCGATGTCACCTCTCCATGCAGGTTGTGGTGACGACGTGGCACAATAGCAGGTTCGCATCGGTCCGATGGTTGACGAAAGGATTCATTCTCTTCACATTGACAGTGTGACCATCTAGTCATCAGAGTTATTGTCGCCCGCCAAACAGGGAGATGCTGCAACAATGAGCCGCACAGGCACATGTCGTCCTGGTCCGTCCCACATGGGCATGTTTGCCTCTCGTTTTGCATGAGTATTTAAGACGTAGCGATCCGGAGGGGTTGTGTGACAATCTACTATTTAACACCGTCGCATACACCAGCCAAACGCATCTAGTCGACCAGTTTCCAATTGGCAGAAATACCTGCCATGTTCTCACTCTCCAGCGCTCTCCGCCGTCTCGGCGTGGGATGGCTTGCCATAGCGGCTTGCTTGTCTGTGTCAAAGGCTTCTCTAATGCCGGAGACGTCTCCTCTAGAGGTTCGAGCTGCAGCGGGCGATCGCCTCGTATTTTGCCACTTCATGGTTCGTTGCCAATTTCGCATTGCCACATCGGCACATACTAAACCTATACCGCTAGATTGGCATTGTTGGGGACCGAACCAGTGCATCCGACTATGACGATGACATGAGACGCGCCAAAGATGCAGGGATTGATGCCTTTGCCCTCAACATTGGCGTGGATGGATACACAGACCAGCAGCTTGGATACGCGTACGACTCCGCCGCGAGGAATGGCATGAAAGTATTTATTTCTTTCGACTTTAACTGGTGGAGTCCCGGCGATGCTGGCGGCGTTGGACGAAAGATTGCCCAGTACGCCAGTAAGCCTGCACAACTGGTGGTTGATGGACGTGTCTTTGCCTCTTCCTTTGCTGGTGATGGGTTAGACGTTGATGCCATGAGGTCTGCTGCCGGCTCCAACGTGTACTTTGTTCCCAACTTTCACCCTGGACAGTCCTCTCCCGACAAAATTGACGGCGCTCTGAACTGGATGGTAAGTTCTGTCCGTATAAGCCATGTGCTTTACTAACACTGGCATCGCAGGGTTGGGATAGCAACGGAAACAACAAGGCGCCCTCCAACGGCCATACTGTCACTGTTGCTGATGGAGACAACTCGTACCAAAGCTGGCTTGGAACAAAGAAGTACATGGCGCCCGTGTCACCCTGGTTCTTCACCCACTTCGGTCCCGAGGTTTCTTACAGCAAGAATTGGGTCTTTCCGGGAGGTTCTTTGATCTTTGACCGTTGGAACCAGGTGCTTCAGAAGAGATTCCCTATGCTTGAGATTGTCACCTGGAATGACTACGGGGAATCTCACTACGTCGGCCCTCTCAAGTCCCCTCACTATGACGATGGTAACTCCAAATGGGTCAATGATATGTCCGTACCCAGCCCCCAGGCGCGCTCGCCCCCAAAAGATGTTGATAACTAACACAGCGGCATCTTAGGCCCCATGACGGCTGGTTGGATCTCTCCAAGCCCTTTATTGCCGCGTACAAAGCCGGCGCCAGTTCCATCAACGACTACATCAAAAAAGACAAGATCATCTACTGGTACCGCCGCACTCTCCGCACGCTCGACTGTGATTCCACCGACACCACGGCCGGACGTCCTGCAAACAACAACAGCGGCAACTACTTCATGGGCCGGCCCGACGGCTGGCAGACCATGGACGACGTTGTCTATGTCGTGTCTTTCCTCACCCAACCGGGAACCATTACCGTCCAGTCTGGCGGTCAATCCAAGACGAAAAACGCGCCGTCTGGCGCTCACATCTTCACTGTCCCCGCTGGTGTCGGCCAGCAAAAGTTTTCTCTGACTCGCAGTGGAAATACTGTGCTCTCGGGCACATCATTAATGGACATAGCGAATGTGTGTCCCTGCGGCATCTACAACTTCAACGCCTACGTGGGCACTCTGCCTTCCGGCTTCAACGATCCCCTGCAGCCGCATGGCCTGGCATCATTGACGGTCGGTCTGCACGTCAGTACTTGTGAAGCCAAGCCGTCTCTGGGGACCAACCCTCCAGTTACCAATCCTCCTGGTGGCGAAACACCAACGACAACCACTTCACCGGGAGGCCAGCGTCCTACCACTACTACCAGCTCTACCAAGCCTCCTGTCACCAGTCCCCCTGGAGGGGGTGGTACGTTGTCCCCCAAAATGCTAGCTTCATGAATATAAGGAATATTTGGCTAACATGCCGTTTCAGAAGTTTGCACCGGCGGCACAAACGCCGACGGCGAAAGCGGCAACTATTCTGGCCTTTGCGGCTTCTCGTGTCACTATGGATACTGTCCACCCGGCCCGTGTAAATGCACTTCGTTCGGAAGTCAGATTTCTCCTCCTCCAGAGACTGGCTATAACGGCTGCCCTCTTCCCGGAGAGGGCGAGGGATACAAGGGTCTTTGTAGCTTCTCTTGCAGTCATGGGTATTGTCCTGGTACGGCTTGCCAACGATGCTGAACGATGTGCATGGGATTAAAAATGGCCGCCTTTATTTGAAGCTACTAAGGTAAAATAGTATGCGCCAATACATTTCTGTTCATTCTGTGTATACATATGTACTTTGTGACTTGTACATCTCACACAGACATGTTCCTTGAACTCGGAGCTCATGGGTTCAATCAAGGACACTGAGATGGACGGTGCCTGAGCTTCAGACGTTAATCAGACTGACGAGCTCGAATGATGCCCGCAAAAGTTTATTTATCTGTCAAGATGAGAATCAATGTTGAGCGCAACGTTATGTGTAGTGTCATGAAATGCCTGTCCATCAGACAGCTTGAAATGCTACACAACGGCCTTCACAGCCGCAAGACTTGTACATGGTCCGTACTTGGTTAATCCAGATCGATAAGCGCAGTTACTCGAAAAATGCGATATCACTTCAGCCCACAGCCGGCATAGACCCGGCGGATGTCACTGCTCCTGTCGCCTGTTGTGGCCTGCCAAAGAAGCTCGTCCACCGCGAGCTTATACATGCTCGACAAGTAAGACGGAAAAGTCGTTTATTCGTATTACTTCCCTGCCAGAAGCCAATGTCGCATCCGTGGCACAACTCTCAGCCGCGGCCAGTCTTACGGGTGAGACAAGCTGCTCAGCTGCGAGGGCAATGAGTCGATTCAGCAAACGGCCGAACAAACGAGTCGAATTTTATCACGATCCACCAATTTATGTGTTGAGAATACCGGACGACGATTTACAAAACGAGGAACGTGTCTAGTCATAATGGCTCAACGCTTGAAGCCTGCACATGATCCGGTGCATGGTATCGGACGCTGCTGCGACCTCTGTCTGCGTAGAAAGTGTGCCATCCTATTCATGAGCGACGACATCCATTATCTAATGTGCTACAATAGGCTTGTATGCAGCGGTAATGTCCCGTGTATGGCATGTTCCATCCGCGGGATACCCTCGTCCTGCGTGTATCCCGACAGCTACGTTCCGCGTCCTCATCGCCTCTCGTCGTGTCCCGCCTCTGCTTCCACCTCTCCTACGCAATCTCAGGCGGTGCTTCAGGCACAGATAGACCAGACACACTGTAGTCATGCGAGCTTCAGCAATGGCGCGCATTCGAGCATTGAATTTCCTCCTTCGAATGTGTCGGAAGGGCCTCCACCTGGTACTATGCAGCTTGGCTCGGAAACAACGGTATACGTGAATAGTCGGCACTGGACAACGCGTTTAGTTGACTTTGCCGAACCGGACCAACGCTTGCTTCTAGATGATGCGTGCGCTGTGCCTGCTCCCCGTCCGCAAAAGGATGAAATTGTGCAAAGCGCCGGCCCAGCACCGCAGCAATCTACAGCATGCGCGCTGCTGCTCCATGGATCCCATTTGTCAACATCGAGATCGGAAATACTATCTAGTTTGCCGGAGCGTTCAGTGGCTAACCGCTTAGTTGCTACATATTTCAGCATGGAAGATTTGCCCCGAGGTGAGCATCATATACTCCAGCCCATCGCCACATCACGCCCGCACCTCGAGTGCGACTAATCAGTTTCTGGGGTTTAGTTTGCGTTCACTCGCCGAGTTTTCTGCAACAAGTGTGTTCCATCCTTTGTCTGGCTACGTAGGCGCCCTTTGCCCCATTCACCCCAATGCTAACAGACACCGCAGTATCAACGTTTCTGGGATGATCCGTCCCAAGCCCCCTTGACATGGATCGCGCTCCTGTTCGGAATCATGAGCTTCGCCGCCCAAGCCCAGCCCGGCACCCCAGACCAAGCACACGATCCCGCGCTGCCGCTGCCGTTCCTCGAGCAAATCGTCTCGTGTCTCGTCCTCGGCAACTACACCCACGGGGCGCCGTACGCCATCGAAGCCCTCCTGCACTACTTTGTCCTAGAGCGTAGGAGGGCCCGAGACACGCAGGCGGACACTTGGCTCGTCATGGGAATCATCCTCCGCCTCGCCCAGCGCATGGGCTACCACCGCGACCCTCTGCACTTCCCAGGCATCACCCCTTTCCAGGGCGAGATGCGCAGGCGAGTATGGCTCATGATCCACGGCATAGACATCACGACGGCGCTGCAGTTCGGGCTGCCCCGGATGATCAGCCCTCGTCACGGGGATACCGCGCCGCCGCGGAACCTATCCGACCACGAGTTGCGAGAGGACATGGCGGTGCTCCCGCCGTCGAGGCCCGAATCCGAGCACACCCCCATGCTGCACATGGTTGCCAGAAACAGGTTCTTTGTCGTCCTGGGCGCCATAGCCGACGCCAGCATGAGCGCATCCAAGATGACCCTCGTAGAGGAGAGGGGGCTACTGCAACGGCTGTACGATGCGCGCGACGGCATCCCCCCTGTTTTTCGATATACCTCGCTGTCGGACAGCCTCGGTGACACGGCATCGCACAATATCCATCGCATCATCCTCATGGTTCTGTTTTACAAGGGCTTGATAGTCCTCCACTGGCACCACGTCAGGCTGGTCAACGTGCGGACAAGGAGCGAGGAGCCGAGGCCAGCCGCGGCGCGCGAGGAGACGTGCAGGGGCTCGTACCGGATCTGCACGACGGCCGCGCTGAAGATGCTCGAGATACAGCACGAGGTGGAGGAGCAGCGGCGTCCAGGCGGCTGCCTCGCGTCGTTGGGGCTGCGCTTCTCGGCCGCGTACAACCACGAGTTTCTGATGGCCACCCTGGTGCTTTTCACGCACGTGTATGGAATTGCGAATGGCGCCCCGGGCAGCTATTTGGATGATGGGGAGAAGGCGGAGATGCATGAGATGGAGGGCGTTCTCAGGCGCGCCCGGCGTACGTGGAGTCTGCGCAGCGCACACTCTAGGGAGGCGGCCGCGGTCGACAAGTTGCTAGGCAAGCTGTTCAGGATACTCGACGGCCCGGGCTGCGAGGCGGTGTTGATGGACGGCGGGGCAGTTGATGCTTCCATGGGCCAGCTGGATGGCGTGGACTGGGGTTTCCTCGCGGAATTCGGCTTGCTGTCGCATTTGCAGGATCTGAGTCGTCACTGTATAGGGCGTTGAGGAGCCTTGCTTGTCTATATTGAGATTTTGTACAAGTCGGGCCAACTGTTCTTGAGGCAAGATCCATGTGGTCTCAGATAATAATAGATGCTGGGAGAGTGTCGAGGGAGCGTGTGAGAGTAATGTGGGATATAGGCTGTGTCGTGGGGTATACCGGCAGGTAATTCCAGTTTATAGGTTGGGTCAGAGCCTATTTATATTCAACAGACACGGGTAAGAATCATGCGGGTGGTGGGAATCGTGGAAAAGGACACAAGAGCATTGCGAATCTTGTTACCATGTTTGAGGAGTAGCACAATCTTGTACGGGAGACCTCCTACATGTTCCTCCATCAGAATCAAGCGGACTGCCAATACATGGCGTAACTAGTCATCATTCGCACTAGACACATACGTACAGTCATAACAAATTAACGTTCCACCCATCAAGCTGCAACAGACATGACATCCACGCCATCTTGAATGTGCTTCTTGGATGGCATCTTATTCAGCCTCATCAGCTCAGAGCTCTGCGACATGAGCGGATCCCTCCCCATACTAGCCATGGCCACGACCGTCTCGCCCTTGGTGTAGTAGGCGACAAACTTGGCCTCGGCCGGATCGCCGTCAACAATCACGTCGTCCCATCCATTGGCAGTGTTTCCGCAATACCGCATCTGAGCACCCAGTGCGGACCAGAAAATGGGAATATTCAGGGGTCGGTTCTGAGTTGGGTTCACAATGTGGTTGGCAACATGGCGGCCCGAGTTCTGGGCGACATTCCAGTGTTCAATACGCACTAGCTTGCCCTCGCCTCCGGGTCCTGAATATGGGTGCGTGGCAATGTCTCCAATTGCGTAGACATCCTTGAGGCCAGAGACCTGGAAATTCTCATCCGTCTGGACTGATCCATCCTTCTCGAGGCGTAGGACAGAGTTGTCTCGCAGATAGTCTGTGGCAGGCATGACACCGACTCCCAGGATAACGAGGTCGGCTTCTAGTTTTGTGCCGTCTTGAAGAATGACGGCACCAACTTTGGACGGATTCGACGCGGATGGCTCTGCCCTCTCAATGCCGCCTCCCAAGTGGAACTTGACACCCTTGGCTTCAACCGCCTTTTGTATACCGGCACCAACCTTTTCGCCAAGGACACGCTCTAAGGGAACCTTGGACATGTCTGCGACCGTGACAGTGTTGTCCTTGCAGATGGCATTGGCTACTTCCATGCCGATGAAGGATGCGCCAACAATGACAACCTTCTTGCCCTTGTCGCCAATAGCATCGACAATGGCTTTGACATCATGTACATTTCGCAACGTAAAAATGTTGCCGAGCACGCGGAATCCGTTAAGGGGTAATGTTCGAGCGATTCCTCCAGTGGCAAGGATCAATTTCGTGTAGGAAATATTTTGGCCGTTCTTGGTGGTAACCTTGCGCTCTCCAAAGTTGACGGCAGTAGCTTCTCCGTCCACCCACTCGACGTTGCCGCTATCGAACCAGCCTTTGTCTCTCCATTGCAGCTTGGAGAGGTCAGTCATGAGAGCCTTGCTCAGTTTGGGTCGATCGATGGGATAATAGCCCTCGTTGGAGATGACAGTAATGCCACCAGTGAAGCCCTTCTCGCGCAAGCCTTCAACAGCGCCTAGTGCACCAGACCCTCCGCCAACGATGACTACCTTTTCGTCTGCAGCAGAAGCACCGACGCAGCTAAGGTTGGGCTGTCTTCGAGAATTTTTGATTGCGGATTCGTCGCCAGTGATATAGACGGCGCCATTGCGCTCGGTGACCTTGAAAACAGGCAGGGCGTCGAGGGCGGGAGCTTCTTCGACGTCACCGGTGCTTGTGTTGAAACAGGCTACTCCGTGCAACGGATGACAGAGACGATTAATACACATGATACCGAGCGGTGTCGATTTGATCAGCGGGAGGTTACCTACCACCATGCCATGGACATTTGACGCGCCCATCAGCAGTAAGGACGCCCTTGGCAAGGGGTGCACCGTAGTGTGTGCATTTGGCGCCCATTGCTTGAATCCTGCCTCCCGTGTTGACTAGTAGGACCTTGCCGCCCTCCACGCCGTCAACCTCGACCTCCTGCTTGGAGCCGGGCGACAAGGAGAGGGAGGTCAAGTCCTTGAGCTTGAATTCCTGGGCCATGGCTCGAGGCAAGGTCGAGAAGTGTAGTGTTGGTGTGTTTGGGGTGTTGAAAAGGGCGCGACTAGAACAGAGCAGAGCGATAATGCGGGGATTGCTGCGTAACATGTACGAGGGCGTCTGGAGATGCGCTTGAGATGGTGAGGAGAATGAGGAAGCGTGTTGGTTGTGTTGTAACAACCAATTTAAGCAATTGACGACGGAAATGGATGTAGGTAAAATGGAAGTGTCAATCTGGCGGTGAAAAGGATATGATTCTGCGACCAAAACTCAGACGGGACGGGAGGTGACGGGCATGGAACTTGGGAGGAGGCATCAGGGCGAGAGCGGCTTAAGCGGGCGCTCTACGCTTCCAGAGTCGTTGCCGATAACAGCTCCAAGTCGGGCCATGACGGCGTGCGGCGCCATTGGTGCATCTTGAGCTTCGTCATCGAGTTTCAAAAGCAGATGCCGGCGGAGCATGGGCCCTCATTCACGATGTGATGACAATGGCGTGATGCTGACTGGCTGCGCAACGTGGGTGGTCCAGATGTCTGGGATGGCGGCTTAGCGGGGAAGGAGCTACCGTCCAGTGATGTCATTTGCGGGCAAGTAGTCAATACTCCGTACGATATCGACCAATTGATCCCAGCCATCCAAAAGACGCATCGATGGCTGCACAGCTCCTTATTGGCATTTTCATACAGCCAATAGCAAAGCAACATCAAGCTCGCCTGCAACCACAAGCTAAGAGCCAACCTCGAGCGAAATGAATTGAATACTTAACCTCAACGACACCTTAATTTCACCACTTTTGCTTTTACCCTAGGCCACCCCGCAGTTACCCCAGCCGACTCGATTATTCGGCCAGGATTTGCGTACGGGCGTGATCCAGAACGCAGAGCATTTAATACAGCAAGCTCGAAAAGATACCAATGCCAGCGACTTGAAAGGGAGAAAATGTCTTTACGTTACTTTACCTGAGAGCTAGGGACACTTTTATTGCCCTCTACTACGTCGATGAGACGGTTGATAGCTGTAATTACTTGTCACCTTAGGGTAGGACTTGCCGTAATGTGCGCAACACTCATCTCAAAGTCAGCCATGACGATATGCATACGATATGACAACCAACCTCTCTTGGCACATGGCAAAACTTGCCGTATCCAAATTCCAGTAATCATTCTTTGTCATAGCTTTTGGGACATCTCTTTGCGCTGGCATCACGTGTACACTTTCTTTCTGACTTGGTAATGATGCTTGCTACAAGTCTACCATAATGGCATCCTCCATGTAATGGCTGTGGAATTAACAAATGCACGTTTTGAATAAAAGCGTGATTCGGGACCGGATCACCCACGTTACTCGAATACCTGAAGCATGTTGAACGGGGGCAGTTCTTCTGGGCAGCACTCAATAATTGTGCTGTTGAGCCTGAATGCACAACGCCAACGGTGACGTCCCACCACATTTAATGCTAGCAAATAAATGAGGATAGTATCGTGACCAGATTATTTCGTTCTCTATAGCCTTTTGCATGTAATCACCACAAACTACGTCTAGTGTACTTGCGTCAATTTTAAACGGAGTGTAAATACTCAGCCAGCCACCGTACACCACCTGCAAATAGCTACGACTTCCAAGAAACCGAACTGTAAATGTTGAGAAGGGGGGATGCAAATATTGCACTTGTCAGTATAATCGACAAAGGCTTTAAGACACTGTACCTACCTGTCGATCCCATATTGTCCTAGGACCCCGCTTGCTTCATTGGCCATGATATCCCAACCATTATGCGTGGCTTTTTGAACCGTGGGCAATGGGTAAGTTTATTAGGTAGAGCTGCTCGTCGAGTCTGCTCTCTACTAAGTGCCCTCCACGAAAGGCTCTCTGTAAGGGACGCCTCTGATGTTACCATCCCTATAACAAGTCAGGAATCCCTTCAAATAGTGACACATCCTCACCGATGTTTCATCGCAGTGTCTTCAGCCAATCTAGAATCTAATCCATCTTGACCGCTTTTATAAAAAGAGGCTTTGCCGCTCGTGTGCTCCTACATACATGAGCATACAGCATGCAGTTACAAAAGCACAATACGGATTGGGTAATCATGAATTGCAACAACACCAATGGCAGGCTTGTGTGGTGATAATAAGCGAAAGCTTGTCCACCTTTTCTGGGCTAGACTCTTCGTTATAGGGAAAGACACTGAGAAAAAAGGAATATTTGCTCACTAGTGACGCACGTCTCAGCAAGCAAGACGCGCAAAGTGGCCCCCTGATAAGTAGCATCTACAGACATTACCAAGCAGCTTGCTCGATCGGGGGGCGATTGGTAAACACATTGCAGAAAATGCATCCAATGAATCTTGAGACGCCAACTACTAAACATATTTGGATGCAGATGTCTGACAAGGTGCGACATGATGTGGTCACCTCACAAGCCAAATCGCTTGCCAAGTACTAGCAAGCGGCTGAGAGCTGCACCAGCGGCACAGAAAACAGCGCTGACCGATGCAAGGCAACATCTTGCAGAGTCTCGGCGTTCTTTTGGCGGCACCGGGGAAAATTATCAGTTAGATTAGCCATGTTCCGGTGAGAAAAATTAAGCTGGCGAGGAATATATAAGCCCAGGAGTTACCCACTGGTCCAAGATGTCCGATCATCCGCATGTAGCACATGCCATCTTGTCCGAATACCATTTTCCAGTGTTATCCTACATTTGCATCCCAGCCCAAAGTCATCATGACAGCTGTCACTGCCTTATTTGACCCGGCCATGCCGGATGAAACAAGCATTAGTCTCTTCTCCAACACCTCCATGGCACAACTTACGGTTGCCTTGAAGAACAGCAATGATGGCCCGGACCCAGTCGGGAAAAGTTTTGGGCCCAGTGCGAGTGATTATAAAGGCTTTATTGCACAGCCGTCACAGCTAGCCTCGGGTTCATTTCGCGGTTTCCGCGTCGTGGTTGCCGCCACCGTACCGAGAACAGTTGAAGGTCGCCCAGCCACTAACCAGATTTCCATCGTTTCCCCTGTATACCAGGGGCTTGCTTCCAATACGTTGGAAAACAAAAAGGTGGCAGTCTCCAACTCTGACACATCCGCATGGGTATACTTTCTAGAGTAAGTAAGGCCAAAAAACAAAAAAAAAATTTAGGGAAAAAAATAACATACAACACTGGGTATTCGCTGGTCGTCACCGACCCAACTACTAATCCAGCGCTCGCCAGGTTATTAAGGGAGATCAGACGGGATCCTAAGCTTTGCTAGCGGCTATGGTCGTATGTGTCAGACAGAGCTGTTGATCCTGCCTATAAAATATTAGCTTGGTCGAAGGGCATTTTGCTAACGCTGCCCAATGCAGAGTGCCCCCCCTCGTTAACCGAGAAAATGGATTGGATGAATGCTGACTTTTCCCGCCTTTAATTCTACAGTGGTACCAAGGATAAAGTGAAGTTAAAGGAATTCAGCTTCTCAAATGGCAATGTTACGTCTTACATGGACGGGGGCGACGTTGCGCTCAATAGCTCGCTTGGCGCTTGGTATGAGCCGGCAAGTGATGAGCGCTTTGTTGTCTATCAAGAAACAAAATACGGGCGTCTGAAAGAGTTGAGTCTAATAGACCGGACAAGTAAGTTCTCGTGTTGGACGATGCACATTCTCTACCCGGCTCCATGGTAACCGTTTTCCTGCCAGCCCACGACATTGTCAGCACGAGCGATGCAAAGGCCGGCACGTCCATTGCTGTGACGAACTACCAGGACACAGCTTACTTGTATTACGCTGACAAGTTGGATAATGCGCGACGAGTGACCAAGAGCAGCGGACAATGGGGTTCCTCCCAGATCGTACGAGACAGCCCGCCAGTTGGGGACAATCAGATAGCTGTTGTGACGGCTAATGGCTTCAACCACATATTCTATTTGGCACGCGACGATACAGTTGATTCTCGCGGGTTTTCACACATAGTCGAGCGAATCTAGGGAGGCGAGGCGGTCGGGTGGCGGAGTGGCTTGGTCCGGAGTCTGGCAAGCACGCACAGAACAGGAGCTCCAATAAAAATTCACTTGGTTCATGGAGCGGATGGACGAATGAATGATTCAATACCGTCCTTTGCAGCAAAGTGATGGTGTGCCACGGTCGGTGGCACCGATCATGGGCTGTTCGGAGTCTGTTCCCCTCCCCCGGGTTGTGGATGTTGTCAAGAGGGACGAAGAAACAAGATTGAAGCCGGTGAGAGATTGCAGGGCATGACGTGCTCTCATAGGTACCCCGTTTCTTTATGCAATGCTCGGTAGAGTCGGTGAAACGCATTCCGTGTGACTGAAACCCCGCGAACGGGCACGTTGTGGCTTCCATGTTGCTAGACCGTGTTCCCTTCATCATGGCCGTGGTGACGCATCACATGGTGGCCGCGTCTTGAGCGATGCGCAAACGTGGATGAAAAGTCCAAACATGCCCGTTTAATATTGCTTGGACTTGGCTTGGATGGGATTTATCCATTTTTATCCACTTGGCGGTCGGGTCTGCCACACTTCTGGACATCGGGACATGTCGAATGGGAACAAGACCCGCCGCTCGTTCGCGTTTTGTTCCACACGGCCGGTTGGGAACGTTTAAAACGAGACAAGCGGCATGCATGACGGGACGAGGCGCGAAGTAAAAAAGAATGTGGCGGCGTCAAGTGGTGGTGTGTGCCGGGAGTTGGGACGAAGAGGAGAGGAAGGAAGACTGGTTGGCCATGGCCGTGCTGTTCGTGTGCTGCATGTGTTCATGTGCTGTTCATGTCTGTCTGGTGCTATTTTGCCCTGCTCTGGATCTTGCCGTCCTTGGTCGACGCAGATAGCACCTTGGACGGTTCAATTGTTGTTGAATCTCGACTCTTGGGTCGATTAATCACCTTCATGTCCGTGGTTCAATGCCAACATGTTGGAACCCCACCCTGCATATGTCTTGATGTCTAGTGCGAGTCCAGATTATCCACTCGCCCACTCTGGCGCCCAACCTTCACTCCACTCAAGCTCGTGACTCTAAATGTCCGAGATGCGTCCTGACATCCGCGTCCAACCTCTCATCCACTTGACCTAATATCATTGCATATCTTTGGCCGCCAGGAGCGCCTTGCCATATCTCCTATTTTAGTGGTTTTTTTTCTTTGGCCCTATCGACGCTTACTTGTCCTGTATTCCTCCCCTGCATTGCCGCGCTCATTTCCCCTCCATTCCTCCTCGGCACGGCAGTGGGCAAAACCCACTTGACGGACACTTCGACACGCAAAAATTATTCGAGACCAACTGTTTGACTTGCTATCGCCAGCAGCTTCGTCCTGTCGGCGCAGCCCTCGCCCGTATCTGGCCTTTTTTAACGTCCACTCGCGTCCAGACACTTCCAGCTGCGGGTCTGATTCCCTTTCGGCCCTGGACCATGGTGATCGCGACCGCATCATTTTGTCTGCCGTCGACTTCATCTGACGACGCCCAGCCTCGGCGTCGCTGATGCGAGAGATCATGGCTTCTCGATCTCGAGCCGCGACCCCCGATCTGGGCGCCCGCCCGCGCGAGCGTTGTCGGGATGCATCTTCGACCCTTCACTGCTGCTGCGGGAGCGACGAGTGCCTGCTTTTGCGCCGCAACTGCTCAATCCTCGAATCCGTCGAAAAAGATGTCCACATCGCTGCTCAACTCGGTCAGGTACGTTGACGTTTGTACGTCTGGGGCTTGTGCTACCCTCGACCTTGCTAGCTGCCTCTTGCCCCAGCTTTTTTTTTTTTTTGCTTTTCTTTCTTTTTTACCCGTCCCAAGACACGCGAGCTGCGCGCCTGACGGGAGGTGTGGAGGCCGGTCTCGTCTTGGCCGACTTGGAGCATTCCGATCGTCCTCTGCGTTCCATGATGAACCGCCTTCCCCCCTGTTTGACTTGGACAAGCAAGAAAACAACAACAACGCGCCTGGACACTTATAGCACTCATTTGCAAACAATGGTTTCACCATCCTTTCATGTCCTTTCTTGTCTGCCTCACTAAATCTCGTGGGTGTTTTTTTTTTGTTTTCCGCTTGCCAGCATGGCTCTTTGTGTCTTGACAATTCCATGACTTCGTCACTGATATTTGCCCTGCAGGCTTTATTAGCACGGCATGAAGCCTACATGGCCGATGCCGAGCGAGAGCGAGTCGAACTTAATGCCCGTATAGAGAAATTGGAGATGGACAAGCGCGGGCTCGAGGCCGAAAATGAGAGCAAGATCAACCAAAACCGGGACTTGCTCGAACAACTAGAAGCCCTCAATAACACCCTGACCGATTCCGATGTCAAGATCAAAAGTCTCGAGTCCAGTCTTCTATCCTCGCAACAAACCGTCCGTCTACTCGAATCTTCTGCCGGCCGCGCTGCTGACGTTGAGCGCCATCTCGCCTTCCTCGAGGACGAGCAGGAGAAACTGCTCAACGAACTCCGCAGCTCCAAGGAGGATGCTAGGTCCCACGCTCAGCGCTTCAAGGAAGCGCAACGCGGCATCCTAGATATGCAGGATCAGCTGGATCGTATCGAAGATGAGGCCCGTCAGGAACGCGAACGTCATTCTGAAGTCATTGAGAGAATGGAGCGGCAGCGCGAAATCGAGAAACAGCTCGACACGGCTGCCGGGCGGCTTAAGGGTGCTGCTGCTTCCAAATCTCTACAGGAACATAAGAATGGCGGTAAGATTGTGGGCCACTTCGTCCGAGATCTGTTACAGGACAATGCCAACTTGCAGCTTGGAATGGCCGAGTTGCGGGAAATGCTCATCAACTCAAATGACGAGATCCAGTCGTTACGGGACCAGCTCGTTCACCATCAACCGATGCCCCCTGACTCCAGCAGAGCATCAACACTGAGGGCGGAGCTAGAGCCTTTACTTGAAGCACCGCCTGCTTCCCAGGAACTGCACATCCATCACCACTACCACGTATCACCGAAGCACGAACCCCGGAAACCTAAAAAGAAGCGACAGGGACTTCTTCCTGGCATTTTCACACCGCCAGCTGTGTCGGCCCCATCATCGCCGCGAAACTCGGGCAACTGGGGGGCCCTCACGTCGTCTCCGACTGCCCCTGCTCTGCTCTCCCGCGTTCCTGCGGGCGAGACAACACCTACCATGTCGAAACCTACTCGGGCCTGGGGTGGCCACTCTCGAGCCGCGTCTGAATTCTCGTCATCACTACCAAGCTCGCCACAAATACAGCAGAACCGAGTCTTTGACTCTACCTTCACCGATTCGGACCCACCCACATCTCCAACAACTAGTTTTGATCCCATGTCCCCGACCTGGCGCGCTGCCCATTCCAAGAGACCATCCGTCTCCTCAACGGTCAGCTTCCAGTCACTTGCAATGTCACTGATGGACTCTGTACCAGACACGCCTCCCTGTGGCCCAGCAAATTATCCGCGCTACACCGAAGAGACTATTGAAGAAGAAGACGAGGAGGAGCCCAGTCTTCCCCCACTTAATATACCGACAAAGCCGCCATCGCTTACGTTGGAGACTGCAACGCCTACAGAGGGCTCATCCCTTGCCTCGGATACGGATCATCGTGCCGATGAGATGATGCCACGCCCTCGGTTGCATCGCGTGACATCACACGAGTCCATCATGTCCCTATCAGGCGGCCTTGACATTCATACTTTGAAATCGAGACCCAGCCAAATGACCCTGCGGCCCCTGGGTGGTGTTGAAGCCGTCGTCACGGGCGTTATTGCCCGACCTACTCTTTCAAAAACGCCATCGAAACGCAGTGACGCCACATTACGAGACCATTTTGCTGGATTTCAGACCCCAAGGGCGAACTCGAGTCCGAATGCTGCACGATTGTCTAGTAGTCCGGCTACACCACAAGGCAAGCTGGGCAAATGGGTAGGATGGCGTCCTTGGGGCGGTAGCAGTCCTAGTCCAGGCTCATCTCCTGTGTTGAAACCCGAGAACAAGGCTACAGAGAGGGACAAGGAATCGCATCGATCCCCTGGGATCAACCAACCCGGCGCAATCCCTGGATTCCAGCAATATTGGGCCTTACAAAAGCGTAAAGGAGCTCCAGCGCAGGTCACGACCGAGACTATTGATCGCGAATCCTTGACAGAAATCCTGCAGGAGTAGAGCTGCACCCATTGCCACAGCACAGTAATGGCAACATATAAAGTATTGGCTAATACACTCAACTTTTTGGCTTTATCTGGGAGGTTGGGCTATACAAGGGAAGGGGACGAGGCAGTTTGCATTTTTGAATGACACAGGCATGAGGGGGTACGTTTCATCTTATGGCGTTGGGAAGATTGTCATGTTAATATTTCGAGCGTACTGCATCTTTACTGGCGACGTAGATACCCTGGCCGAACCAAGGCTCGTTCTTTTGTTACATTTTACACCTTGAATACAACGAGTACAGATGATCATTTATGAAATGTAGAATAACAATTGTGCATCCGCTTTGGAATGAGATGTATCCCTTTGAATTTGTTGTATAATCGCTGGGCATGCCTGATACAATGGACACCATGTACACCGTATTGTACGGGGCTTCCGTTTCATGACGTCTCACTCGCGCCAGCTGATGCATATCAAAGCTAACCAAGGTGTGTGCTGTCACACAGTTTGCAAGGCAAATAGACGCCTGTCTCATGGAAGCGGACATTTGCCTAGGAATGTATTCGCGTCAGTGGGGGGTTGTTTCCACGGTACATATGAGGGTAAGCGTGGCGAAACCCTGTCCTTTGGATGAGGGCGAGCGCCCCTACTGGTATGTACGATTTATCTGAGGGACCTTGGATGTACGTGTGCTGGTGTTGCTGGTTCGTCGTGCGTATTTGTTCTCTGCCTATCGAGGCAGGTCAGTTGCTTCATTCCCCAAAGTGTCTTGGAGTTGTTGGGACGGCATGATTCAGGAAGACTGTAATGAAGATTGACGGGCGGGACTACAAACCACAACCGTGGAACAAACACGGGAGGTTCAAGAATAGTGAATAGCTTGAGTTTCTAAAAGAAGCATCCGAAGCAGAGACGTACACACGACTCCCGGGCACGTATACCCGGAGAGAGACGCGGGCCGCGCAGCAAAGAGAGGGTGGTGCTACTCTTGGTGCAGCCCTGCGTGTGCAGAGTCCTTCGGTCGAGGGACACAGAGCCAGCTGAGGGCGGTGGCGGCGAGCAGCCCGACCAGGATGGGCTGCAACACTTGTACTCCGGCGTTGGATGACACGACGCCCGTGATGACGGGGAACAATGAGCCGCCCATTTGGGCAGAGACAAACACCAGCGCCAGCGCCGTGGAGTGTATATGCGCAGGGAAAAGCTTGGACCCGAGTGATATTCCCTGCGAGGATTTGGATTAGGGCAGGGTCCCGTGTATCAGCGGCGTAGAGGCTGTTTGTTACGCCGTGGATGAGATGGGGACGGCTCACTTACTGTTGCGAAGAGCGGGCCGGTGAAGAAGCCGATGAAGCTTACGGCGATGGAGGCAGCAATGATGTTTGGTACACTGGGCGGCGGGTGGTGTGATGGTTAGAAATGTGAGGGAGAAAAGTAGTAAAGGAATTCAAAATAGACTGGAGAAGGAGAAAAAGACACAGAGTCGGTGATTCAAAGCATCCCGGTTGGCTACGCCAAAGGGACAAGCAGTAGAAGACCGAGACGGGTAAATCAGGGCAACTCACAGCCAAAAGACAAGTTGGAGGCCCGTAGAAAGCAGGCAATAGACAAAGACCATGCCGCGCTCGCCAAACCGGTGCGTGGGCTCCGCGAGCAACAGCCGGCCCAGCAGCGCGCCGCCGCTGAAGCCGGCCGGAACGTATCCCACCTGCGAAAGGCTACCGCGGCGCACGTCGACGAGATACTCGACCACCCAGCCGCCGGCCGTCAGCACCGAGCCCAGGTAGAAGAAGAAGAAGGCGCACAGAAACCACACGCTCGGCGTGGCGGCAGTCGCGCGGATGAGCCCGCCCCTCGCCGCTTCTCGACGGCCGCGTGCCCCGGTCCCGGTCCCGGTCCGCCCTGAGCCGCAGCGAGTCGCGAAAGGCAACCAGCACCAGGGCCAGGTTGGCGACGCCCACGGCCAGCGGGAACGCGTAGAAGAGGTGCCACCGCGACGCGGCGCGGCGGCCACGGCCGTGGCGGCAAAGGGCCCGGCAAGACACCCAGCCATGTAGGCGGCGTGGATGGCGGCGAGCCAGCGGTGCGCGCCGGCGACGCCCGCCGCCAGCGTGTTCCCGTGCGTGTCCTGGAAGGCCTGGCCGACGCTCACGAGCCAGAAGGTGGTGACGAACAGGCCGAACGGGGGGTCCCACGCGCGCAGGCTATGCGCGGCGACTTGGCACGCCGCGCCGAGGGCGAGCATGGCCCCGAGGTCTAGATGCGAGCATAGATGGGCGTTGGCGACGGCCGCCGAGAACCAGCCGGCAAAGTTGGCGCCGTATCTGGCGGAGAGATGCACGGGGTTAGTGGCGCTGGAGGAGAGGGCACGCGAAGGGAAGGGGGGGGCGCGTACACGCTGGACACGATGGCGGTGCTGATGCCGTATTCGCGTATGACGTACGGCAGCAGGGCGCCCGTGCTGCCGTCGTTGACGCCGGCGACGAAGAAGGAGAATCCGACGCTGATGAGCTTGAGGGTTGCTGCTGGTGATGGGTGTGGAGGAGCGTCGACTGTGGCGGCGTGTGGTGTTTCAGTGAGGGGGATGTTTTGCACGGTTTCGGCGACGGTGTCGGTGGTTGTGGTTGTCATGATGTGCGGGTTGGGTCGTGATGCCTGACGGGAAGAGTGAGATGGTCCGAGGTGATGGGGGCGAATTACGACTGGACTAGTCACGGAGGAACGGAAGAGAGTTGAACGGAAGATATAAGTGATTCAGGGAGAGCAGTGTGTGCGAGATAATAGAGTCAAGTGCGATGTGTATATGTTTTTAGAGTTTGAGCAAGGCTCCGAGTTGACCAAATGTCGGAGCGACGGGCCGACGGGCCGCACGTTGGCTCAATGTTGGTTGCCTTTTTTGGAGAATCCACGAATCCATCTCCGGCCGTGGCAGGATGCATCGGGGAGTGTCGGCAACGATTGACGCGAGCTGTGCGGGGGATGGCGTATTGAGAAGACCAAGTTAGCCTCTGGCTTTGGACAAAATTATATACATCGAGTACAATTGCCAAATTCTCCAACCAATTCATGCCATGCTTTTTCTTTGTCGGAGTATTCATATTATTAACGCATTCAAGTCATCACATCATTGAACAGACAAAGGATCTTTCTACCCTCTGCCAGTAGCTTCCAAGGTAGGTTCCCGGTAAAGAAGACAATGGCGATTATATATACGCCTTACTAATATTGACCCTTGAATACCTTATTTTCCCTAGAGTGGCTATATAATTTTACAAGACGGCGTTGTCAAAGTCCGATATATAAGCTGTATCATTCTTACCATGGCAGTCATATGTATCTTAAAGCCTTACCATGTTGGGCTCTCTATACTGGACCGACTTGATTTCACTGTTATACTTCCCTACCCTATACGGAGACTACGCATGCAATCCCAAGCAATGTACGACACGCTTTGCCATCCTCATTATACGACCGCAGAAAAGTATTGTCACGGCGATTTCAGTCATTAGGCACGATTAGGCATTCTGTTTAAAACACAATTGCGGTTGAGCCAGTCTCCAGCCTCCAAAAAAACATCATGACCCGATCTAACCCGTCCTCTGCCATGCGTGGCGGCGGCATGATACGCTGCATGCCTCAAGGTGTCAAAAGCTCCGAGGTCACCTTTTTGTAACGCCATCCTGGCTTATGCCAACTTTGTTGCATTCCCTTTCCCTACAGAACCATAGCCATTCAGCGTCTCATTCTACGATGAAACCTCTGCCACAACGAATTACACTTCATGCAGCAACCTGGCGCAGTGAGGTGGCCTCGCATAGTCTTTTTCTGCCGAATATTCTTGATATCGTTTCGTCTGACAGTCTTACCCTCCTACTGATGACCTCTGGGCCCTTGTTGCAGCTGGGATCGTACCAAGTGGCTTCCGCTCAGTCGAAGAGCCGAAACGCCGAAGAGCCGAGACTGCTTACAAGACACAGGGCAATATCCATGGCTATTTTTTTTTTCACTTACTTCACAGAAATCCTACTCCAAGTGATTGATACCTTTGATGCAATAGTGGCCGCTGCTATATGACGCCACACCTGGCTTTGCGGCTCGCACCCCATGGAACAAAGCTGCTCACCGTCCCGTTTCTGAAGACAGGACTAGAACTCTAGCCTTGCCAGCTAGCATAGATGCCAAGACCATCGCTTCCCTCATGGTCTGATACGTAAATCTTGGCACGATCGCCGGGTAGGTCTTCTTATCTCTCGGGCCGCGGAAAGCTTGTCGAAGCTCCATGTTTCGGCGAGCAGCCAATCAGACGACAAGCGGTAACTACTTATGAGAGCTTATATATGTATAAGCTGGCATTCTAATACATGTCGCTTACGCTACCGAGGAGCGTGTGGGGTCCCGTTGGTGAAGCAAATTATGTGGTAGATGCATGATTGGGCCACGTGGGTATACAAGGAGTGCTATAGCAGTTTGTATCGACTAGGCTTTGCGTATAGATGTTATATGGGACTTTATTAACTACATGCCACACATTCTGTTTATCACTAATTGTGAACTAAACATCTCGGCCAATATATCCCGAGAGCCTTGGAAATTAATGACATCATGCAATTTCCCGTGTAAAAAGTCCCATTACCCATCTATAATGAGCTTCAAATATTCAGACATGATAGCAAGAGGGGGTCTTATTGAAGTGTATGACGTCGATGCGTCTTCATCATGTTTGTATTTTCTGCTAGGCCCTTGCATTATGAAGTATCGGTATAACCGGCCAAGCCAATAGCGCGAGAATCTGTAAGCGGCTCAATAGATTGAATGTGAAGCTACTGGCACCGTGACCATAACGCCAGCCGTCGTTGATATTAGTTACCGGATGCCGCAATCTATATAATCTGTTCACTACCCCCAAGCAGACTGGTCTCTTGAAAATTCACAGAACCTTGTATATCTGCAACGCAACGTCTTGATATCCTTTTGTCTCAGCAACCATGATCTCCCTTAGCTGGGCTGTAGGCCTATGCTCGATACTATGGCCGAGTTACTCTGGTGCAGTACCAACAACACCGTCGCCATCTTCGTCAGCCTCATCACCCACCACCTCCTTCAATGTCGTCATGGACGCGCCCGCAAATGCGTACCTCTGGGTCCCACAAAGAGATTGGCAGAATTTTCAACAACAGGGCGTCCTTTTCAATACTAACCCATTCCGAAGAGACATTGGCGAATTCGGATTGGAACTGGAAACCTCTGTTGGAGAACAGTTCTCAAATGGTGATACAGTGATTGTCGAACTTGCTTTAGGGCCACACACCATACGCTCAGAGTCCCATCTTTCCACCTATGGTGTATTCTTCTCGCAGGTGCGGAGGTATCAGTCTGTTGAGGACCGTGAACAAGCTAACGAGGCTGGTTGGAGTGTCAATGACCGATTCAACACTTCGTGGAACCAGTTTGGCGCCATATCTGGGCAGGCAAATTACGGAGTCCCAGAGATGCGGCAAATGGACCAACGCTATCTCAACGGCGTGGCTGCCGATCACTTCACCCGGGCACTGCTCCATTTCTTAACCGGCCCATCGAGCATTCTGGATGCGAATTTACGACAGTCGTTTAGGCGCCTCATTGGCTGGGGAGAGGAACAGGGACAGGCTCAGCTCCTGCCTGCTGTTACGAACCGTAAGCGAAATCCGCAATTTTCTACAGGAACACCGTGCTGACATGGATCTTTTGTGTAGCTCTGTCGATGGACTCGATAGTGGTGCAGTATCTGTCGTCTCTGGAGGCAGACTTGAGGCTTGCAAGATATGGTATTCGCGAGGGCAATCTGGCGAATGGACCGTGCCCGGCGTTGATTCGCACCATAGCTGCGCATCTAGGTGTAGGTCCATCGCTCTGGGGACGGGATGAAGACCAAGCTGCGGAAATACCAGGAAGTTGCGAGAATGCCGTGTCCGTGTATTGCAGACAGCAGGCGCAGGCGCAGGACGGCCTGTGCGAGGCTGTCAAAGAATCGGAGCAAACCGACGTGGAAACCTGCAACTACTTCAAGTCCCTCGAGGTCAAGTTGACCATGGGAAATGGGCTTTGGGGCTTTGATGGCGCCGGCACCGTCGACGACATTGTCATCGAGTTCGGGGGGCACAATCACCAAACCATCTTGAAACATCCGTCGCACGGAGACGAGGCTACAATCTCGGTGGACCTTGAAAAGGCCTTTGGATCAAAGCAAGTCCTTGTTGAAGCTGTCAAATCGTTTCAATTATACTCGGTGCAGGACGAGCAGAAGAATCCGGACTCGTGGGAGATTGGAGGTATGTTCCCCGCCCGTCAGGGCAAGACGACGTGGCCTAACATTGCGCCGAGCAGGTCTCTACATTTACGGAACGTGCGTCGAGTCGTCGAGGAGAGTTGTTGTCAAGAAATACGACAATGTCTACGATTGGTTCAACCGGTTCGGCGACATGAACCCGGGGTATGGGTCGTCCCATTTCAACGGCCATGTTGGTCTTGGTGACTGGCAGTGGGAGACACCAGACGACAAGACCAAGACAATCGCCGTCATGCCGCCCGGGCAGCCGCATGCCTGTACCAAATTCAAATCGCTCGAGGCATATCTTGAGCTGGGCAAAGGGGTGTATCAGGGCAGCGGAGCCGGAACCAACGACGAGATTATGCTTGACTTTAGCGACAGCGCATTCACCCCGAGCAATATCCTGCTCATGTCATCTCCCTCGCGTGGTGACTCCGTAACAAAGACTATTGAACTGGAAAGTGTCTTTGGAAAGTCGGTGCTGTCTCCAAAGGATGTTCGACAAGTTGCAGTCTACTCTAGGGAGGGCACAAGCCACTGGGCAGATCCATGGGAGGTCGCAAGTATGTTTGCCCCGTCTTTTTATAACAGATGCGTGATGCTAATACATGGTTTTTCCGGTATTAGCTTTCAAACTTATAGCCCATTGTGAAGGGTCGTCGAAAACCGCAGAGGTTACCAAGTGGCGCGACATATATCAGTGGTTTGATCGTTTTGAGGGACCATCGACGCTTAGTGGAGAGTTGTCTCTCAGAGACTGGCACTGGGCGTAGGTTTTCCGTACGTCGTGTTTACAATTTGTGACTGGGCTCAACAGCTAAGTCGCACTCGAAAGTTTTCGCTTCTTCACTAAAATAGCCTCTGGGGATAGATACATTGAACTTGATGATTTGGGTGTTCCTGTATTGACTGCCACGTTGCACTGTGATTTTTGAGGAGTTTCATGTCATGATATTTAAATGGCGGCGTTTGTGCTGTGCTCTGGACGTTGACACTTGATGTTGTTATGGAAACTTTCAAGCGCTTCGTGACCATGGGTTGTCCGGGTGTTGGCATTTGCCGCGCCAAAGCAACCAATATGCAGACATGGATATTTCATGTCCCCGACGGCTGGTTCGCAACGGCTTCTCCATAAATTTGCACGTTGCAGGGCGACATTCCACGCCGCACGGGGGTGGATGCTCGACTCACGAGCTTGGGGTGTTTATCCTCCACGTTATAAGATAAAGCCCACATTCATCCGGACACAATCAGGAAGCTAGGCTGATTTCCCGTCTAGACTACCGTCGACATGTGTACGCAGTACACGCCCCTCATCATCGTCACTTAAGCTTCCACCGTCAGCCGGCCCGAGCATGGTCTGAACTTAAAAGTCTCACATTGTGGGGCTCATCTAGCTCATCACCATTCCATTGCTCCGTTCCCCAGATCTTGCGGAGCTGGCCATGGATGGAATCCGTGCGGTCTCGGACGTGCTGGTGTCGCCGTGTGTCATCGTCGTCAACCGTGGGCTCGAAACCTACATGCCAGTCCTCCACGCGAAGGCGGCCCATACCTCCTCCCGCAACTCGCCACCGAGTCCTTCAAATCTCCAACCATGACGGCCTACATTCGTCCCTTGACCTCTCTGGATCTGGATCGGTGCGCGGCCCTAGAGTCTGCCGCCTTTCCGCCGTCCGAGGCCGCGACATACGAAAAGGTACCGCAGCCCCCGGTCACGGAACCCAGCCATGGAACCAGCGATTAACGTCTCATTCATCAAGATTGACTACAGGCTTTCTAGCTGCCCGGAGCTTTGTTACGGGCTGTTTCTCGGAAACTCCGATGCGGCGGCGCCCGATCCGGGCACAGTCCGGGTCCTCTCGTCTGCCGAGGCGCAGGACAAGGACGGCATATTGGTTGCTCACACGATTGCGACCAAGGCCAGGGCAACGCTCATAGTCGACCAGGATATGGACTATCCCAAGGACTGGAAGACGAACCCGAGAGCCGTGGCCGACGCCGGGCATCAGCCGTCCGGGACCAGTGTCGCGCTTCACTCCCTCGCCGTTTCACCCGACTACCAAAGGCAGGGGCTGGGCAAGCTCCTGATGGGGAAATATATCGAGCAAGTAAAGAAACTAGATGGTGTCGAGAGGATTTCGATCCTGACATACGAAAGGCTTGTCCCCTACTATGAGAAGCTCGGCTTCAAGAACCATGGCAAGAGCGCGGCTACCTACGCGGGCGTTTCGTGGTACGATCTGGTACGATTTGCCCATGCCTTGTTTTGAGAGGGATATGCTGACATACACCAGACCTACGACTTTTCCTAGATTTTACTTGGCATCTGTCTGTGGTTCGAGGCAGCATGGTCATCGGGGTGAGTACAAGTCGGAAGGGGAGGGAAAGTCTGGGAAAGTAGACTAATTTCCCCCCAGTACATAAAGGTTTCTCGATGGGCGCTTTCAACCTCTATCGATTCGCACTTCAATTCAAGTTTCGGTTCTAAATAGTAGCCCGAGATGCTGCTGAGCTGTGGCCTACTTGACTCGGGCTGTGGAGGCTTAAAATGACTTGATGCGGCGGCGAATGGCCATCAATGGCCTTATGGTCGAGGTATATGAGGACCAAGATCAGCTATCCATGTAAATAAAGTAAATCAAGCACTTGACAAAAGATCCGATATCGCTAGCCCTATGATTCCATCTAAGTGAAATGTGAATATTTCTTTTAGGTACAACTTTGTAAAGGTTCATCAACAAGAACCAAGGCCACATGTAAGGATCAAGAAAAGGGGAAGTGTTCATAAAACAATCAACTTGCAATACTCCAAAAAAAAAATAAAAAAATCGTAGCCTATGAACCAGGATTCCCGAGTTACTTCAACGGCAAACTAGACCCGACTTTATATCCCAACACGACCCCTTTCGCGCCGTCAGCCCGCAAATATTTTAATAGTCATGTCCATGCTTGCCGTCGCAGCAACGCAGCGAATCTGGTCCTCCGCACCCGTCTTCACTTTTGCACTCATCGGCGCTGCACCCAAGCTATCGCCGGTAGACGCAGGCACGCCGCTTGCCACTTGCGGAACCCACCGCAGACAAGTGATGAATTGCTCGTGAATGCCCTCCAACACCTTGACGCACTGGCCCTGCGCCAAGTCCCAGCACCGCAAGGTCTTGTCGTCAGCCACGGAAAGCAGATACCTGCCACCGGGGTGAAACACAATCGCAGTCACCCAGCTGTCGTGGCCGACCAGCGTCCGCACGCACGTTCCCTGCGCATCCCATATCTTGATGGTGTTGTCGCGAGAACCGGTGGCGATATACTCGGCCGCACCGCCGGACACGGCTGGTGCTTTGGACGGAGCCACGGCCGCCAAGTACGGGTGTGAAGATGCCGGCGCGAGAGCACAGCAATTGATGCCGAGAGCGTGGCCGACGAGGGTCAGCGTGCTCTCGGGGCTCGCGGCGGATATATCCCACAGGCGAGCCGTGCGGTCGTTGCCCGCCGACAAGAGGATTCGGCCGTCGGCAGATGGGTATATCGACCGGACCCAATCGGTGTGGCCGCGCAGTGTATGGACACAGTGGCCGTTTTCGACATTCCACAGCTTGATTGTGCGATCGCCGCTTGCGCTGGCGAGTTGTCGAGGGCCCCGTTCCAGGTGGCTAGACGGCACAAAACGGACGGAGCAGATGCTGTGATCGTGGCCGTATAGGGTGCGGATGTTCTTGTAGTCGTCTGCAGGGTCCCAGAGCTTGATGGTGAGATCGGAACTACACGACGCAAGAAGAGTGCCGCCGTGCGGACCGCCATAGTCGACGCCTCGAACCGCCTGCGTGTGGCCCTTGATGGTCTTTTCCAGCTCGCCGAATTCCCAGTCCCATATTTTGATTGTGCAGTCGTCTGATCCGGAAGCAAGGGAGGAAAACTTGGGGTGGAAAGCGACGCAATTTATCGCGCCCTGGTGGCCCTGCAGTGAATATCGCGGCGATTCAGGCAGCCAGCAGGAAGGGTCCTGTCGCTTCGAGGTTGCCTGAATGGTGCGGTCAATGTCCGATTGCAAGGCGGCGTTTCGAGATTCAAGATCCATAATCTATGGCATGGACGGGAGCAGGTTAGCTGCTAGATGTATCTGGCTTGGATATCGACCGAGGGGGTAGATGGCGCGCCTGCGCAGTTACCTACCTTTCTTTGCAATCGAACCGTGCTCGTCCATTTCTTCTCGAGCAAATTTTCGTACTTCTTGGTCACGTCGGCAGTGAATACATTCTCGTCGAGGCCAAGCTCCTTGCGGAGCGTATCCGATGTGACGTGCTTGTCGTTCGCCGAGAGGTAGGCAATGATGGATTTGTGCCTAGGGAGGCTTTAGTGCACATGTCGGTCGCAAATCGTGATGCAGACGCACAGCTCTTCAGCTTGTCGGCTGGTCAAGATCCGGCCCGTGCCTGCAGGAGCAAACATGGTTGGAGGCGATGTTGGTACGCGGCGGCAGTGAGCAATCTGGCATATAGGCACTCGGTAGACCTTGTTCGCTACTTGCCAAAGCCCATCTGGGAAACGGACGACATGAGTCCAAAGGCTTCAGGCCAGCACATCCTTCTGAACATGGCGAGGCCGATATGCCCGCTGTGCAACAACAAGGCACGGAAAACGCGGTGTGGCACACGGGCACTTGGACACTTGGATGGCCCAACGATTGGCTATCTGGCAGTCGGTGAGACACCAATTTGCCGTCAACAGCCACCTGCTTCTTGTCCTGGTGTTGCGCCGTCCAAGGCCCTTATACTATCAGTCCATACGCCGTATGCCGTACGGCGCTGTAGTCCAAATCACTTTCCAGACAAGGTGTCCAACATGTTTCATCCGATGACAGACACCATCACCAAGGGTACATGTCGCAGCAGTATCATTGCAGTGCCCTACATGACAAACTAACTGGGCGGTGCAGGTCCGGTCACCAAGGCTGCCAAACACGGTTGAGCCGTCAAATACAAATTACTCCGTTTCATACAGTACGTACCAAAGCATGCAAAAAATCCCGTCATGCACGTCCCCATGTGTCGCCTCATCGTCACTTCAACAGCCGCCGCGACCCAGACTCGGACCAGATGCGCGCATACCACTGATGCAGCTCCTCCATCCAAGGCGGCATCGGTCCCTTGGCCCCCAACACCTTGCCCTGGCTCGCGAACAAGCAGCTCTTCAGCGTGAGCTCGACCTCGGCCCGCGCGTCGTCCACCACGGCGCCAATGACAAACAGGCCGTCGCCGCCTCGCGGGCCCCGGTGCCGGGGGGAGTCGCCGCACCGCACCGTGATGGACGTGGCCGTCTTTTCCACAACCTCGAAGTGGTCCGCGATGCAGGTCCCCTTGTCGTACGCGCTCCGGGAGAGCTGCTCCCTCGTCCACAGGTGCGCGCTCGTCTCGGGCCCGCGGTACTTCCACTCGAGATAGCGGCGCTGCGCCTCGAAGCCTGGCGTGATGCCAATGTTAGCCCGTGGTCGTCCCGGGTGCAGGCGCGCGCGGCCAAAGCTTACCGTAGCCGGACCAGACGCCGCGGCAGTATTCTAGGACGAGATCGCCCGGGTTTTTGAGAAGCTCGGGTCGGATCCTGTCGAGCGGCAGGCGCTTGATGCACACGTCCTGGGTCGCGGGGTTGGCGGACGGGTTGTATCGCTTGAACAGCTTCGACGTCCAGATCGGGTCGGACGCCGCGAGGGGCGAGAGGACGGGGTTCTTGGCGGCCAGGTAGGCCGCGAGACTCGTGGTCGCCACGAGCGACGAGAAGACGGTTTTGGAAAGGAGACCCATGGCTGACTGGAAGAAATCCGACGACGCTGGCTTCGGTAACGTGGTTTGCCGGTGGGGGGGGGGACTTGGGCCGCTGCTCTGCGCCCTTGGTCTCTCAAACTTCAAATGTTGCTTGAGTTGCGGCGAAGTGTTTTGGCTCGAGTCATGGACTGGCCAGTCCACAATCAGAGCCCGTTGTCTTGCTGTTTGGAATCTGTCGCGCGATTCCGTCTATCGTGGTGACGGTGGTGTCGGATCGCGTGGGGTCAACTGGTTGAATTGGATTGCCCATGTCATTGGACCGTGGCCAATGAACGACACCTTGCCCATTTAGAGTTAGCACAAGTCGAGTCCAAAGTTGGGACCTTCATCATCATCATCATCATCATCACACAAAGCCCAAGTTGAAGACGGCTCGTCTTGGGGGTCGGTACGCCATTCTTTCCGAGGGCCCCGGCATCTACACCGGCCTCACTGCCGTATGCCTTGTTCCACGGACGCGATGCAAGGCCCGGCTGAGAGAGGGCACGTTTCACCGCGGCATGTCCCAGGAGAAGACTGGACTGAATTAAACGCTGTTGTCGCCACATTTGTCCAGATGCGGCCATGAAGAGGACCACTGGCAGGGCCATGTGCCAATTTTGAAGAATGCCGTAGCGTCTACGGAGTACTGCCATCGCCATGGTCGACTTGCACGCATTACGACGAATGCAACACCTCATGGAACGACTTGATCCTGACCCAGCACTTCGACTGCATTGTCACCCTGAGAAATTTCCAATTGAATTCGTAGCCATGGTGAATGAAACAGTTGGAGTAGACTGGATTGCATTTACAACGAGATCTACAGTAGGCTCGGCATGATGAGACCTTTGGTGGAGTGGATGAAGAGAGTGAGTGCCTTGGCGAATTATGCTTCTGAGAAGATGGTTTAAATCCCCAGCAATACGGCGGTTGGCAAAGAGATTGCCAGAATATTGGGCAAGGCTCTCGTGAGTTCGCCGTCGCCAGTTCTCAAAAACGACGGCTGGCGCCTTGTCATGGCCATGACGGCGAGTGGTGCCGGCTGCACAAGAGCCGCTTGAGAGGCTTTGCAATTCACTCTTGGTGAGTTATGTAACTGTATCTTGACACATGTAGCGCGTGATGTAGACTAAACTTCTGCGAGTGAACAAGATAAATTCGTACACATCGGTACTCCTTCATATGGGACGCAACGGTCGCCTTGTCTATGCCGCTCGTCTTCTGGGAACTAGAGCAGATAAACAACGATGAAGAAGAAATGATTGAACCCCCGATCGTCTTGGTACAAGGGTGCGAAGCTGGTAAAGGTAGGGAGATTGATACGACCTAATGTTGGCATTATTGCCAATGGTTGCCATGGCTGGCCAACGATTCATCCAGCTGCAGCTCTTCGCAAGTAAATTGGCATATATTTCTAGTTCCCGAATGCTTCCCCAGCAGCAACCGCGTCTCGTCGGCTTGCCATTCATGTCCTTTTTGCGTTTTAGCTCATCCTTTGAACAGCCGAGTGCTGTACTTCTGCCCCGTGTGCCATGATTGCTGCAAGCCGCACATAGTTGGACGCGCATTAAATGAATGCAACATGCAGACCAGACACAATGAACCAGACGGCTCACCACATGTCTCTGCGACTCATCATTGTTCCTCATGTGTCCCCGTCGTCGCAGCAATTCCGGACCATTGTCTAGGGTAGTGGGTGGTATCAAGTGGTAAGCCTCTCCACGTCGGCGATGTCCTAGACCCCGACTGTTTCAAATATGTAGGTATTGAGTCATTGACCGATTATTTACAGTTGCGGGCTAGTTTACAGCCCATAACAAGCAATATTGGAACTAGGAAAGCTACCTAGCGTATGATTGTAGGCCTTTTGCGAAAGAATGACGGGTGATTTGCTACTACTATAACTATAAAAAAGAAACTGTTTCATATTCCACCATCTACCCGTCTTTGGTCCCCTTTAACCGATGTTCGATAGTCTGTGCGCAAGGCCAACTCGAGTGGTTAGTTTCTTCTTCATCCGAAATGCCGAAGCCCCATACGTCAAGTAGTACGTACATAGTCGATAAGTTGGATGGCTATTTAGGCCTGCTATCGCTGCTGGTGCCACTGAAGTTGAGCTCTTGATATCGGCCTACAACCCCAAGGAGTGGTACAAGGGTCAAAGTTCAGCCCGTGGCTTCATTACGGGGCGCCCGGAAACAAACAGAACATGCGGAGTATAAAGGTATTTGTCACGGGCATCCTCTTGTTCGAGCCGGGGTCGTCTTGTTATAAATCTGCAGAATCATCTCTGGGAGATGACTCTCGCCGCACGCGGGCTGGCAGGGTCGACGTCTGCGGCCTGCGCCCTCCGAGGTTGGATGGAGGGAATTTCAGGCTCTGTGCTTGGCGACCAGCCAAGCTTGAGAATAGAGATAATAGGCGGACTAGTGTAATGGCTGTTAGAAAGAAACAAACCATTGGCCATCGGGGTTCTTCCTTACGCCAGGTTAATCCCCTCTGTACAGTCACCAAACACATGCAAGTACAAAGTATGGGCAATTCGACCAAGTTTCTTCAGAGCTTAAACGCATCAATGATCGACGTCCGCCATAAACTTTAAACGTAGTTTCAGGAAACAAGGTGACGTGCAGATAGCATGCTCCCTCCGCACATTTTATATTGAAGGATAGATGGCAAAGCCGCGTGCCCCCTTGATCTTTGGCGCCGGGGGACAAGGCACGATGCCGCACAACCCAGGCCATCCGCCTTGGCAACATGCACCCTGGCCCAAAGAGCCACACATTTTCATTTTCCCCCAGGCGAACTGTCCGGTTCTTGGCAGCAGCGGTTCGGCCGGGCAGGTTCCAAGCATCATCTCAAGAGGGGCCTCCCTCTGTGCGAGAGCTATTCCGTTTCTCCCGGATAACGCGCGGCGCATGAAACTCCAAGGTCCTGGTGACGGCACCTGAAAAGTTTAAACATGCGAGCCGGAGTGATGGCAAGCATGTCTGGATTCCTAGTGGACAAAGATCGCATGTAGATCGGGCAGGGGGTTATGCCAACCAGACTCTGCTTGTCTGCGAACTTGCTCTGTACATACACACATGCACATGCACACTTGCGACAGCGGATTCTAGGCCGTTGTCCTGCAGGACATGTTTGCCAATTTCCCATTGCCCACTTTTTGCTCCCTGCTTCTCCGCCGTTCCTGCATGTGTTTTGGATGCATGTGCGAGGTGATTGTCGCCTGCGGTCTCGAGTCGGCAAACATCACAAACAGGCTGGAGCAGATGTCACCTCACCCTGACGAGGATCGGTCATATCACAGGGTGATCCCGTATCGCGAGGTATAAAATAAGGGTCGAGTTGCATCGCCCTGGTGTGGCTAGGACAGGGTTGGACAAGCCACCAGGCTGTACCAGACATTTGTAGGCACGAGCTGGCCATTTGGGCAAGTCGTGCACCAACTGGTGTATCATTGGTCGAAAATCCTCATTCAAGAGGCAAAGGCGTCATGATTGCCGTGGCCAAGTGTTGTTCACCAACAAGCCGGTTTCGTGTGGCAAAAAGAAAATCGCCTTGCGGTCGGGGGCAAGGGCCTGCATGCATTTGAGACCAGCATGTTGGGTCGATGGCTGTTTCCTCTTTGGCAAAAGAAACGTGAACAGCTCGTCATGACATGAACTCATGCTCTCTGCTCATTCATTCGGCTGCCCTGTGAGAGCGACAGTTGCCTCGGGCAGAGTGGGAGGTGTTCTGGGGCAAAGTCTCGCTGGTTACTAGTTGACGAATTTGTTCTGATGTCTGACGAGCTGTTTTCCACCCCTAATCTTGATCTCGTGACTTTTGAGAAGCAACTCTGCCGATTGTACGGAGTACAGAGTAGCGCATTGAACAAGGCCCCGGTATCGCGGTTCCATCGAGGCCGTCCTGGACTCATCCAGGGCAACTGGGCGACAGGTCTTGAGTGTTTTGTCCTTGTTGGTTGACGTCGTCCAACAAGAGTCGTGCCTGGCACACACTCAGGCCGCCATGTGAGCGAGGCTTGCAATTGCTCCGGGTCCCGTGAACTTGGGACGGCGTTGACCTCGGTCGGGTTGGTAGTTTGTTGGCTGCAAGGAAGAAACCCAAAGATACGAAATTGTATCCATCGCCAAACTCGAACAATCTTTCGACAGTACAGAGTACGGAGTACTAGTGTATGTATGCATGTAATATGGGCATTTCATCGGATGTCACCACAGCCAAGCCAAGTATGCAAGGGGCCGCCCAAAGCTGAAAAACAAGAGACACAATGAACCATGGGGCTTCCCGCCATCCGCTAGGGCCAATTCCGGGGCGTTCTCTTGATGGCACTGGCTAGACTATGTACGCACTACTAATGTGGCCGGCCGCTCGGTAAAAGGGTCGATGTCTGGTCTGGTGTTTCCGGCTGCCGACCGGTGTCCCTTGAGCCTTGCCGGTGCTCCAAGATGAGGTAATTAATTCGCGAGACGGTAGAGATTTGGCATCACCAGGGTAAAACCATTGCCTGACTGGATGCCAGATACTAGTTATTGGCATTTCGTCTCGGGGCCACGCTGCGAACGCCGCTCTGGGCAGATATCTTGTCTCCCCCCATCCACACCCTCCTGGACGGCATTCCGTCCGGCACACAACCAGACGCCGTTCAAGTGCCAGAGTAGGGCGTAGTTAGTAGTACATACGGCGTGGCTTCTTGGATTCTAGCGAGGCAACATGTCCCGTCCCCACCGTCTCAACTCATTGTCTTGGGCATGCCAGCCTTGGCCGCTGATCAGGACAACTTTATCTCGACATGGAGGTATTGTTCCGTCTCCACTGCACCTCCCGACCTTGTTTTAGAAAAAAAGGATCATCTCTCTGCGCCGGTGCTCATCGCCCGTTGATCGGGTCGATTTGCTTCTGACTCGATCGAAACCCAGCCGTGACGAATTCCATTGCGTCTGGTCGAGCCTGGGCACAGGGGCCCCCCCGGCTGCTCCCACACAACCAGGCTGTTTCTCCTCGTCCAGGTTCGCCCTGGGCAGCCAGACATGGAGTCACATACAACGGCTCATCTCGTCGGGGCCGACGGACGCAGGAGCCCAACCCAACAGGTCCTTCAATAAGCAACCCGTCTGGTCCCGTGTTTCCGGCGCCCGATGAATATCGCGATCCCCTACTCCGTACCCAGGCAGGGCCTTGGCCAACCCGCACCGTGGTCCACGTCTGGGTCAGCCGTGGAGACTCACTACGGAGTACGTAGTATGTACATTCGAGCCAACATGCGCACGATTTCGGCCCAGCTGTCTTGTCCAGCGCGCAGCGCGTGTCGTCTGGTCCAATCACCCCGGGCGAGACAGCACACACCACCGGCCAGTAAGGCCATGGGCAAGGTTTACCTCGCGCTCGTTGTACGGAGTATGTACAGATGGCCAGGGCGGGAAAGCAGAAGCAAGGGCTTTCCCCGTCCTGTATCCCCACGTCCCGTCTCAACTCAACAACTCACGTTGGTCGCAGACACACAGAGAGACACACAAAGGGAGAAAGGGCCAGGCTGCTGTGAGTGCTTCTGGCGTATGTTTGACTACTAGGGGCACCGCGGTGTGGATTCGGCATGCCTCTGCGCCGAATCCAAAGAAGAAAAGGATGCAATTGCCCACGGGGGGGTTGGCAAGTCATGTCGTACTCACTCTGCCGTCTCGCCCGTTTGGCATTTCTCCCATTTCCTAATCCATCCTCACGTTTCTTTTGCCAACTTCTCCTGCTCTCGACATATATTCTTCACGCCCGCCGTTCTCTGCCAAGGGCCCCCCCGTTGCCCGATCCCGAGCAGAAAGAGTCTACCGGACCGCCTCGCATCCCGTCTTTACTTGATGATACAAGCCCCCCCCTCCTATGGCTGGTGCTGAATCGCCTCCGCTGTTGCGCAGTTGCTAAATAAACGCTGACGAGACGAACGCTTGAGCCTCTATGTGTATTGTTTGCCGAGTTGTCAAGCGAGACACGGGTTGACAACTATTTCTGGCGCATTGCTCGGGCGCACCTCCCGAGTCGTTTCTATAACCCGCGTGTAGACTTTTTCTTCTTCTTTACATTATTCCTCGCCTTACCGGTATACATTTGGACTTGCAACTCGCCGGCATCATGGGGTCCGAGTTCGGCGTAACGGCCGATTCCAAGAAGGAGGCCAACTTGGACGGCGTCGGCATCTGGTGGATAACGTGGGCATGTGTATGGACGTTTGTGCTCCTCTGCGGCATGGGATATCTCATCCACCGCCGCGACACGCCGATTCTTCGCATCCGTGGCATCGGCCTGTCCCTGGCTGCCGTGGTGCTGCTTCACCTGTACTTCTTCTCCGTCCAGCTCGGCTACGTGGTCGGCGCCTTGGCCCCGGGCGACTGCGAATACTGGATCATGGGCACCTACCTGCCTCTCGGCATCGCCATGTTTCACGCCTCCAACAGCAGGTTCCTCTACGTCGCCAAGGTCCAAAAGAAGTATCTCAACCGCCAGGTGGACGGGCCGGCCAAGTCGCGGAGGGGAATGGGCATCTTGGATCGCTTCAGGAGCCTGAATTACACCACGAGAATGGTGATTCTCGTTAGTATGGGAATGGGCTTCCAGGTCAGTGCAGAGCCTTGATGAATGAAAGTGCCAGCCCACAGCCTTCTAAATGTCGCGCAACAGTTGTTCCTTACGATTCTCATGTGGTTGATCTCCCGAAAGTGGCACAGCGGTTGGGGAATCCCCGGCACCGAGGTCTACGGCACGGAAATGGAGCAGAGGATGGAAATGGGTCGAGGTTGGGAATGGTGGCCCGGCATCTTCTGGCAATTTGTCTGGGCCTGGATCGTCGCCCCTTGCGTCCTGTGGCAGTCTCGCAACATCAACGACACTCATGGCTGGAGATTGCAGACGATTGGCTGTGCGGTGGCTGGGTAGGTTCATCTCGTTCACATCTGTCGAGGCAAACCGTGCTGATGATCGGTATTAGTCTACACGCAACTCCCATGTGGCTCATTGCCCTTTACGTCCCTGCCATGGAACCAGTCAACAAATACTTCCTGCCTCCTCAATGGTGAGACACTCTCGTTTGCATTCTCATGGCTGTGTCACCTAACGCTGTTGTAGGATATGCATCTCAATCTTGGTCTTGGAAATTTTGACTGTTTTCCTGCCCTGTTGGGAAGTCGTGCAAGCGTCTACTCTCCGTCAAGAGACCCTGGACTCGATCGCGCAATGGGAGAGAAAGAACAAGAACACGGGCTCCAGCGCCAAGTCTGTCAATACCGCTTCCACAGCCATCGACTCCCTGATGAGCGGCCGCAAGTCCACCGTCGGCTCCGTCAAATCCACCGATTCCCAGGAGAGCATCCTCACCATGAGCGCGCTCGAGTACGTCCTGGAGCGTAACCCTACGCCGCTTCAAGAATTCTCGTCCCTCCGCGACTTCTCTGGCGAAAATATCGCCTTTCTGACCAGTGTTGCCGAGTGGAAGACGTCTCTGCCCCAGCCTGTCCGCGATGGTGTCAAGGACAGCACCACCAGGGAGCTTATACGCGAGAGGTTCAACAGTGCTCTTCGCATCTACGCCGAGTTTATCAGCATCAAGGACGCCGAGTTCCCCATCAACATATCGTCGATGGAGCTCAAGAGGATGGAGGCCGTCTTCGAGGCATCTGCTCGCACCCTGTACGGCGACAAGGTGGAGGTCGACCCTGCCACCCCTTTTGATTTTCCAGAAGCCGCGCAAAAGACTTCCATGGAGACTTCGTCGCAAGCCTCGGAAAAGGGGCGCCCTGCTGGCACCTCGTATTCCGACGGTGTCAAGTTCTGGGGCGAGATCCCCGAGTCCTTTGACGAGACTGTTTTTGACGAATCCGAGAAGCACATCAAGTACCTGGTTCTCACCAACACGTGGCCAAAGTTTGTTAAAGATCGTCGAGTGTCCATTGATATGGGTGCCTCTGCCGAGAGAGGCCCTTCAATCATGAGCTTTGTCCGCAGTCGCCGTCAGAAGAGGTGAGCAGGGTATATGTGATTGTGTAGTGGGGAAAACAAGATAAAATTCTACCTATTGTAATAAATATCAGGAAATTATATACCCAATGGACACTGGGTGAGCTGCTTCACCTTTTGTTGGAGGGACTCTTTCGGCGCAATTAGGAATAGTATACCCGATGTCTTGCGTCGGCCTTCTTCGAGTATGGAGCTCATTGGTTTAATTTTTGTATTGAATGGAGACTGAATTGACTGACGGTTTCAACCTGTTTACATGTTTCCTGCTTGTCTTTTTGATGCCAATTTATTACACTTTATGGTGCACCGTGGAGGTTGAATGCTCACGGGCAAGGCCGCTACCATTATAATCGCTTTGCGTCACGATACTGACCGGTGGACAGTGTTGTGTACTAATGGCTCCGACATCCACAACTCAACCGATTGACAAATGGGAGTCGCATCGACTAGCCCGCTGAATTATAGACCCTTTTCACAAGTTTAGAGACCATAGTCAGTTACGGCAACTGCGAATGTCTGGAAGCGTCAACGGTCCGTGTTACCGGCAAGCCCGAGCTATTTCCCTAGCTGGCTAGAGGTGGCGTTCATCTTGTCAAACACTTGTCAACTTTGGCCCAATCGTGCGCCCTCCGCCTGACATGCCGGGGAGCCCCTAATTTCTTCAATATCGTTCATTGTTCATATTCGCGGTTAAATGTGGAATGATGCCTGCCCTCGCTTGGTGTAGTTCAACTTCCGCGTCACTTACACCACCACGGACCGCTGCCTCACCACCCAACTACACACAACGACACAATGGGCTCCGCAACAATACATTTGACGTATCGAAAAGCCACAGATGCTGACGCCAGGGACGTCCAGGCACTCGTCAAGTCCGCATACCGCGGGGAGTCCAGCCGCACAGGTTGGACCACGGAAGCAGACCTTGTTGCAGACGACCGCATCGATGAAGCAGGCGTCGTGTCAAAAATCAACCGGAAAAACGGCCTGGTGCTCGTCGCACACGATGAGGCTGGTGCGCTGGCGGGATGCTGCGAGATTGAGTGCAAAGCCGGCGGCATCGGGTATTTCGGCCTCTTTGCCGTCGATCCTACCAGACAAGCGGGTGGATTGGGAAGAAGAATTCTGGCCGAGGCGGAAAACATGGCGCGGGATGAGCTTGGCGTGCGAGTCCTGGAGATGCTGGTTATTTGGCCGAGAAAGGAACTCGTGGATTGGTATATTCGGAGAGGGTACACCAAGACGGAGAAGACAAGACCGTTCCCCTATGGGCACCTTGTGAACGGACAGGCTTTGCGGGATGACTTGTATTTTGTCGTTTTGGAAAAGGAGCTGTAGACCCTTTTCATCTTGATGGCCTGGAGAGGACACGGGGAGCGTTGGCATGGATTAGAGCAACCAAGATATAAACAGCATGCTTTTTACTATCGTGTCGACTGATTTGAGAGCAGCTTTTGAGTTGAACAGGGCCGGGACGTGAGATGCCCAGGCCACGTCACAATGCCAGCGTTGTTTCTGATGCGACAAATACGACATGAATGCTCTCGTATGCGATTAGCGTGCATACACCGACGGCTATTCGATGCACAAAACTCTCCGTCGCCCTCATCGCTTTTTGCATACGTATCAGTAGCAGCCGCCCTGGTGTGGCCGGCCGTACCGCACGGGTTGTCGCTTCTCGCCCTCGGCCAGATAATCATAAAACTGAACGCACTTTTGCTCCACCATTTCCCTCATATCAAACGAATTTGACGAAGCATCAACCGTGTTGCCATTGAAACTCAAATAAGTCCCATACTCGGGATGGCCGCCGTCCTCTTTGGCTCTCCAAACTCGAGTTTTTTGGCCCTTGTCCGTATACCCAGGCACACACAGCTCTGCAAGATCAAGGTCCACCACTTCTCCCGTGCCCATAAATGTAAAGCACCGTACACCGCAGGTTTTGCAGTAGAGCCAGTGAAGGACCTTGTTGTGGATCAAGTAATCGCCTAATTCTTGTAAGGGATCGAGTGGCGACAAAAGGAGAAAATCGTCGGTTTTGTTGGCGACCCTGACGTGGAAGAAGCCTGCTTTATGACACATGGTACAATTGCATCGGTAGATGCGCTGGTCTTGCTTGGTCGGCGGGTTCGATTCATTGTGAGTCTGGGGCAGGGTGAGGAAGGCGACGTATTTGATGGTTCCGCAATGGCATGAGCCAGTGACGGGTTGGCGGGATGCTTTTGTGTCCGCCATGTTGCTGTTGTAGACGGCGTCGCAGCTCCTCGATGAGATGGGCGACTGTCTCTATGTTCTTATACACATCAGACCTCGAGTACAGAATCTGTGGTACGTGTTGAAGAAATACCGTTGCTAGGATGGTGAGTGCAGTGCCAAATTGCCAATTATCAAACCCCGCAAAAGGTTGAAGCAGCCTCTCTCTCACTCTGAGAGTCGTCTGATAATGAAATGTGCTGCCTGGGCCTCAGCACCGTGACTCATATTACACGGCTGATGTCGTGCATGAAGGGGTCCCAAGCAGCCACCTTCCTTCACACTTCCATGCTGAGGTGCCCGCTCTCGTGATTCGAATGCGCTTTTTAGCCGGCCCTGGAATTCACCATGGCTGTCGCACTGCATATGCGTTGTCCAGTGTACTACATGGCTTTCGCGTTGGCTTCGTTGGTGGCAGAGAGAGCCCAAGGTGACGATGATGCGAGACTGCCGGCGCAACAAAGTCCCACTGTACTAGGGGGTGCACATGAAGTGGAATAGGCGCGCAACTCTGCTGTCTGAATGAACACAAGATCTTGTGTATCACACTTGGAGATCCAGCCGGGTGAAGGATAGGCAAGCTCACGGTCCTTTGAAGAGGGTGGTCTGAATGTTGCATGGTTTCATAGCGGTGCTTCAACCAACGCCATTCTGGGAAGGAGCATGTCTGGTCGACTGCACCTGCCATGAAACCAACATGTCTCACCAGCCAATGGACTTTGACTAGTCAAGTCAGGTGCTCGAGCGCTGCCTGAATCCTCAGCGTTGGACAAAACCAAGTCCTCTTTGAAGAATTTGTTCATCGCCAGTACTCCGCACTTTGTGCCGTTGACATGATTCAATGTTCTCCATCATCACAGCACGCAGAGACTGAGACAGTGACTGCCGAGCCCCTACCCACTGCGTGTACGGAGTACTGGTGCTGATGCAGTCCCCGCCTCCAGCCTCCATTTGCCAATCATCAAGCGCAAGATTCCGCTGAGCCCCAAGTCATCGGCTTTTGCTTACGACTATTGGACTCTTCATTAGCCGTTGCCAATTTCGGCTCAACTTCGCCGCCTCTTTCCTCATTGATTCTTCCCCGGATTTGAGCATTCGTACCTGACTGTCCCTCTGCCGCCGATTTTGTCCTTCGCGGTCGATGAGGGTCCAATTCGATTGCTATCATTGTCGGATCTGTGCCGTTGTTCCATTGTGTCAGAAGCGACGGCGTGATAGTATGTGCCGGAGATGCCTGCGGTAAAGCTACCTTGTCTGCAATGCAAAGGTGAGTGCTGCCTGGTACAACCAGAGCCCTTCCTCAACGCCCGAGGCCTGCAGCTACTATACTGACCTAGAAATAGAAAAACACGTCAAATGTGAGCAGAGTGCGCCGAAATATTCGTGCAGGGTCTTATTAAGAAGTCCCTGTTGCGTGCTTTCAGTCAAGAATATACCCTGACTCTACTGCTGCAGGTGACGAAGAGCGCCCCAAATGCCGGCGATGCCAGCTGAAGAAGCTTCCATGCTCACGGCCAGTCAAAAAGACAGTCTTCAAGCATGGATCGATTGCAAGTTTCTCCAAAGACCAGAAATGGGTCAATAGTGAGGCTAGACATTGTGCGTATTTTCAGTCTAGTCGCCACCTCGCCGATGCTAACGTGATGATACCGGGCCCTCAGTCCGCTTTCACGCTCGTGGTGGCTCTGCTGCCCGAGAACCTTTGACTCCAGATCAAGGCCCATCACCACCTTGGTCGACAATTGTTGGCCCGGGAGTCGTGTCATCAGAGGGACGTCCCTTGGGCGAAACCCAACTTACCCAGTCGTCACCATCCCATTCATCCACCAGCTCGCCCATGGACACCGACTTGCGTCCAATCCTAGCCGAGGCCTCTGATTTTTTCCCAAATTTAATGACATCAGGAAGCTTTAGCAGCGATCAAGGATTGCGTCTTAAGCAACCAGAATCGCCAAGCACGCAGGCACCGTACTTGCCCTCCATCACTCAGCTTAACCCTGGCATATACGGAAACGGAAATGGGAACCAGCGAGGATCTAGTGTCGCTCAAGCACTTTCCCAAGGGTCCCCCACTACCCAAACATCATCCATACCATGCATGTCAGCCTCGGACGACACTAGACGAGTCTTTCCGTTAGAGGATGTTCAAGAGGCATGTCTTCTCAGGTACTACATTGAGGAAATCTCTCATTGGGTAAGCATAATTTCCCATATCACGGAGTACTTGCTATCTCCTTTGCTCACAGTATGCAGTTTGACTTGTGTGATGAGAGTCGACACTTTCATCTGATTGTACCTACCAGAGCTAGGGACCACCCTCATCTTCTAAACGCCATTTTTGCAGTAGCTGCCCGTCACTTGAGCCGCTTGCCGCAGTACAAGACTCCACAGGGCATACTCTACCATGGACAACTTCTCCCAAATCTGGATGAGCACTCAGCCGTGGAATATATGCTTCACTGCATGCCTGCTCTCCGACAGTTTCACGACGTTATGGATGATGACTATCGTGATAGTATCGTTGCCACCGCCGTTATCCTACGGCAATTGGAGGAAATCGACAACGAAGACGATTCGCCGCCCCCCTCGGGACAGCCACGGAGCCTGCTATCGGGGTCGGGGAAGCAAGTTAACTTTCTTGCCATCATAGACGCTGTCTTGCGAAGCCCGCCGTCGCAATCTGTCTTTGGCCGTCGCAGTTTGATGCAAGCGGCATATTGGATGGCTCTAAGACAAGAAATCTACCATTCCTTTACACGCCTTGAAGCTCCTCAGTTGATTTTACCTCCAGAGTTTTGGCACAGTGCCTCCAGAGCAAACAAGACTGTAATGCATCTAGTTCAAGTAGCAAAATGGAAATGGGGAGATGGCTCCGAACATGAATGGGGTGAGTGCTACCGTTTGTTTCCTTGTCGACATTATGGTAATGCTCATCATTCGCTAGCGAGACTGATGGATCAACACGAACATCTTGAGAAGCATATTCTCTTCGATATCGAGCCCATTTACAAGAAGCCAGCCGACAAGTCAAAAGGCGAGATCTTTCCCACTGTTTGGTATCGATCGAATATTGAAGTGACAAGCATGCAGCTTGGTCTCTTGGCCAAATCAGTACTGGTGGCCGAGAATCCTCAACTCAGGTAAGCTCTGCTCAATAGTTTTACTACTCACCCTTTGACTGATAGCCTTTAGGGCACAAGCAACTTCTCGATCTAGTTGGAGACACGTCGAAAATGAAGTGAGACTTCTTCTACTTGAGCAGTGCGGAATTGGCCTTTGCAACCCTGCATCGCCGCCTGCCCTTGTTCATGCTACGTTTGGAATCCAGTTATACGGGGATTTCTTCACAGACCAGTATGAGCGCCGGGCAATCAGAATGGTGGTGGAGAAGTACCGAGACACCCATGCCTGGCCCGTACAGCGGCTTTTGGACATGTTCCGTTGAGAGATTTACGATGATGTGGTGACGCATTAGTTATATGTACGAGCTTGAAGACGGCCTAGGGAAGAGAATCACCGGGACTTTACCTAAGCTCCACCACTCGCAGTCGCATTAGGGCGAAATATTACCCTGCAAGACCATATACCGCCCGAGACGCGCCAGGGTCAACGTGGCATTGCGTTCCGCCTTGTGCGGTTTCAGCTTACGACAACGAGGGTTTTGCAAGGCACTACCTCTTCCTGCTTTGGATATGTGCCTGGCAACTTACCTGATCGGCTAATTAGAGCATATGTTTTTCAGGGTATGGAAGACACACAGATTTACTCTATACCTTATATTGCACATTCTAACGGCTTCGGTTCTGGCTGCTAAGAGTTCCATTTTATCATCGCAAAATAAGATGGCAGCCTGCAGAGGGGTCTTGTGATGGCCCGTCAAGGTTCTGTGGCTGATGAGAAACAAAAGAGAGCATCGGCATTATTCACATGGAACAAGTCATAAGGAATTGACATGACATGAACGAAATAGGCGTTGATATCAACATTGGCTCCAAGAACAGGGCCGTTCGGCTCGGTTCTTTTAACCGTGGCGTGAACGGATCAAAGAAAAGTGCTTGGCCAGCGATGGGCGGTGAGAAGTTGGCATATGATAAAAACACCACCCATAGATATATGGCACTGGGATTTTGCCTCGCATGATCTTGATTCTTAATGTCAATGCTCCTACGACTAATTAGGTCTTTCCTGCCATGGGAAAAGCCAAGTCATTGTTCTTTCCTTGTGGGATTTATTGATTGGGGAAGCTTGGATGAAATGAATCATATACCGGAAAGCATGCGAGAATATACTCGGCGATGTTGAGTCAGTGAGACATCATTTCAAACAAAATAGACCAAGCCATGCCACCACTCTGCGCCACCCTCCTAGAAGCCGTATATACCGGAACTGAATCCATTCGTCACCAGCAACGTGACGTGACAAGTAGTCCGTCGAAAGATATGCGTGTCCATGAACTCGAGTTTACTACTTAGTTGAAGGAGTCTTATGCGAAGGACCCTAAGCCTCCGGGGGACGGCTTGAGAATGAAAACATCCCCTTTCATGCTAGAAGTTGAGATGTTCCTCACTTCTGGGACGTAAAAAGAGATAATAGAAATTGAGCTTTCCGGATACACACTGCGAAAGAAGTAGAATCACTGGAAGCAACCGAACCAACTTCAAGTGGTGCGCAATTTCTTATAACGCTATAGAACCTGCGGACACATCGCTCTGGTAATCGTCACCTCTCATAGTGGAATGAGTGACCTAAGTCTCCTCTTCGCTTCCATCTTCAATGCCCTGTACTCATCCACCGTTCTTCCCGCGGCGTCTCTATTCTCAAGAGCCCGCCGCGTGAGATACCCAAGGCACTCCATCAACGTGCCCCAGGTCGAGCACTTGTAGACTTCAGGCCCGGGCCCCTGCCTCTCCCCAAGCCGCAGCAACCCGAAGCTGATCTCGTCCGACATGCCCTGCAGTTGAGCAAACCCAACAGGCACGGTCGGCAAGCCCTCCAGCAGACGCTGCCGGTGCAGCGCATAAGAGCCAAATACACTCTCTTTATTGTGCCCGCACAGCATCAGGTTGACAGAGGGAAAGGGGCAACCTCCTTGGCCCCCAATGCTGCCCATGTGCCTGCGCAACGCGCCGTGAGCAATAGCGTTGTAAGCATCGTCCGTGTCTCTCTTGGTGTCGTGGATCAGGTCCCTCCTCTCCGTGGCCAGGTAAGCGCCGCGGACAAGCTTCAGGCCGAGTGTGAAGTTTCCCTCGAGGGCGGCCATCAGATGCGACTCTATCGCCGACGGCGTGCCCTTCAGATAGGCTTGGTACGTGTTGTATACGAGGGCCTGGCCATCCCGGTTGTACACCTTCATGAGATCAAGCCCGGCTTGGGCAATGGCATGCTGGTAAAGCTGAGACTCGGCGTCTATGAGCAATCGCACTTGGCGCTGTTTGCACTCGTCGCCGATGGCCATCAACGCCGTGGACATTTGCTCGGGGAGCGGCTGTCCGGCGGCAAGGGCCCCCGTCACCAGGGGACCGGCGCCGGTCATCCTAGCAATCACGCGAGGTTAGTCGAGGGTATCTGAAGTTCGGGCATCGTGATACACACTTGACCGCTAGTTGGTCGCCTTGTCCCAACATGTCGATGGTCTCTAATACGCCGTTGCGCCAGCTCTGTATGTTTGGACACGGATCCGTGGGTTTCCCTGAAAATGATGCCATTTCCACGCCCTGGACGCCCTTTTTGTGGTAGTCAAACACCGTCTCTCTCGCGTACGTGACAATTGTCCCTCGGAATCCCATCGTTTTGAACCGCTTCAGAGTTTGCCTGACTTCGCTGCCTGATTCCCCGGCGCAAAAGTGTCTATATGCCACTCTTCTCACGACCCACGCAAGTAGTTTGTTGCGGTTGATGTCAAAGAGGAACGGCCTGTTGGGCTGGGTCAAGAAGTCCATAAAGGAGATGGCCCGACTCAGAAGATGTGGCCTGGAAGAGATGGAGTTTACAAACAGAGACCTGAAAAGAACCCCCGTGGGCAAGGCGGATAAAGGGGCAGGCGACGATTCTCCAGACACCGTGGCTGGCGACGCATTCTCGGCGTACGTGGCGATGGGGGGACTGCAGAACTTGCCGTCGGCTGTAAGTGGTAGAGAGCTGCTTCTTGACGATGCCTGTGTGGACAGTGCTCTATATGCCATGCGAGCATAGTGCCCGTGTCGGAGAGCGGCCATCTCTCCAGTGAGTATGTTGACGAGAATCTGGGTTGCCCGAGGCTTTGGCTACTATGTCGCGAGGCGACTGGCAAACTTTAATGATGGCCACGATCCCCCGCGTTCTTGGTAGCGCCCGTTTCTGTTCAACGCCATGTTTGCGAAGGAGGCTTATCGGGTTGCAAGCCGACACTATGTGGTACGATACTGGAGACTTGTACTATCGTACTATGGTATATGCTCACTATGCTCCGAGTTCTGCACCGCGTGACCCCTATCATGCAACACATGGTTGTCTCGAACGTTCCCCGTTGAGTACGTGCTGTGCCTAACGGCCAATGATCCGGCCACGTTGTCTTTGATAACGCATCCCGTTCTTGCGTTACTTGAGTTTACATGTTGCAACTTATTACCCTCCTGTATAGTCATACTGCGGCCTTGCAGCAACCCAAGGGCGCGCGCCTTATCCTGTATCAGTCATTCGTGTATGCCTCACCCGGTGCTGCCTCGCCCCAGGATGAAAGAGGTGTTCACATCGGATACTCGACATGCTCATGGCCCTCTACCAGTGCCAATGTGTCTTCCGCAGCAAGCGGTCCTGCGGTGGAATACTTGGTAGTATGCGGGGAAGACGACGGTTCGAGAGCCATTTCTGGGCTCGAACGGAGTGCTCGGGCTCAACACCTAGATTATCATGACAAACGAGAAAGACGATGGGCCGGGGAGTGCAATTGCCGACTATCGGAAGGACTGCCGTAGCGCGCCACGTACCATCCACACCGACTTGCAACAAAACTCCATCCATCGGATCGGCGCCCGGGCCCTCCACGAGTCAGAATCTGGGGTAATGTAGAATAGTCCAACGTGGGGTAGAGACCTTGCTGCAGTATACAGTCCATTGTGCGATATCTTGATCCCCCGTCATCTCGAATCATCTAGTTGACAACGGTGGTCGACTCTTGGCAAGCTTATACAAGAGCAGATTAACAGGTGCCGGCTACCCCTGGAGCCAATAACTGATGTCGTGCCAGCAGGAGTCGGGTTTACAAAACATTCCTCATTGGCCTCGCCACCCAGGTACGTTGCGTCCGCAAAACTTGTGGGCAAAATGAATGGTGGTTCAAAAGGGAGGAGTGTGTGATGGGACGACTGCGGGCGAACATGGCCTTTACAATGGGCAAATCGTGTGCCCGACCTCGGAATCATCAGATCCACTTAAATCCATTGACGGGAGAAGCCAAGGCGTTAAGCTGGTCCGTCAACCTTGGGCGGCTGGGCTTGTAAATCACCTTGTACCTACCTTTGCTTTCAGCACGCCACACGAGCACATCTTCTTGGCCAATGGCAGCACCCAAAAATACGGCTGCTTCCAGCCATATCGCATCCTAGGACTCCTGCTCATGACTGTTGTCTACAGCCGATATACAGTTGTTGTTGCGTGGCTTCGGGATGTCAAGGGGTTTAATACGCACTACGCCATGCCTGAAATTGCAAATCTGCTGTTCGTAGCCTGGAAGCTCGTACACTGTACAAGAACAATCCAGCCAGAAGAAGCTGATTGGTGTGGGATAGCTGAGGATATATGTTCATAAGGAAATGTTAGACATCAGTTTCTAGACGCAGGTGATAGGGGCATGTAGGATCGGGACGCCCATCAAGGCAGATTCTGCTCAGTCTTCCCGAATCTACTGTAAACCTCGCCCAGCGCTGCTCTCTTTCATAGCGATAATGCTGGTCTTCATCAACGTCCGTAAATCGATTGCGTCTCGTGTGAGGATGTCACCGTCTTGCTCTGCAAGCGCTCATGGCGGTACAGTCGCTAAAATCTCAAACAAAGTTGAAAGAAGACCAATGGACCAAGAGGACGTGTGTATTTCATCTTAATCAAAGTACCATGGTTCCATTTAAACGTTTTCTCCGCGCTCGTCATGCTACCGCCTGGCTACATGCGCCGGACTCGTTGCTTGGGTAAGTAAACGCACCCAGAGGAGAAAACTCCTCCTTGATGGTTCTCGGGCTCGTAAACCGCCGCAAGATGTCCGAGCTTCCCGCCTTGTCGTTTGTACCGCTTGAGCGAGCTCCCCCGAATGTCTGCTGGCCAATCAAGGCCGCTGTGGTTTTGCAATCTAGCAGAGGCAACTCGGTTAATACAAAGAGGCAAAGAGGTATGTACGTGATGACAGTTGAATAACTGCGAAGCAGACTTACTAATGTAGAAATTCCCTGCACTGTAGCGCAAGGTATCCTCGACCTGACGGATGATCTTGCGATCCTTTGCAAAAACGGCACCAGTTAAAGCAAACCCGCCGCCGTTTCTGTCCACGCTTTGCAAGGTTTCGCCCCATTTGGCGTCGGGATACACATGAAGTACAAGCACGGGGCCGAAAATCTCCTTGTTGAACAGCTCGTGGTCGGGCGACTGGGCCCTGTACACGGTTGGGGCAATATAGTACCCCTGAGAATCATTGCATTTCCCGCCCGTAATCAACTCCAAACCGGGGTCCTTGTTGCTCTCTTCAATGATATTCTTGATCTTGTCGAAGGAGTGTTTGTGGATGACGGGGCCCATGAAGGCCTCGAAATCCTTGTCGGGGCTCCCAATGGTCATCTTTTCGACCCCGGCTTTGAGACAGGCAATGAACTCCTGGGCCCGAGACTCTGGGACATAGACGCGCGAGGTAGCTGAACACTTTTGTCCCTGGTACTCGAAGGCGCCGCGGATCGCGTGGTTGACTGCGCTTGGAATATCGCCCGATGAGTGGACCAGCTGGAAATTCTTGCCGCTGGTCTCTCCGACAATGCGAGGAAACTCGCGGTATTTCTTGCTGCCGATGCCTTGCCCAATCTTGGCATAGATGGAGCGGAAGACATGGGATGAACCGATAAAGTTGATTCCCGCAAAGTCCTGGTGGTCCAAGACTGTGCTCGTCACTTGCTCGGCATCACCTGGCACCATTTGGATCACGTCCGTTGGCAGACCAGCCTCCAGCAGTATCTTGTAGATTATGGTGCTAGGGTAGATGCAGTAGGGTGAAGGCTTCCACACCACGACATTGCCCATTAAAGCTGGGCCGGAAATGAGGGCGCCACCCAAGGCTGTAAAGTTGAAAGGAGAAACGGCGTAGACAAAGCCCTCCAAGGGGCGATGCTCGACTCGTCTAAGACGGAACGGTCAGTAAGACGTCAACAGTGAAGATGACGAATGTTTACTCACGTCCAGACCCCGTCTGTGCCACGGGTGGGCTGTCTCGCAAGTAGTTCTGCGGCATAATTGCAGTTTAATCGGAAGAAGTCTGCCAGCTCGGCCGCAGCGTCAATTTCCGCCTGCCAAACGTTCTTGCCCTGCCCTAGCATGGTTGCTGCAATAAGCTCATATCGATACTTTCCCGAAACAAGCTCCGCCGCCTTGAGGAATACCGCGGCCCTGTCCACAAATGGCATCTCTTGCCATTCCCTTTTAGCGAGGAGCGCCGAGTCGATGGCCTTGTTCACTTGCTCCTTGGAAGCCAGTGGGAAATTGGTAAAGACTGTCTTATTTTCGGCGGGCAGGACCTGCATCTCGGAATCTTGAGCTGCCTGTGCTTGGCCATTGTAGAATATGTCGCTTCTGACGGGGAGTGAAGCCCGGAGGCGTGCCAGCTCCCTTTCTACTTGAGCCCGCTCTGCAGAGCCTCTTCGGTACTCGGGCTGGAATCAAACCATGTTAATTCAATGTATTTGCAAAAGGTTGACAATCAGAGGCGACGTTACATTTGGCTCATTTCGTTCGTCTGGCAGTCGAAAAGGGAGCGTGACCTTTGTCCTTGTCTGAACGAGGCATGGCGACCGACTGCAAGTCGTCAGAAGCAATTTCGGTCGAGTGCAAGCCGCCAACCGTGTAGCCATGATTGCTGTGTTTCGCATTGCCCTTTTTATTGCGTTTAATTATATGCCGATACTTAATGGTTGGCGTTCTGTTTTTTATGGAATTCTCAAGTGCGACCAGGAGATGGGGAGAATCTCGCTTGCTGGACAAGCGGGCAAAGACCGAGCCTGCCTGCACCAGTTAGTCTACATATGTACAGAAATTCCCAACTTGAATCGACCTTTTTAATCTGGTTCAGGCAGCTTACACAAACATGCGGGAAACGACTTCGGCGACGGTCGGTTCCACACTCGGAAGCGCTGCCGATGAGGGCGCACAGAATGCACCACGGCTCTTTTGCCGAGACTCGACTGTGTGGCGAGGGTGGTACTCAAAAATAACGAGGTACTTGGGGAAATTACTTCAGTTTCAGGGGACCAGAAAAAGACGTGCATTCGAAAGACGATGCTCTGCGAATGCAAATTTGCGTGTCTATGTGTGATACGCGGAAAGACATTGCAAAACGGTAAACCCATGATCTTTTGAATAGGCAACCAGGATATTTACACAAACAGGGCGTTGGTTTATTTTCTAGTGTCATTTAAGTGTACATCGCTGCCCATCAGGCGAGCAACCGTGACAGCCTCTCGAAGAGCCCGGCCAACGTGCCCTCTCACAGCCGCCTCTTCCAGCACCATCAAGCCGCTCATTGTACAGCCCTCGGGAGAGGTTCCCAGGTCTTTGATAACAGCAGGCTGCATGCCCGCCTGTAGCATATGGGCTGTACCCAGCATCGCCTGCGCAATACCAGCATGAGCCACGCCGCGCGGGACTCCTACGGCGACAGAAGCATCAATGAGGGCTTCGCAGATGATGGCGAAGAAGGCGGGTGTCGATCCGCCCACCACTGTGGCCGCATCCAACAGACTCGGGGGCAGAACTATTGTCTTTCCTACACGGTCGAAAATTGCCTTGGTGAGGGCTAGGTAGCTTGTTGGCATGCTGGGATAAGGCGTCTTAATGACGGTGAGCCCTTGATGAACCAGCGCCGCCACGTTGGGAAGGGTGCGAGTGACCCAGACGTGCTCTGGGGGATACAGTCCAGGAACCTTATCAATCTCCTCTGGAATTATTTTTCCATGAATCGTGCTTTCGAGTTTCTGCCTCGTCTATCCCGCAGCGACGCTTATGAGCAGCTTGCCTGCCAAGTTGTCGCGCATACCTTGCGCGGTGAGTACTGAAGCTATATCGGCAGGGTCCGTGGCTAGAATAATAACATCAGACTCGCTAACTGCCAGTCCGTTCTCGTTTTGGTAAATGCGTGGTTTGACTTGATACTGGCAGAATTCTTTCTGCAATCTGGTGACGGACACCTCGGTTCGCACGCTGACAATGAATTGAGAAAATGGACATGTTCCTTCTGGGCCCTCAGTCAAAGTACTGAGCAAGCCACCTAGAATTGCGGTTCCTAGATTGCCTAATTTCGTGGTTTCTCAGTGAGCATTATGGTTGAAAGAGTGGCATGAAACTAGGATTCCTGCCGGATTCATCGGCAAAATATTACTAACCACATCCTATGAAGCACAATGTTAAACCCTGCTTATCGCCCATGGTGTTTACCGGCTTGGAGCTATAACCAAGAGAGCGCTCTCTGAGAAGAAACGACAGCTGTGAGGCCCTTTCAAGAGTTCAGATCACTGTAGACGATGTAGAATGTTAACTGCCATGGGCTGCAGCATTTATGGTGACGACATACCTACCTCGGACCGGGATCAGTGTAGTTGTTGAGAAGGGATGGATATTGATCAATTCCAATTATCGTGGTTATTTTGTGGCCTGTTTATGTAGGGCTTCTAATCTCTCTTCGGTTACGGCTGAGACTGTATCACATGACTCTGTATAACATTGAATAGTAATGAGCCTACCTCCCTGTAGGTAGATACGGGAGCGAACCCGAAGTACATCGGATGCCATGGCAGTCTTGCGGCCAAGTATGGAGCAAGGTTATTCTCTTCGATGCCGGAACGCAAAGTTGCTTTGAGTAGTGATGTTTCCTCTTTTCGCGATCCATATATAGTATTAAGTAATAGCAACAATGTTATTGGTACTTCAAGTCGGCAGTTACGATGGGAGGCAAAATATATACAACCTAACCCTAACCCTGGTATCATACTTGAGGCTATACCAAAACGTATCGTAACTTATTGATAGACAAATATATCATGCCATGGACCATACATGCATCTAGATATTCCGCACTATACAATCTATACAGGAGATATCTGCCGTGGCACTAGAGCCCCTCCGAAACCCTCCGATGTATTCCCGCTGATTACGCCATTACAAAAGCGAGGCAAGGTAACCTCCGCCGTCTCGGCAAGCCACCCGAGGGTCCAGTGTATGCGGACGAAACGGCCGACACCTCACAAGTATACAATAATCAGACTGTCATTTATATCGCGCAGTCGACTACTCGGAGCTACCAAAGTCGACCCAAAGCTGAAACATCAAACATGGCAAACTCTACGCCCATTGTCATCGTTGGCGCCGGCGCCTTTGGCCTGTCCACGGCGTTGCACCTCTCCAGAGCCGGCTACACCGACATTACCGTGCTGGACAAGGACGACGCGGTGCCATCGCGGTATTCGGCCGCAAATGACCTCAACAAGATTGTCAGAGCCGAATACGAAGACGCCTTCTACACAGAGCTGGCACTGGTAAGTAACCGCGGCCGCGTCTATCCCGGCAATAGGCATCAGACTGACAGTCTGCCGTCTCTGCTTCGCCCCCCGTCCAGAAAGCAGTGTCGGCCTGGAGGACACCGCTCTTCGCCCCGTACTACCACCAGACGGGGTTCCTGCACTGCGTGTCCGAGACGGCTCCGGAAAAGGCCGTCGCCACAATGCAGCGGTTCCGAGCGTCGGCTGAGAAGGACGCCCAACTGCGCCGGCAGCTCGTCAGCATAGACACAAGACGCGATATCCTCCACCATGTGCCGCAGTTCCACGACGGGCCGCTCCCCGGCTGGAGAGGCTATCTGAATCGCTGCGCCGGCTACGCGCAGTCTGGACATGCCCTGGCCGCCGTCCACCGGCATCTCTGCCAGTCGGGCGTCCGGTTCCGTCTAGGCCCCAGCAACGAAGTAGTCGGCATCCACTACGAGGCCCCCTCGGCCGACGGCTCCGGTGCTGCTGGCCGAACCGCGCGCGGAGTCCAGACAGCAAACGGCAGCTTCTACCCGGCGCGGCTCGTCGTCGTCGCCGCGGGCGCGTGGGCGGCACAGCTCGTTCCCCAACTCGGCTCCCAGGTCGTGGCGAGGTGCTGGTCCGTCGCGCACGTCCAGCTCACCGACGACGAGGCCTCCGCGCTCAGGGGCATACCCGTCACGTACGCGCGCGACCTGGGCTTCTTTTTCGAGCCCGACCCGGGAACCAAGTTGCTCAAGCTGTGTCCCATGGGGGCCGGCATCGTCAATACCGACGGCGAGACGGGCGTTTCGCTGCCCCCGGGGGATCTGTCCCGGAGCGCGTTTATGCCCGGCCACGATGAGGGAAAGCTGCGGCGGCTGCTGGCTCATACTTTGCCTGCGCTGGCGGAGCGGCCGCTGGTCAAGAGGTCTCTGTGCTGGTTTGCCGACACGAGCGACTCCGACTACATTGTCGACTATGTGCCCGGGACGCGGTCCTCGGTCGTTGTCCTGTCGGGTGACTCGGGCCACGGCTTCAAGATGTTTCCCATTGTGGGATCGTGGGTGGCGGACTTGCTGCGCGCGGCTGATGGCAGGCAGCACGAGGCCCGTTGGCGCTGGAAAGATCAGAAAGCGGAAAGGGCAGGCAGTCATGGGGGAGACGAGGTGAGCTGGAGAGTAGGTGAGACGAGGGAGTTGGCTTCTGTTGAGCCTACGAATCCTGGGTTGTAACTTGTGAACTTGTGAGCCTGTCCTGGAAATGGACGCCAACCCTTGCATTAAATAGTTTCCAGCCAGACAGATGATGAAGCAAAGACGCTTGTTTCTGCTCCAGGTCGCATTTTGCCAATACCGTGGGTAGCCTATGCCTCGAAAAACGCCTGCGACATCCACTCGCCATGCTCCGTATCAATAGAATTCACCATGTCCATGATCTGGGCCGTGGAAAACCCAGCTCCAATGTAATTCCCATCCAGCACATCGTCAGCCGCAGGGCTAGGCAAAGCATCTTCGGCGACAGAAAAGCCCAGGGGACCATCATCCGCCACGGCCGACACATCAGTACCATCATCACGAGATGCCTGCGCGGGCTCTATTGTCTCCGCCATGCAGAGCCCGTCAATCATTTGTTCGAGGTGCCGCAGCTCAGACTGCTGATACTGCGCAATCAGATTGCCGCAGTTGCATATCTCGCCCAAGATCGCGTACGCTCGTTGACGCCACGACGTCCAGGCCGAGCCCGAGTCTTGGTACAGAACCGGTGCCGCGAGGAGATTCGTCATGGAAATAAAGAGTGCCTCGAGATCGTACGAAAGAAATGTCTCTGCAGGGGGACTGTCAGGAATTATTGACGTCTACAAAACAAGCGGCATGCGTACCAATGAGGCCCTCGCCCTGCAGGCACTCCAGGATGGAAATTACGTGCTGCGACGAGTCGAGACACATGCGCAGCAGACTCTCGACGGCGTGTGAGGAATTAAAAATATGTCGATACGAGCGTGGCGTCTCAAGACGGATCTTGTAGAAGCAGAACAACACCGGCCGTGTCGCGAGAATAATACACTGCGAGCCATCATCCAGCGTCAGTATTGTAACTTTGCCCCGCCGACAGACCCAAGGGACACGTGCAGCGTACCTGGTGAAAGAGCAGGTGAATATGCGCCGACAACCGCGACACCCCGACTCTCTTGCTGTTCAGGTCCAGGGGAAACTGCCGGTGCAGCTCGTCCGGGAGGCCTGCCATGCTCGCCAGCGTATCCTTTGTCCGGAGGAGGAAATTGCTGCTCAGCCGCCCGTCGGGCCCGTATATCGCTTCCATCAGGACAAGTTTGGTCAGGAACTGGTTCAAATTGGACAAGATTTAAGGCACAGGGGAGACGGGGGCCGCACAACACACCTCTGTCGATAGTCGCAATGAAATGCGACAGCTTGGTCCGCATGGCAAACGCCGCGGTGCGGAAGCCGTCGCCTTCAAACTCTGGCAGCGGCGCCGTCACGTCGTCGTCGCGGATCGACTGCGACAGGCCCATCAGATACGTCATTTGTCGGTCGAGAACGAGAATCGTCCACCAGATTTTGCGGCATCGCGGAACCAGCGCGTTCTCAACGTGGTGCGAGCTTAGATTCGTGTGGAGGCCGTGGCTCATTGCCAGCCGTACGGCTTGCCCAATCTATTCGTGTCACATCAGCTTCCTTGCCTGGAGTGTCCAAAGAAAAAAAAAAGACAAGCCGAGTCTCACATAGTTGTACGCAGAGCCACGGTGCTCGATGCAATGGAGGTACAGGGCTATGCAGCACAGAACCTCGGCAGCCTGCACGGGCTCGTCCCAGAGGACCGTCATGTTGGGCAAGAGGTGAATGGCGTGCGTGAAGAAGCTCGCGCCGGGGGGCTGGTTGTTTCTGCTCGACTTGGAGGTGAGGGCTTTCCCGAACGCGAGTATCAGCATGAACTGGATGAACCACAGCTGCTGGATGAGGCCGCCGCGTGGCGTCTGCTCCCCTCGGTAGTGCGCGTGCAGGCCGTTGAGGAAGACGTCCTCGTCGAACAGGTGGTACATTGGCGAGCAGTGAAACTTGACATTGTTAATCAGGTGGATGGCGTAGTCGAGATTGGGCAGCACCGGTTGAGCCGAGGCGCTGGACCAGTCCAGCATGTAGACTTTGCCGTCGAACATGAGTGCCGTGGATGGCAGAGAAACCCGGTGCACATGCTCGTAGGTGATGCTCAAGATGCGTCGGGTGAAGGACCAGTTTGACGAATGCCCCAAGTAGACTAGATGCTGGTATCAGCGTTGGCGATTCGCTTGGACACGCTTGGCCTGGCTACATGTACTCACACGTCTTTCCTGTGTCGGACAGCATAAAGGTCGACGGCCCTGTCGATAGTGGATTCGTCAAGGGAGCAGTGTCTGGAGACTCGGATATACTGTTGTCTAGCTGGTCGTCTTGGACGACACTGTTGTGGGAGCCGGTTTGCTCCATGGCTTGAAGATTCGGTTGAGGCTGCAGGCGTCGAGAGACATTGGCTGCTGTAATTAATGCACAGTGAGCGCCGTTTCTTGGTCTAGAGTTAGCTGCTTGAGAGGGACGTACAATTCCATGATGTGCATGAATCGTTCTGGTTGGTTTGTGTCATGGGGGTGAAGTCGCCTTGGCCAGTCGTATTGGCCATATCAGCGCCTGGGTGTATTTGGGCGGCCCGATCTTGAAGGGATGCAAGATAGCTTTGAAGAATAGACTTAGTTTGTACCAGACGTATAAAAATAGGGAGACGACAAACCCTCTTGTAACGAGTACTTTCTGGCCATAATCGTCATACTGACATGATAGCTTGCGCTTGCTACATGCCTCACAAGGGCGCGTTCCACTGCATTTTATCTTTTGCCGACGGCATCGGGCGCATCTGGAGAGTTTAGTCTCACTATTCGCAAAATGTACACGGAATGGTCACAACGCACGCATTTGGGGATCTTTTGGTTATGCGGTGGGAGGCATTTGAGGGCCGGGGTGGCTCATGTTGAGGATGCTGCCGCTGGTTGTAGCTGATGGGTGTCATGGCATGACTTTCAGAGTTTGAGCAGCAACCTTAATCTTGCGCAGGCGGTATGGATCTCCCCGTCACCATCATCAAGCGATGATTGAGGATGTTGAATCGCCCGCCACGAGGTGTCTCTCTGGCATAAGAAGCAGTTGGGCTGTGTTGATGCCCACATTCGCATCCTCCAACTATTGACAGATAATTGCCACATGCAGGCATTGGCATAACTACGGCATGCGTCGGCGGACCCCGCACAGCATCTCTCTCTTCCAAGGTCAAAGACTTGCTGGACCCTCGTTCCTTTATCGCCGCCTCCTCCGATCCCGGCAGCCACAACCGCTGGCAGAGGCACAAGTCGACAGCAAGACTGGAGCGACCATTGTCTGCCATATGTCTCGACATGGGGCTGCATGACCATCACATACATTGCCCTTTTCGGCGCATGAGTTTGTGTAGCTGAGCATCATGTCTGCCTAAGCAGTCCCCAACTCGGTTCCTGGCCACGCCACTGACGTTTTTCGTTTTACAAATAAAATACATAAAATGAAACAAAATAAAATAATCCCCGAGTCATACTTCATGGTCAACATGACGGGAAATAAATAGGCACTTTCTTTTTCAGGCTGCAGCCAAATGGTGGTGTTCCATAACGATAAACACCCAACAGTCGTAGAATCACCATGATGCTACAGACTGCTTCGCATAAACACCCAGCAAAAAGAAGAGCTCTTTTGAAACCCACGGCATACTTTGGCCCAGTCAGACAGACATTGAGAGCTCGAGACACGACAACCTAGACTGTCCAATAAAACGAAGCGCGTTTGTCATACACAAGTCGGTATCGATATTTGTACTATTTGGAAATGGGCTCATGTTACAGGATTCGAGGCAAACATTCCCCTTCCCATCCGTGCGGAGTCGGTCGTGTTTTATCAATTCAACATGATCCCTGCCTCGGCCTAGATGCCAAATACCGGCCGAGTCTTGCATCTCGAGCCGCCCAAAGCTAAATACCTAGTCACGGAATCCTATCCGCCCCCCATCGACAACAGGACGAAGTATGGACTATCACAGACGCCATGAAGTCGAGCTCGAAAAGAAAGTGCCCCCCGCCTCCGTTGACGCTGCACGCCTTCCACGACCGAGGCGGTCTGACGTCTCCCGGCCAGAGAAGCCTGTCGCCATGTCCGATTTCTTCAGGCAGACGAACGGGAAGATGGACCGGGGCGCAAAAGAGTCCGACCCATTCGCCTACCAAGCTCGTCGTCACATCACCGCGGCCACAGACGTCAACGACCTTGACGACAAGGTGCCTCCGCCCGTGACTCCCAACCGGTCCCTCGTCAACTAACCAGTCGCAGTCTGTTGAGAGTCTCATCGCCCACAGTGACCATCACGGCGATGCCCCAGACCGTCACCGTCACGGCATCCCAAGACGCCGCATCTAACATGACCACTTTATCGACGGTCATGCCCACAGCCGGCGGCAATGGATCAGCGCCGGCGGGCAATGTGATCCCCCCCCCGGGGGCAGGGTTCCTCGTCGGGGTCAGCGGCATAGCAGGCGGGCTCCTGGGCATCGGGGCCATCCTGTTCCTCTGGCGGAGGCGGGCCAGGTTGAAACAGAAGGAAGACGGGGCCGCTCCGTGACTCGTCAAAGCTGCCGTGGCAAAGGTTTCAAGTGTGTGGCCCTCGCGTTGCATTGGCGCTACGTGTACTCTATTCTTGGCAGTCTGTTGAAACATGTACATACACAATCGTTTGCGAATCCGGCAATCGAGCCGCCGGCAATAAGACTACGCGAGGAGACTTGATACCGGCTTGGCATGGGTCGTGACTCGCTGCCACCTCGTCCCTGGAAACGAGTCTGTTGCAACTGGTGATATCTGGTGGATCTTGTTCCGATAAACTCGCAGGATGGGTTTTCCATCAAATACATCAATCTAGTTTATAGCTTCTCTTGCACCTTGTGAAAATTGACCTCTCTTTTTTATAAGTTTAATTTTTTCAGGCCAAGCTTGGCCATTTCGAAGCCCGTTGTTTTCCACCCGGCCCATGAATGACAACCGTGACCGAGATCCATGGACGGTCCTGAGGACGCAAATAAAGGAGGCACCCGGGCATCTAGACGGTTCACGACTCTCGAGGGATGGCGCGAGGTGCAAGGCGGGCTGTTGGTGGCCGCGGGCTCGACCGTCGCCGCCATGGTGCCGAATCCCGCCTACGACCCGGAATGGCCGCTCCCAGAGGACGCGGCGACTAATCGTACGCGGCAGTCGAGGATGTACTTGAGCGAAAAGGGCGGCGCTTGGAATCACCATGGCCAGGCGGGATTGTGGCCCGATGGACCGACGACGTATGCGACTGTGACCAAGGACGAAGGCGCCGTGCAACATGGCCAGCTGGGAGTCTTGTCAGAGGGCGAGGGCGAGGGCGACTTGCTCGAGCAAGACGTCAATCCTCCGTTTCACGTCTTCTCCCGGCGGAGGAAGTGGTTCATCATTGTCACCATTGGAGTTGCCGGCCTGTTCTCCGGCCTGTCGTCCAACATATACTTGCCGTCGCTGGCCGCCATTGCCAAGGTACATATGTCAAGTATCATTGATTGTTGATGCGATTTATGCCAGTGGCATCAAGACCTTTGCCGGCGCTGACAGAGATTCAAGGACCTGCAAGTCAGCCTCGGCGACGTCTCGCTCACCATCACCACGTATCTCGTTGTCCAGGGCGTGTCTCCCTTGTTTTGGGGTTCCCTGTCCGACACCTTGGGCCGTCGGCCCATCTACATCTACTCCTTCTCGGTGTACATTGTGTCCAACATTGTGCTCAGCCTGTCGCCCAACTTTCCCGTCCTCCTGGTCTTTAGGGGACTGCAGGCGGCGGGAAGCGCATCAACCGTCAGCATTGGTACGTCGACCGTTGACGTTTTTGACGCCCTCAGATCCCCCCGAGTACATGTACCGAGACTGACCGGTATTCTCTCAGGAAACGGCGTCATTCAAGACATTGCCACCCCGGACGAGCGGGGGGCATTCATCAGTTTTTACCAAGCAAGTATGCTGGCCCCCCTCGTCGACATTTCCTCAAAATGCCATGACGCTGACGTGCTTGTCGTGCAGTCCGCAATTTCAGCATTGCCGTTGGGCCCGTTATTGGCGGATTGCTGGCCAACTTTCTCGGTTTCCGGTGAGTTGACGCCCCTTGATGCGAGATAACACTTGACGCCTCCGCAGCCCGCTCATGCGCTCCGTGTCAGCTCCGTGTTTGTCTTTCTGCTCGTCACGTCGTCCCTTGTCCTGGCGACAATCGCCGTCTTTCTCCCGGAGACGCTGCGGACAATTGCTGGCAACGGCTCGCTGCGACTGTCGGGCATCCACCAACCGCTCATTCGCCGCTTCGTCAAGGAGAAACACCCCCTCGAGGAACCCGACTACATGGGGCCTCGCCCCAAAGTGACGCTTGCGACGTTTCTCAGACCCCTCGCGCTGCTTGGGCAGAAGGATATACTGGTCAGCTTGGTATTCGGGGGCACCGTGTACACCGTCTGGAGCATGGTTGTTGCCAGCACAACAGGGCTATTCAAGGACCTCTTTCAACTCAACGACCTGCTTCTCGGTCTGGTCTTCTTACCCAACGGTACTTATTCCCCCCTCCGTCATTCCAACCTTGATTTTTGTCCGTCCAGCTCCCGCCGGGGTTTCTGGATCGACACAACGGCGCGGGTTTTGATACTAACACTTGACTTGACGTTGTTTCCGCTAGGTCTCGGCACCATCGTTGGCTCTGCCGTCGCCGGCAAACTCATGACGAGGGAATTCGTGCGATCTGAGCGGATTTACCTGCAACGGTACCCCTCTGCGACGCCGCCTTCGAAAAACAAGAAGGATTTGCCGCCCGACTTCCCCATCGAGCACGCCCGGCTTCGCCACGCGCCGTGGATATCGGCCCTGTTCATCGTGGCCACGGCGCTCTACGGATTCACGGTGCTGCCGGCGGCGCAGCTCTCCATTGTTGCGCGGCCGGGGTGGATCGCCGTGCCCCTCGCGCTGCAGTTCTTGATTGCCGCCACGTCGAATGCCGTTTTTGCCATCAACACGACCTTGGTGGCGGACCTGTGCCCGGGCATGGGCGCGAGCGCCACGGCAATCAACAACCTGGTGCGCTGTGGGATGGGCGCCGTGGGCGTCGGGCTGGTCGATTCGATGCTGGGTGCTCTCGGGGCCGCTGCTACATTCTTGGGCTTGGGTATTCTCACGGTAGGGATAGGAGTTCTGTTGTATATAGAGTGGATTTGGGGGATGCGGTGGCGGAACGAGCGACTGAGGAGGAGTCGAATCGCCAAGATGTAAAAAGGGGGGTCTTTCTGGTAACGGCCTGGCATAGAAAATATAGACTGCTAGTTTTAAGCTATATATTTTGAGTTGAATAGAATAATTACAGCTGCCATGTTGATAATTCGTAGGCGTCTACAATTTTTGCCCTGTGGCAATGGGTCAATTGACTCAACAATATACCATACTAACCTTGTAGAAAGTAGTTGATTTGATACGTATGACGGCTATCGCTTTCACTGTCAATCTCTCATGTACGACTTTTGTAAATTGTAACTAGGCTTTGGGCACGGGTTTCACCTGCATGCCTGTTGGATACACGTTTGTCCAACGAGAGTGGTTGGAATTGTCAGCTGCAGTAAATTTCGGTTTCGATCATGTTTCACAATTGGACGAACCGTCCCGAGCGCTCTGCAGGCCTTGGATCTGAGCTGCAAACATCCCCGGGCTTGGCGTCTATGGCATCATTGATCCTTGAAAAGCCAGTGCTTGCTGGACTGGGTATCCCTGCCCGGTTGATCGCCATGAGCTCATGCATCTGTTTTACATGGTGCCGGATTGCCGAAAACACCATTCTGCCTTGTTCATGATTGCACGCCTTGCACATTTGCTAGCCTCAGATGCGCAACTCCAAACAGGTGGCGGTTTTGTGCATTTTGCACCCGTGATCCGGTCAAGTTCTAGATTACCCGTAGAATGTGGCGTCCCAGGTGCTGTTCTAAAATAAGACGACGAAGCGCAAATGGAGGGTCACGATAACGACCTCACTTTTATTTATGAACAGCCCAGGGCATGGGGCCCAAGTCTCAAAAGTACCAATTACACTGCGTAGATCCGAACCACCCATAACGGCCTACAGATTGTTGTTGTCAGACAGCCTCGACCGCCGGCATCACCACCATGGCGGGCAAAGTGTTTTTTCGCAAATCAACCATTTGCAAGCTCCTCTTCATCACATTAACGCTCGTGACCAACGCCAAAGCCGAGGATGCACTGGCAAAGTTTGGCGACGTCATCCCCGTTCTGGGGCAGGTGAGAAGAGTTCCATGGCCCCGAACATGCAAACCCCCGACTTACACGAGTAGATGGCACGAACCGACCAGGACTTTGTCGACGGGCTGGCTCTGGATCTGTTCTCCCCGAGAAACCGCACCCTGGTCGTTACCAACAATTCCTCCCCCCTGCCCGGGACTTTTGTCAGCGGCACCACGGGCGAGGGCTTTGTCAACCTGTCCAAATATAGCTGGGTCGTCAAGCTCAACGAGACGGCCGACGACCTCATCGCCAAGATTGAGCTGCCCTACGACCCGGTCGCGCTCGCGGGCCAAGGCGTCCAAGTGGCCAACACGTATGTCGGGAAGCTGGCCAAGGACAAGAAATCGTGGGTCATTTCGGAAACACAGAGAAACGTCCACATGCAAGTAGTTATCCATCCATGCCGCGAAATAGTCTTGTTCAGTCCGCGTGATGACTAACACGTCTTGAAAAAGGACGGAGAACAAAACCCGCATCATCAAGATGACGTCGCTGGACGGGGAGTATATGCTTCTCGGCCGAAAGTCGGAAGACACTTCAAACATATTCGTGCAGTACGGCCAAGGCGCCACCCGGACGGTGAATATCACCGGGGGTGCGGAAAGGATTCAAGAAGCCGAGTTTGTCGACGGGCTGCGGTTCAGGGTTCAATCGGCGAAGTCATTTGCCCTCAATGCCGATATACCATTTGGCCTGAATGACAAGGCCATACCAGAACATGCCGTACCGCTAAGTATTTCATTCTCCCACTGCTTGTAAATTCTTCGAGTGACAAGTGTAGCACGGTTTCTAACGCCAGTACTCTCGTCTAGATTCCTTTGCTTGGGTGATAAATTCCACGGCGTCCCCCGGGGATGGCTTGTCTGTTGACGTACATTTTCCAGGTAAGCACGCTGGCCAGTGTTCATATATGCCGTGACTGATCATTTCTGTTACAGTAAACAAGGAGATGGTTGAGGAAAAGACCCGCGGGCATGAGGAAGGGCACCTCAATCTGCTCGTCGCAAGGAGAGACTTGAAGGCTCCGGCAACGGCCGCCTTCGAACCTCTCAAGAAGCAGGAATATAGCAAGGCAAAGCGCCTAGTTGAGGTTAGAGGCATGGCCGCCGTAGATGGACAGTACGTTCTTCTAGTGTCGAAGAAGAAGTACCTTGAAGTCACTTGTGGCCAGGGGGGCAATGCGCAATCGTGTCCAGGCAGAAATGGTACATCGGCTTCTGCTGGCGCAGCTAGTCAGGCGAGAGAGTCTGAATTAGATGGTGCCCAGGTCACTTCACAGCCAGCAATAGTGGTATCTGTTGCGTCGCTGAGCACAGCATGGGGCATGAACTTGGTGGTATCCTGCGTGTTCTCGATGGGGGTTTCGTTGGTAGTATTTATGTTGTAATGGCTCTAGTACACTTATTACGCCTGCGAAATTAGCTTGCAGCTAGGCATCTTTTGGATAATTCATGTTCAAAGTAAAGGTTTGTACAAAGCTTTGGCATAGACTTGGTTGTTCTACCCACATTGTCATCATCTCCACCAGTCCATGAGAACCATTGTGTGAAATTACACGAGATCATGTCCGGACCTGCTACCTGTAACCGCTTGATACTCTTCCCAGATTGTTTCCTTTGACGTCGTAGCTCAGAGGGAACGCTGCTCTGCCAACGTTGATGCAAATCCTTCACAATTTTTGCATCCACAATGCAGAGGAACCACTTCGACCAGCTTTTCTGGTCCACATCGAGTACAATAACCCAACATGGGCTTACTGAAGAGTGAGCCGATAAGATCATGACAGAAACTTGGAACCTGCTTCGTTATTTCATACAACAGTCCATCCTTACTAAAATCCAAGCATCGGGCGAGTCGCTCTCTTACAGATTCAACCACTATATCTCGAAGTACTTGGCTGGACTCGCATTGCAAAGAGTAGATGTCGACTATGGATCGCAAGAACGCGCAGTCATCCGGGTCCCGCCGGGCAGATTTCTTAAAGTTGGCCATGGATAACGATTTCAGGCCCTTGATGATGTATGTATCTGCGACATCAACCATTCTTGCATGAAATACCAGAGGCAAAACGGCATTTTGCTTCTTGTCATCGGAGTCTTGAGACGAGGGCACTTGGTATCGACCTGTGTACAAGTACTCTACCATTTGTCGGACAACGTCGAATGAAACGTCTTTGATCTCGTACACGCCCGTTTCCTGCTCCTAGATGTGCCATGTTTGTGAGAAGAGCAAGCTTCAAAGTATTCGACTCCGCGTACTTACTTTATAAGAACCAGTACATGCGGCCTGGATAACTGGAGACTGCGGACACACTATAATCCTGTGTGCAGGAATTCGTTGACCTTCGCATAGGAACGTGAGGTCGGAGAATTCCCCCGACTTGAGAGGTCTGCGGGAAAAAAAGTTAGTTCTGAGTTGCGTTAGGCAAGCGAGGATGCACTTACGCTGAAATCTGGCGCCTGAGTTCGCAGTGTGCGTCGTGTTGATCCATGTTCAGTATGACAAGGGGTTCAATTATCAAGGCTTGGAGCAAAAGGGGCTCAATTCAATAATAATCTTGACGTGTCTCTAAGGTCTTGAGTTGCTACGAGAAAGGAAGAGAAGGGTGACCGCCTTATATACATAAAAGGAACGCCTGGGCCTAGGGTCCTTACCCGGGCACGTGTTCCAGCTGTGTAACCAACAAGTCCTGTATCGGCGAAGCCCCTTTGTTGGGCTTCAATCTGTTGGGCCTTTTCCGTGTAACATTCAGCTACGAATCCTCAAACATCAGAGAGCTATGCTCTAATCAAGAGATTCACAATTTATGTTTGAGAAGGGTTGAAACACTGCTTTCTGAAGTTTCAACAGCATTAAACTTTGGACTCTATCACATGACGTTGCTGTCCGACTTGGACGTGGGATATCAGATAACCAAAACAAACGGGCAGTTCCTATGAACCGTTTGCTGTGGCAAACGCAACATACAAACAGATAAATTGATTGTACACGGTTCCCGATGATCAGCCGAAAACTCATCATCCGCTAGGCAAATAAGAAGGCGGCTAGATAACTTTCCGGTACGGCGCAAGCTCGCACGAGACTGATTGAATGGGTCAATAAGATATACGCAAATGGCATTGTAAGACTGTTATGAAGGGCGAAACTTGTTTAATTTATGAAGTTAGTGCAAGGCCACTTTCTGATAGCAAATGTGTGTCTACGATCAAACAGATACCCCGACTTCCCCCGACTTTTCGTATGTAGACAGCCGCCACACAACAGTTTTCACCTCATTCCCTGTCACACGGTCATACGAGGGCTACGATTACGGGGCCTAGGGCAGAAGGCTCGCATCACTTCTTATATAAATAGAGCTCTTTGGTCAACTAGGCCTTGAGAAAAGCAAGGGCCTTTAATACTCAAGACTGTTACTATTAGATGAAATGAGTCACACTGCTCCAAGCCTTATGCTCTTGTCATATGCCCAAACCAATCTACTCATCAAGTCCACCGGAAAGTCACCCCCCTCACGGACAAGATCCCTAAAAGGCGGCTCTTCCCATAACTTGGGCACATGCTGGTTTACGATATCAACCACAGCCTCCCTCATTTTACACTTTTTATTGCTTGTAGATTGGTAAACATCTCTTATACAATCAACAAACGCCTCGGTAGCCCATAGCTCAATGGTTTTCGTCGTGAACCTCCGCAGAGCTTCGCGTTTAAGGCCATCCACTTCAAAGTAATCGGCCAGCTGATACACTCGAACTTCCTTGGAGAGCTCGTCGTCATCTAGCGCGAATCAGAATACACCATGTCCCGCGGTTAGGGAGCGCACGACGTACCTAGCTCGGTGAGCTTTATACAAGGCTCTTCAGAGTACGTTCCCTTGTACATGTATTCAAAGACCCGCCAGTACGCATGCATGCTGCCTTCGCTATACTCAAACTTTCTGGTCTTGCCCTCTTGCATCTCGCCTACCAGAGCACGTTTAAAGTAGCTGCTTTGGGCGGTCAACACGAGGCTGTGCGCGGGAAGCTCGACGTCGCCCAGGTAAATTTTGACATCCGCCAGGGTATCGCTGTCAAAAGCCCTATATCAAATTAGATGACGCGAGGACTTCATTTTCGCCAAATGGGGCTCACTCTCTGACGGCCTTTTCGATGGCCGTCATCTTTCGGTCGGCCTTTTTTTTCATCGTCTGCAAACGTTTGGTTGAGATCACTGGCAACTCATCCATCGGCTTGCTACGAGCAAATGCTATGATAGATCAAGGTGAATGCAAAATGACATGAGGTGTTGTTGCACGGAAAAGGCTCAACAGATCGTGAAGCCCAACAAAGGGGCTTCCCCGACAAAAGACCTATTGGTTACACAGATTGAACACGTGCCCGGGCAAGAGCCCTAGGCGCGGGCGTTCCCTTCATGTAAAGTGGTCACTGATCCCCCCCTTCCTCTTGGAAAACCAAGGTCCTTTGACACCCTTAGGGATTATCTCTGAATTTGAACCTTTTATTCCACTGTACTCTTGTCATGGGTGTAGCCGTGCGACATGCGGCGTTTGCAGTGAAGCTCTGGACACAGCGGCAGGTTCGCGAGGGCATGATTCGCGAAATCGACAGGAAATTTGAATTTCCAATGTAACGCATAAAACATGCATAAAAAGGGCGCGTCGACGCCCGGAACGGGCCGGCATTTGACGTAAAATGCCGAACGGAAATGGCCAAACCAAGGCCCAAAATGGATGTTTGTGGAATGGGTCGACAGGCACCTAGATTTATCATGTACATACATATATCATGCAGGGGTCCCCAACCCTGAACCTGACCGACCAAAACTTTTCACAGGCGAGAGGACAAGAATAACGCGGATAAGCAGATACAATTAAACGCAAGAAGATGGCCAGACAAGACGTCGGAAGCCTAAGGCTGAGATAAGGGGTCGGCGATGTGGTGTGTGTGGTGAGACCAGCTATAATACGCGTACTTGTTAAATTAATATAAAAATTAATAAGAAGGATCGTGATACATATTAATTGGATCTGTATATTATAATCGTTTTCCTGTATAACCTTTACGAGAAGGCACTATTCGGTGCGCGGCTCGTCATGTTACGTCACTCGGTTATGCACCCACGTTAATTCGCTTGGCCCTTTGCATCAATACTTCTGCCTGGCCCTCGCAGCCCACTACTCCCTTACATGATTACAACTGATATGCTACATTTATGATTCATCTAAGAGCCGGCCTACATGGCCACTTACATGACCAGCGAACGTAAAGCAAGCCCTGGCCTATCATTATGACCGCCGCATATGAGGTGGTTCTACCAAAATTGGGCCGTCTTGGTGATAAGCACCACCTTGGTGGTGAGAGCTTTACTGCCGAAAACACCGAATATGGGCCGGGGATGATTACAAGTAATATGGTCTTACATATACTTTGCCAAGCTGAGAAATGATTAGAGTCGCAGCAGACCTTGCACCAAGGTATAGCCTCAATAGCCAAGATCGTGTAACTCTCCTCGTTTAGGAATTCCATAAATTTGGTCAAGTATGGAATTGAAGAAGAATGGTGCTATTTGGATGGTAGGTTATACCACTCGCTATATATGCATACATATACGTTACCCTCGTAAACCCTCGTATAACCCCTAAGCTTATTAGGCATAAAAGACTCTCTGTTTTTGTGAGGTATCGGGCCGATTCAAAGCTGGATAGCCAACCCACTAATGGCTGATAGATGGCAGGTTTGGACTTCTCGCAAGATGTGCAGACCTCCGAGTATATAAGGGTTAGTAGGCCTTGATCTGGACTGAAAACAAAAGCTTCATCTTCATCTCTTACTTTCTAGCAAGTTTATAAACTTTCAAGTTCTTTTTAAGATTCTCAAATTATGGCGTGGCTCAAGGTTACACAGTTGGCCGTACTCGGACTGCTACACTCTGTACACGCTCGCCCTGCTGGTTTTGCACCAGGCCTCTTCCCGTATATTTTCGACGGGCAATGCTACAACATCACGGCCGGTGATGAGGCCAGCTCGCCTACAACTATTGGCTTTTACACCTCTGGCAACCGTATCAAGATCAACGACGCCGAGTACGACACACCGCGTGTGCTTGGAGACTACTCGTGCAAATTCTCGGAGCTCTCGGTGGATGGCTACGCGACGCACATCGAGCGCAGCATCGCGCTTTATATCACGACAGAGGCTGGCGAGGGCGTCCGGCCCAGCCTGCCTCTGCGGGAAGCACAGCCGCTGGTTCTGCAAGCAGGAACGGGTGGTGATGCTACATTTGGGTGTGCCGGGGGGCAAGAGGCATTCGGTGGCAGCTCGGCAGACGCCTGGGGACGGGTGAGGAACAAGTGGCTCTATGTAATCGACGGCGAGCTCTTGAATACCGACAATGACAAGTGCTGCCGCAAGGGGTCGAATCCTTTTACGAATGCTGGTAGTGGTAGGGGCTACAAGTCTGGACCGGTTTGTGACCCTCAACATTAGCTGTCGGGTTACGAGCTAGACGCAGACTGTCGACGGTAGTACTGGTCTGGTGTTGAACATGAATGTAGTGGGCGATGGGAGCACCGCAAAACCCTTGGTTGTTTTGGGTTTGGGTTTGGGATCATATTGTTGAAAGGAAAACAGATATCTACTAAATTAAGACCTCGCCTTGTGTGAGGCCTCCACTTTTGGCAGAGTCGTTAAAACACATATCAATTGATGTCAACATTGAATCCTTTTTATTCAATTGGTGTCTACCGTTGCGGGGCCTGTTCCCGCTTCCAAGTCAATCACCAACGTACAGCCAGTTGACCCTTGTTTAAATCACTCTCGTAACGGGCCGTTCCCATCAGATCAACGTCAACGGTCCACATGTCCCGGCACGCATGGCGCTGTTGGCATCCACCACAACCTTGACCAAACCGTTGGCTGTGTTGACAGTGCTACTACACATGGCTCGGGAAAGTAAATGGAAGTAACTGACGCTTGGAGGCGCCTCGGATCGTGTGTCGTCGCGGAACAAAAACTAGGGACCAAGAATAATCTTGTACAGCGAGCTCAGCGAATAATTTGCGTCTCATAAAAATGACACCAATGGCTCTGGCGGTCGAAATGAAGTCATGGCGACTGGCATGTTGAGAATCCCAAATATTGAACATGGTCAAACGACTCTCATCGCATAGCAACATGTTAAGAGACAGAAAACTGAAAAGGTTTCCTTATCAAGTGCTTTCCCATTGCTGGCATGACAATGGAGACGTGTATCTGGGAGTTTGGCTCAACCAGCCCAAATCCCTTCCGTTATGATATGGGCCCCAATGTTGACCAAGCTTCTTGATGAAGTACTGGTTGCCCTTTTCTCCCTTTTGCAACCACTTTTTGCAGTTGGCGTTTATACACCGGGAAAAGCTAGCACTTGCCGTCGTCCGAATCTGCCTTTCAAGCTTGTTTGATCGTGATGGCCACCCGCCATGACAAACATCAGCTCTGGGTTGCAGAAGCTTAGGCCTGGAAGCGAACAGCCGTGGCCTCTTGTGGTTGCTGTCGTTGCTGTCGTTGTTTAGCATCCAGAGCAGTAACCATTATGCGTGCAATTTTCACATGACCGTGGAAATACAACGCAACAACGACTCATGCCATGTCACATGGCACCATTACACGGGATAGTCTAGTGAAAGTGAAGCGCTCTGGATCCTGATAAAAATTTGAATTATACAGAATTGAAACTTTGGCGACGAAGAGTAATTTGTATCCTGGAGATGTTGTGTTTTGCCGAATCTCTGCAAGCCAAGTTTCGGGCGGCTGACGACGACGTTGGAATACATTGTTGCATCCATCAGTTTGGAGTGCAATAGTGAATGGCCTCGTGTTTTATCAGCACCAGACACTTTCAGACGTACGCGTCAACACGTAAACTTACATCCCCTTGCACTATGCCATACAAATATTCGCGTGTTTGTAAAGCTTCTTTCGTACTCTCTAGAGTCTTGTTCGCATTCTCCCCCAGAGATTGAATGCGACTCATAATGTTGCCATTGAGCTTTTCTCCGATTAATACGAGGGCCTTTTCACTCATGCATGTGTCCACTTACTGCTGGTTTACAGCCTGCAGGTTCCAATATGATGCCGAGTTCTTCTGTAGCGCTAGCAATAGAGTACTGCATCCTTTCTATATCCCTCAGTGCAAAACGCATGTCGGACAAAAGTTGGTTTATGCTGTTATAGGACGGGTTCACTGCACGATCGTTTCGTTCAGCTAGTCGAGTGTCTGCTCCCAAACCAAGAGTAGCTAGACCCAGGGCCATGGGCAGAATGGTGATGAGAGACTTCATGTTCGGGATTCGAGACAGGCTACTAGGTAAAAGGTATAAAGAAATCTATGCTTAAAGAGGATTCGCCTTGGCTTGAAATGTTTGTCGAGGCTACCCTTTTCTGTTTATATTTGCCTTGTAGGAACCAAGACTAGGTGGCATTGGGTTGGGGTAGGCAAATCGGGTGCCACGGAGATGAGAAATACTTATAGGTAGGGATTTTGAGCTAATTGGAAGCCTAGTTCGTAAAGACACCTTGTACGCATCTCGATTATGTAAATTAAAATCTTACCGAGCGCTTTTATCATGCCGTATAGAACTGCATTGTACGAATCATCTTACTAGTGGGCCTAGTGGCCTGATGAATGGGCAGAACGAGCCCAGATATGCCAATAGTCAATTTCAACTGCAAGCAGCGCCTTGGCTTGTGTAAACTTGGGAACTGGTCGTCGTGGCAAACTCGCTTTTCGACCCCAGCTGCAAAATAAAAAAGTTCCAATCAGTGTATCCAACAGCCAAGTACCTTGACTTGTTAGCTGTGACTGCTCAATACTTATCAAGCATGCAAAGCAAAGACTTGTCGTCAACCAGGTAAAGCAACCTGCTTCCATTACTCGATGTCGGCTTTACTCGACGAAATTGCCATCACGCATTGGTTCAGATTTCCGGCACTCTCCGATTGGCCGTGAGACCCCAGTGCCCCTTGAGAGCTGTCAAATTTCCCCGGTTCCTCGGTATTAACTCCAGATGTCATCTTACTACTACCTATGTAGCTTGAGACTGGCGCCGGCTTGGAAGCCACGTTGACAAGTTTATTCATTCGGCCGTACGGAATCACCTCCAACTCCTTCCGAATCACTCGCTCCTCCGTGCAGCACGGCCAGCTCCGTGTTGGCTTGGGTCAGGCCCCCTGATGATGAAGCATCTACACTACACCATCCATTGCTGAAGAAAGACGGCTACCAAAGAGCTCTCAATATTTTTTCCCTATTAAGTGAGACAGCATTCGCTATGACGGGAAGCCATACGTTGGTCTACTTTGTTGATGGACACGCTGTGCATAGTAGGGTTCTCTTGAAGTCCCAGCCAGTCTGTTGCGCTCAATGATACTCTCCATCGGGCGTTAAGAGCGATAAAGGCCCTAATACATCGTAACTTATCGAAAGCTGGCTGAAGTGTTCGATGTTTTGGAGGGTAGGCAGCAACCGGCTGCACGTGTCTGTCAATGGATGCTTGAATTAGACTGTCTGTTCCAAGGTACGATCAGGGTAAGCCTGATATGCGACAGCCTAATATGTGACACATACTTGGCCGAAGCAATCAGCAGCCCGATGCTACAATATCTGTTGTGTTCAATGGCAGTAAGGCCTTCCGTAGCTTAGGAGACCATCATATTCTCAGTAATTTCCATTAACAGAAGAAAGCCAGGGGCTTCATGTTCTGGACTTTTTATTGCTTGTCCAAATATGTATATTATCTTTTTAACAAGGGTCCCTTTCAGGCCGCGAAAATTCCCGGAAAAAGCTGCGATGCCAAGATAATGAAAAACCTGCCGGTTTTATTTAAACTAATTTATCACGAAAAATTCTCTTACGTCATCACCCTAACCATATAATAAGTATCTACGGGGAGGGAAGGAAAGGCACCAACAAACATGGACGATAAAGAGTACTTTATATCCCTACTATTTTTTACAGCCAAATTGTACCTCAAAAAGTTCGTCTAATGTTCTGCGGATTTCGAGGATCAGGCTCTGAACCGGCCACGGCCCCGTCAGCATCCGAGCTTCACAGCTTAGGCCTCGAGAGACGGGGAAAATGTCTCTTCCCGGGCTTCTTGAAAGAAACGGCAAGCATGTTTGTACGAGTTGAGCACTGTAAAGCGGATGGACGCTAAGCTCAGCAAGTAGCTTTGAACAAAGAAGTAAAAGCACCAGTTGGCCCCATATCACACACATCATAGCCCCTTTCAGTGCCTGCAAGCTTGTCCGGTCTCGGTGGATGGTTGGGCATCGCTGCATGGCCCCAGGCGCAGGCCACTGATTGCAAGACGCAAGCTGAACCTAGTGTGCGGGTTCCCTCGGCCGAGGCGAAGATGCTCCGGCAGCCATCCCGACACATCGGCTTCGATCCCGGTCCGCGACCCGCACAGCTTTCTCACGGAAACAGCATCAAACACCAAACCACACAGAAATTCCCAAACTTCCTTGCAAACCACGCCTACATCTGATAGCCAACCGGCAGACAGACATAATCGCCAGCATGGCCGTCAATCAAGTGCCATCAACGACAACACCGCCCGCCGTGCCCCCCGCCGGCGTCTGGTGTCCAGCCGTCACCTGCTTCACCGACAACGACGAGCTCGACCTCGCCGCGCAGTCCAAGTACTTTGCGCACCTATCCCGCTCCGGACTAGCGGGCCTCGTCGTCATGGGCACAAACTCAGAAGCCATGCTGCTCACGCGCGAAGAGCGCTCGCAGCTCATCGCCACCGCCCGGCAGGCCGTCGGCCCCAGGTTCCCCCTCATGGCCGGCGTCGGCGCCCACTCGACCAAGCAGACGCTCCAGCTGGCCGAGGACGCGGCCGCCGCCGGCGCCGACTACCTGCTGGTGCTGCCGCCCGCGTACTTTGGCAAGGCGACCACCATGGCCACGGTGCGGCGCTTCTTCGCCCGCGTCGCCGCCGAGGCCGCGCTCCCCGTCGTCATCTACAACTTCCCCGGCGTGTGCAACGGCGTCGACATGGACTCGGACACCATGACGGCCATTGTGCGCGACAGCGCCCGCGCCAACGGGGGCCGCTCGCGCGTCGTCGGCGTCAAGCTGACCTGCGGCTCCGTCGGGAAAATCACCCGCCTGGCCGCGCAGCACCGGCCCGAGGACTTTGCCGTGTTCGGCGGCCAGTCGGACTTTTTGATCGGGGGGCTGGCTGCCGGGAGTGCTGGGTGCATCGCCGCCTTTGCCAACGTGTGCCCGCGGCTGACGGCCGAGATATACAGCCTCTACGTTGGGGGGGAGCGCCAGAGGGCCATGGAGCAGCAGCGCCTGGCGGCTCTGGCTGAGAGCCCGTGCAAGAGCGGCATCGCCGCGACCAAGTTTGCCGCTACCTTGTTCTCGGCCCGGCTGGCTGGCATTGAGGACGCCGAGGCCAAGTTCCGCCCTAGGCATCCCTACGAGGAGCCGAGTGAGGCGGCAAAGGACGCTGTTAGGGAGGCTTTGAAGGAGGCGGGGGAGATGGAGTACATGCTGCAGAAGTCTTCTGTCTGAATACCAGACGTGTCTTAACGGAGCGGGTTGAGGAGCAGGCATCAGTCATGACATGGGACTCGCTCGTAATCACACACAATTCGGTGCTGGGTAGTATTGTAATCTGCGTCTACGTCCCCAACTGGGTATTGATCTGAGCAATCAACTTCTTTCCTCCTCAACCGACGCCGTGTCCATCGTCCCAAGACTCCGTGAAGAAAACCCTAGCCGCCTTGAACACAGTCTTCATCGCCGCCCGTCCAGGGGCATGTGAAACTCGTCATCGCTCCGCGTCCCTATAGAAATCTCCTGGTTGATCGTCGTCTGGACCTCGATGCCCTTGAGCTCGAGCTCGGACGAGTTATGCTGCTCCTTGGAACTGTTGTACCGCGCCTGGACGGGGGCATCGTGTGCACCGCAAACAGACGTCTCGATGGCGCTCATCTTCTGGAAGCCCCAGGACCGGATGTTCTTGGACGCGTCGTACGACCCCAGGTAGCCGCTGCCCGGGCCGGTGCTCATTTCTTTTTCTTTCGTCGACCTTCTGAACAAAGGGCCCAGCTGGGGCAGGCAGCCGCATAGCACGGTGAAGTAATTTTCTAGGACGGTCCACAAACCTTCGAGGATGCTCGATGCTTCGGAGGAAAAAACGTCAGTACAAACTTGCCGGATGAACAAGGGGCGGGAAGTAGGTCTCACTGGATAGGTTTGCCGTGTCGAACTGTGAAAATTGCACAGCTCGCAAGAGACTAAATACGCAGACACTGCGCCCGTCAGCCCAAAACGCACGAGGTATCCGAATCGTCTGGTGTAGCCTCTCCACTTACACAACACCAATGCAGAGGATAAAGGTTATGCCAATCTTCTGCCGCAGCCGGATTTGCAAATGCCAAATCGTCGGAATCGGGATCGACAGCATGGCAACGTCCATGGCCACGGCGGTGCTGGCAATGATTTTGCTCTCAATCATGTACAGGTCATTGTCGACGCACCAGCCGCCCTCTATCGTGCGGTCCCAGTAGTACGCGACAGGCTTGCAGAACCACGTCGTGTAGAAGAAGTTGGAAGCGCCCCATATGACGACGAGGACGGCCAGAGTGTCCAGCGCGGCGCGAGCCGTGCGGTTCACGCCAGTGACTCGACGGAGGAACAGGATGATGGCGAGCTTGGCGAATATCATCGACGCCGACCAGAACTTGATGACGAGCCAGGAGCCCTGACAGTGTTAGCCAGTATATGCCCGGTGTAGTACGAGAAAAAAAAAAGCTTCATACTAGTTTAAAGTTGACTTGTCTGTAATGCGGGAGGTCCTTGTCCGGGACGCCGATGCCGTTAAAGGCCTCTAAACGTGAGTTAGCACCGGTGTCCAGAGCGTTTTCCAAAGCACCACCATGTCGAGCATCGCACGGGACGCACTCAGCAATACGGACGCCGTGTTCCCAATCATGAGGAGCACGGCGCAGCCCATGAAGAAATCCTCCACCCTCACCCGCCGCGCCAGCACCAAGGTCGCGTATACCCTCAGCGCGTACGCAACCGTCGCCAGGGCAGCAAACGTCAAGGGAACCGCCGTGTTGACCCTCCTCCAGTACGCAGCCTCCTCAGACTCTGGAAAGTCTCGAGCCATGGTGGCCGCAGTGCCCGCTGTGGAGGTGGTTGCAGAATCGGCACGGCACAAAAATCCGCCATGGAAATGCCCTCTCGTCTTTGTTCTTGTGGGATCTTCTACCTCACCAGTCCCTCATCCAGTCGTTGTCATTCGGGTCCTCTGGAAGAAAGAGCTGTATCCAGGGACACGCGCATGATATCGTGCCCCCTTTTTCACCAGCGCAAGTGAAGGTTGTAAATGGGCAAAAAACCCGCGCCACCATTTCCCGCAGCAGAGGCTTTCACGACCAACCGCGGCGGGCCAAAAAAAGCTCGGGTATATGGACATGCTCCCAAGCACGGACAACAACGGATGTGGTGTAGGAGGTAGCAACCACTGTGTAAGATTTACTCAGCCCGTGTCCCCAGTCCACGGCATACTGCGCGACTGCACATGCACCCCAAGATTGCAACTGTAGTCTCACCCGTTTTTTTAAGAGAGTCCAATGTTGCCCTTGTCATCATGGGGCTCACCACTAGCAGAGGCAAAACGGAACAAGGCTGTCAATCTAACCGAGTTCCCTGAGACGGTGGTGCCTGGATGCCACCGCAGCTCGACCGACACCTTTATTTCTCAATGTAGTCGCCCGTCTTGGGGCCGGCCCTGTTGCCTGAAGCGTCAAGGCCACGATACATGTTGCAAGAGGCAAGAGTTGCGCCTCAGCCCGTTGTGCAACCCTGGCGTCAGCGACGAAGAAACATGCCACCAGACGCTCTGCCGAGTATCGACACCACGGCCCGGGTTTTGATATCCCCTCACACGAGGGTGGCCCGGTGGGCGAGATCGACAATGGAACTCGTTGCAAACGGCCTAGTTCCCTTGTGCGAGCTGGCGACGCCATCTTCACCACAAGTTCCGCGTGTGCAGTGCCTCCATGAGGCTAGGCCAGCAGGGCTGGGGTTGCGCTGATGAACCGCACATGCACCACCCTGGGAGATATTGGGGGCGCACGGAGCACGCACCGGATGGCGCTCCCCGGCATCAATCTCGTCTGTCATCCATGTGCGAGAGTTTTCCGGTCTCCCTTTAGAGTTGGTGAGAGGGCCTCTGGGGACACAGACGCTGGACCCCCGGCGTTGTTGGACAAAAAGCTTGGATGGTGGAGAGTCGAGACGAAGTGAGCAACGACGGGAGCATCAGGCAATTCCAAGGAGAGAAAACGGCGCTGGGATTGTACGGAGTGTGCACCTGCGGAGTTGCCAGCCCCAAGATGATGCTTCAGACGGTACCGAATGGCGGCAAGACTCCGAATCCCGCTGTTGTACAACCAGTCAGCGTCCACTTTGTGCCAACTCGGCAGATGGCAAATGCTACGCACATTCGAACACGCCGCGTGGCGACGACTCGTCCTGTTGGGTCGAGGGGACCAAGATCGGCTCTCGCTGGTCGCCTGCAACGTTCATCCAACTCCGAGTGCAAGGCGCCTCTTCCCACCGGACCCTTGCCGGAGAGGAAAAAAGAGGGTTCAAATGGTGGTTGCTGTTGGCTCAGACATGTCAGCACCGTTGCACCCTGGGTCGACATGGGCTCGACTTACGACTTGCCCGGCTTGTTCTGGCTTGTCTTGCCTGTCCAGAAGCGTCAAACTGCCCCCTTGCTGACAGCCATGCATCACGGGTCGGCGTAAGCGATTTCCCCGAGACCTCCGACTGCTCACGCTGCAGCCAAGCGGTCCTGGTACAGCTTCCGTACGACACGGGCTGCAAAAGAGAAGCAAAAAGGAAATGACGCCTTCCAGAAAATTTCCAATTCCGAGGGTAGCATGTACACATGTCAATACGACATATGCTTGAGCAAAAACAGCATCGAGTTGGGGTTGGAAAGACGGACATTCGGGATCCACGCGACCGGGCAGTCGTATCGATTTGACCAAAAAAAAAAAAAAAAGGCCAACTGGGCATCAGTTTCTTCCTTTGCTTCTCACCATCAAGACGCATTCACATCTCCGTCTCACGGCGGTCAGCGGCGAGCGGGCGGTGGCTGACAAGAGAGCGATCCCGTCACGGGGGAAAACCTCGCGATTTCCGCAGCGTTCCGGCTGCCACGCAAGAAGTCAAGTCTGGTCCTTTTGATCTCCACCGGGGCCGTATTAGTGCCCGCGGAGCTATGTGTGCAGTGGCACGGCAAGGTTGGTTGTTTTTTTTTTCTTCCCCGAGGTTTGCAGGTTTAGAGCTAACCATCAGCTCCTAGGTGTTCCCTGATCACCATGCGACCTGCGCTTTGGAAAGGAGACATGGGGGGATACGGCTCCCGTGGGACTCGGGGACCACGTTCTTGAGACTTGTTTGCTCGTCGTCCAACACGGTTGACTGGGCGAGCCGTGTTTAAACCCGAGACCACGGACCTTGCTGGAGACGGGGTGTGGTGCGCAGAGGCAGTTGGAATGTATATATAGTTGTTCACAGCGTGGGGAGCTATGCCGGTGGTGCAGCCTTTGTTTTTTTATTCTTGCTTTTGTTGTCTCGGTAGCCATCTCGGATCTGTTGACAAATAGCTCCGGAGTCCGGGCAACAGGATCAAATGGCACGCTCGACGATTACACTCTGCAGTTTCCTTGCGAGCACAGCCTTTGCAGCCGGGACGTGGACGCCCAGCCAGATCCGCGACCTGAACCAAACGCTCGGGGGCAGGGTGCAGGTCCTAGAGCCCTTTGCGCGGCCGTGCTTCTCGATATACGAGGGCAGACCGGCCGGCCGCGACGCCGACGAGTGCCGTGAGCTGCAGGACAAGTACGCGTCGCCCACGTTCCGCAGCCAGTTCGCCGGCGCGTACATGTACGAAGAGTCGTCCATGTGCGCGTCCAACGCGAGCTCCACGGACAAGTGTCTCCTGGACGCGGCGAACCCGCGGGACGAGGCGGCATACCGCGGTGTCAGCTGCAACCAGGGCAACGTGCCGGCGTACTACGTCGAGGTCCGGGACGCCAACGACGCCGTCGAGGCGTTCCGGCACGCCGGCAGGGGCGGCGGGAGGCTGGTCATCAAGAACAGCGGGCACAGCTTCCAGGAGGACTCGAGCCAAAAGGGGGCGCTGATGCTCTGGACGCGGCGGCTGCAGTCGCTGGTCCGCGACGACAAGTTCGTCCCCGAGGGATGCCCGGCCGGCGACACGCACGACACCATCACGGCCGGCGCCGGCGTCAACTGCGGCGAGGCATACGCCTTTGCCGACAGGCACAACGCCACCATGCTGTGCGCGTACTCGCCCACCGTCGGCGTGTCGGGCGGCTGGGTGCAGAACGGCGGCCACTCCGTCATGAGCACGACGCTGGGGCTCGGCGCAGACCGCGTCGTGCAGTTCACCGTCGTCACGCCCGACGGCCGCCTCCGCGTCGCCAACCGGTGCAAGAACGCCGATCTCTTCTGGGCCCTGCGCGGCGGCGGCGGCGGCACCTTTGGCCTCGTCGTCGACTCGACGCACCGCGTGGAGCCGAGGATGCCCGTGGCCGTGGCATCGGTGGCCGTCGACGCCGGCAACAGGGACCACGTCTACGGCTTCATGGAGACGCTGGTCGACTCGGCGCTGGACCTGGCGCGCGACGGATGGGGCGGCCACATCTACGGCAACAGCATCGTCTACCTGACGCCCGCGATCCAGAGCCTCGCCCGCGCGAGGCAGTCCGTGGACCGCATCGTCCGGTTCGCCGAGGAGCACGGCGGCTCGGCCAACGTCAGCATCGCGCCCAGCTTCTACGCCTTCTTCGAGGAGTACGTGCTCGGCGGCGCCTTCAGCGTCGGCACGCTCAATATCCTCAACACACGCCTGGTGCCGGCGACGGTGTTTGCCACGCCCGCCCTCGTCGCCCGCTTCAAGCGCCACCTCCGCGACGTCGTCGACGCCGGCGGCCTGCCGTATGTGCCTGTCGTCGGGCCCTACATGTACGGCGCCGCCACCGATGGCACGTCCGTGCAGCCGGCGTGGAGGACGGCCCTGTGGGAGTACGGCAATCCCGCCGCCTGGACGTGGAACAGCACTTTCGATGAGCGCCTCGCCGTCGTCAGGGACATGCAGAGGCAGACGGCCGAGCTGGTGTCTCTGACTCCTGGCGGCGGCACGTACCGCAACGAGGGCAACCCGTTCAACCCCGACTGGAGGCACGAGTACTACGGCGCTCCGTACGACAGGCTTCTCCGTATCAAGAACAAGTATGATCCGGCCGGGCTCCTCAAGTGCTGGAAATGCATTGGGTGGACCGACGAGGATGCGAAGCAGTCGTGCTACAGCGCGTTTGATGGTGTCAAGGCGTAGTGTTGATGGTCGGCTGGGCGTTGGAGGCGTTGCTTGTCTAATAACCATCGTGTAAATGCCTCGTTGCTTGTCTCGTGGTCTGTAAAAATATCATCCAGTTTGAACAAAGTTGGTGAGATGTGTACTGGACGTGTGATGGTGACGAATGGCAATAAGAATGAGCCTCCAGCGGTGACGCCTTACCTCACCGCGGCTAGTCGTAACCGACTAAAAGCATTAGCACTATTACTTGACATTATACGCAAAATACTCCTCGGGGTCAAGGTCGCCATACTCACGTTGGGCTTATAGTTTATCATAATGCTTCGCAAGCCGTTAGCTATAGGGTAGCTACACCGGTTCACGCTAGCGTTTTACTCGGCTTCACCTCGACACCCGATTCACGGTCAAAGACTCTCCGCAGCACCATCCTCACCTGTCATCAATCTAGCTACATCCTCCTTCATACAGGCCATAGCAGAAGCCCTGCCGAGAGCAACATCTAAAAAAACACTCCCCCGGGTCGTAGGCACCCGTCCAATCTTGTGGATGAAGCGTCTGACAAGGCACTCGTTCCCGTCTTCACGCCGTCTTCCACACAACCATCCCCCAACCATCCATACAGCTACACCATCTCCCAATCATTTACTTCACACCTCACCGTCAGCAACTGCAATGGCCCGCCGCAGCACAAGACTAAGCGCCAAGACGGCACCATCAACACCCATCGCCACCGCCTCAAAATCGACCCCCGCCGCAAGAGTCACAACAAAGGACCCCGAAACAATCTCCTTCCCCTCGCCGACAGACTTCAACGCCTGGCTCCTCGCAAACGGCACAACCACCCCGTCGGGCATATGGCTCAAGATCGCCAAGAAGGCCTCGCGCATCCCGAGCGTCTCGTACGACGAGGCCGTCGACGCGGCGCTCTGCCACGGCTGGATCGACGGACAGCGCAAGGCCCTCGACGGCAACTACTTCGCGCAGCGCTTCACGCCGCGCCGCAGGAACAGCCTCTGGTCGAAGCGCAACGTCGACAAGGCAGCGGCGCTCGCGGCCGAGGGCCGCATGCACGACACGGGCAGGGCCGAGGTGGATGCCGCCCGGGCGGATGGGCGGTGGGACAGGGCGTACGCGGGCCCGGCGACGATGCGGGTGCCCGCCGACTTTGCGGCCGCGCTGCAGACGAACCGGGAGGCGGGGGAGGCGTTTGGGCGTCTGGGGAGGAGCGCGCGGTTCCCGTTCTTGTGGAGGGTGGCGACGGCCAAGAGGGAGGAGACGCGGCGGCGGAGGATTGACACGTTGGTGGCGATGCTGGCTAGGGGGGAGACTCTGACTTGAGCGTCGGTGCGAGCAGTTGGTATTAGATAGGTAGCTAGTGGTATCATGGGCTGGATATGGTACAATGGCGGGGGGGCAACAGGACATCACCATCCATCCTCGTCTTCGTCTTCGTCTTCGTCATCTCCCTCTCCGGCCATGACGTCCAGCAGCCCTTCTTCTTCGTCGGAGTCTTCCTCCTCCCCTTCCTCTTCATCATTGTCATCTTGCGAACCTTCTTCACTGCCAGACGACACGGGATGCTCCTCTCTTGCCCTTCGTAATCTCTCAGCTAGTGATATTCGCTTTGGCTGCTCGTCCTCTTCTTCTAGGTCACTATCAGATCCGCTGCCGTCGGTTTCGTCTTCAGAATCAGAAGTCGCTGTTTTCCTAGACCTTGTTCTCGATCGACCGCCCACAATCTCCACCTCGTCTTCGCCATCCAAGTCGCCAACGGCGCGTAGGTTTCCGCTTTGCGTCTCTGGGTTATCCTCGTCCTCGTCTCCATCGTCAGAGACAACAACGGCGTGTGATTGGCGGCCTCGTGTCTGCGGTTCCTCTCCATCGTCGTCGTCGCTCGAGTCCATCACAACTCGTGATCGCACCCTCTTAGTCTGAGGCTCCTCCTCTTCAGAATCACTAACGACTTTCCTTTTTCTCGACCTCTGCACCGGCGCAATATCCTCTGCTTCTTCGTCGTCAGAAATCTCTGGACTCGAAGACAGTAGCCATCGAGGGCGGAAAATTTCATCCTCGGACGATTCGAATTGCTCTTCGATCAATGAGTCGTCAATTCCTTCACTCTCATATTCATTCGAATCCGTTTCCTCCTGGGACCCATCCTGTTCCGTGTCTGTTTCATCACTATCATCCTCGCTACCGTCATCCAGCACCGGAATATCCTTCATCGCCCGTAGCTCCTCCCATCTCGCAATCCCAGACTCATACTCGAACACTACCATCGGTAGCACCTCGGTCCCAGCATCCTTGGCCGCCTCCATAGTTTCTGCCACTTCGTGGTCATGTTTATAGACGTTCGATATGGAGTACCTGGCAAAGTCTGGATGCCGGTCAACATCCGGCCAGCAGTACAACACTTCTGTATCTTCGCCTAATCCAATCTCCCTCCGATACGTCTGCACCACATATCTGTGGACGTAGTCTGTTCCACACCACCTTTTTTCACGCCGTCTCAAATCGTAGTGTTCCATGCCGATATACAACCTCTTCAGGTTAGGAAACGTGGCTCTTGCGCGAGTGACACGGCTGTTGTCCACCACATCTTGAGATATTACGGCCTGGTGCACCTCTTCTGCGAACCCAGGCAAATGATATGTCCTGTAAGTCTCGAATCCATACATGTAGACAACGTCCCTCTCTCTGTTGAACCACACGACGGCATCTCCCGACCCAGCATCCATGCGCAACTTATCAGGAAACCTCTTCAAAGCCATAGTCCTGGACTCCCGATGCGTCGCCAGCATGGCCCTCAACTCCTCCGTCTGATCAGCCAGCGACCAGTGGTCCTTGGCCGAGTAATCGTCTGGCCGTCGCATAATCGCTGAGCTAGGCGACAATGTAAAGCACAAAACGCGTGTTGTGGCAACCATGTCCGGACAGAAAAGCTCCCATACATGGCGTCTCAGCTCTACGGGAAGCCTCATGAATTGCGGGAACGCCGTCAGAGGCGAGTAGTCCGAGAAAGTTGCGGCACCATAAGAGTCGGACTCCTCTGCCTCGTCGTCGATGAGGCGAACGCCATTCTGGGAGCCAGAATCGGATGACGCGTCAGAGTCGCTTGGGGGCTCATGCATCGACATGCTGCTGTCGTAATACGGGTCGTCGAAAAACATTTTTCCCCGCCAGAAAGATGATGGCAACTGTGAAAAAAAAAAGTTGGTTTGAGATTCCTGATGCTCGAGTGAAAGGCGATCTGCATTGACGAATTATGTTCGCCGAACTGGTGGCGCTGACTCAGCAAGTAGTGGCTTGGGGCGTTTCGCCCAGTCTTGACCAAATTATCTTGACACTTGTGTAGTAAACTGACAAAAGGCTGCGGTGCCGAGTGCTATCTCTCAGCCGTGCGAGGGCTTCCGACCATTCGAGGCGGATAACTGTGCGGTGCAATCCGGGTCAGTATTTCGCCTTCTTATGCTCAATGGCCCCCCAGCAGCACATGTGCTCAAGCAAGCACTCACTCACTCACTCGACATTGCTCACTCACAAGCTCACAGTCTTTAACACACTGTGCATAAAATGCATTGACTAACCTAAAGGGCGGTAGAGTTAGGCCACTCCATAACAAACATGGCTCTGAATTCTCCATACTTAAGTAAGTAGTCAGGCACCATGAAAGGGCCTGGCCATCCTCGCGAAAAGTCTCATTTCCCATCACACTGTCCCAAGTGCGTCATAACAAAAATTCACGTCTGGAGTCATCAACACAGACTTTGAAGGAAATGACCGAGTTCAATAACTTTTAAATCATATGGCGATTATATCCACGTCGTAGATTTATTCTGGCCACTTGCAATGAGTACGTAGTTTGTGACAGAAGTAACCAACCACGCCCTCAGGGTCGCAAGTGTGGGCGAAGAATGCTTATTCACAGGATGGCGGACCATTTGGTTGTGGCTAAGTATAAAGACGAGGACCCGGCCGACTTGGGCCAGCAGCATAGCATGCACTAGCCCACTGAGTACAAATCATACATCGCATCAATCCGATTATCGTTCGAGAAGTCGACTCTATTCAATATTATCAATCATAATCCACGATCGCCTGCTGGTATAACCGCCCCATTCACGCGCCGAAACATCATTGGTGTACTTGGTCACCGCCATCCCACAACGCCCAACCCATTCCAAGTGTAGAAATCAAGATAAATATTGTGAATGCTTCAGCCTGCCCAGACATCCAAAAGAACCAGCCCCGTGCCCAAACGCCATTTGTGGTATGTGTGGATGAACTAACATATACAAGAGCCAGAACCTCGTTTTAATCGAAGGCGCTCATCCAAACAAACATGCCCACGGCACCGCCCAGTAGCAAGAATGTTAAGAAGCCAGCGCCTGCCTTATCAGCGGTTGTGACGGGTTTCACGGGCCGTTCCCCGTTGTCCTTGCCCCCGGCGTTGGGGTTTCCTAGCGACGTACCGCCGGTCGTGTTTGTTACTGGCTGTTCCGCATTCTCAATGAGAAGGCTTGATACAGCAGCTAGCACGTTCATCTGTTCTCCAGCTCCGGTAGTTTTGTCGGCAGCGGGATCGACGAACCGGCCAAAACTCCAGTAAAAGCCGCACTGTCGCTGAGTCGGACCGCCTGTGCATTGTTTGATAGCTGCTTCAGTAGATTTGCGGAGGACAGGTAAAATTTTATCTTTCGTATATGGGGCAACTTGGGTTGTTACTGCCAGCCAGCGGTGAAGATATCCCTTGAAGGATAGCATGTCGGGAGTGCATGTTCCACTTCCATTATCCCTTTCGCAAGCCAGTTCGAAAGCAATGTCGTTGGGGAAAAAAGTCTTTAGCGTAGAGTCAAGGAGTCCGTCCAAGGCTGTTTTCCACTTCTGGGCTCCTTCAGTCTTGCGTGGGGTCAGTACTCGTCGTCATTTATCCAGCCATTTTGCGGCGTACACTTACATAATTGTACAGGAAGGCAGCCCCCTGAATCAAAACACCAGCGTTGTACGAAAAGGTTGCCTTGTTGACATCAGTGCAATTCTTGTTGACGTGGGCACCATCGTACGCATGCCAGGACTTGGGATCAATGTATCCCACTCCCGTCATCCAGTCCCAGGCCTTCTCTGCGCGCTTTGCGTACGTTTCATTATTAGTATATCGGGCAAGACGAGCACCCATATTGAAGAATATCCCGTTGGAAATCGCTGCTACTCGTCAGTATGCCCGCCTGGCGACACCCAAGATCAATCAAGACGTACTGTTCTTGTATCCATATCCTTGGTTGGAAAACGGAATTTGCCATCTCAATCCTCCATTACACGTCTCGTCATATCGACTGGGGTCAGCCTGGGTGTTCCAAACAGCCTGTGCGAGAGCCAACCACTGAGGCTGATCCGCTGGAGGATCAGGAAATTTATTTTCGGCAGCCAGCAAGGCAGACATGCCCCAAAAGCCTTGATCATCGTTTCCCAGGGACATTGTGTGGTTGTTGGGCATGTAATTCTTATTCTCGCCCACCTGGTGTAGCAATCCCTCCATAACAACTTTGTTGTAGCTCGAGTCACCAGTCAACTTCCAGTAGTCGATGTAAGTTCCCATCATGGCACCGCCTTCCCACCAGTAATACGGACCCTTCCCATCAGCGGGTGGTCCAGGTAGAATACCAGGAATTTCGCCGGACTGGTTTCCTTTGTAAAATAGCATTAAATCGTAGGCTAACGTTCGAGCTGATTCCTTGATGGCGGCTGCACCATGTCAGCATGCGACAGACCCCAGCAACACTTGCAATGCCCAAGAATTTCCAATACAAATGAATCAAGGGGAGCGCCTCATACCTTCCGTGTCAATTTTATAATACTGAGCACCTGTCGTGCCAATGAGCAGAGTGCCAGCGAAGACGAGCCATGCTGGCGAAACCAGCGATGAGAACATGACGTCGGGCTGGGTGATGGCGAAGCGAAATCGAGGGAGTCAGAATGAAATCGAACCGTACGCTAATTACGGAAGTGCAGGCGCCTTCCTTTTGTCTGATCGGTCGTGTAGAGAGCCCAAAAAATTAAGTAGACTATTTCGAAACTTGCACAACAGAAGACAATTGGCGTTTCACGGGTGGTTCGCAGTTGGGCCAGAGAAGCTCGAGGTAATTATTTGCGACGTGATAAATGATACAGAGAGCGTCGGTAACAAAGCGAATGGCGAAACGGAAGAATTCGACGGCGAGTAATGTCAGCGAGGGTGTTGACGATTGAGTCAAAAGAAGGTACTGTCCAGGCGATGGAGACACAGTCGGCAAGGTGTGAAGGAAGGAAGGAAGGCTCGAGCTAAATGTCAAGTGACAACGCACCCAGCACTAGGGAGTAAAGACCGAACTAGGCATCTAAGGAAATGTCAAGAAAATTGGGCGGCAGAAGAGCCAGAAACCAGATACGGTCTGGTAGCAGGTGCCAGGTTGGAGAGTCGTGAGGCCCCGGCGAGACCAGTTTGAAGTTAATTGCCAAACAGAAATGAGCATAATGTTTCTTCCAAGGACAAGAACGGCGGAGCCCCCTTTTTGAGGAGGCGTCTCTCCGTCTGGTACCGCTTTGCTACCATTTGCTTCACATGCGCTTGGCTGGTGACCAAGACTCTTGGCGGAGGAGACACCAGCGCGGCGGCTGCGCAATAAGAAGGCGTAAATGCAGCTTCAAACAGTGAGCGAGGTTTTGCCAAGCCCGAGGCGCTGGGCAGGGGGTGGGCTGTGCGTCGACTGGAGCATGGGACCAGGCAAAAGGCAGCCAGCGGCATGACAAGAGAGAATTTGATGGCTGGTCTTGGCGCTCCTAAACCATGTTGATCTTGGCGTGCCAAACAGACATGGACGAAAAGAGAGCACGGCGGGAGGACTTGGCCATGGCGAACAGAACTCTGCGCGTCGGCGCTTGTAGTTGTTGGTCGGTTGCTTGTTGGCCAATTCAAGGCGAACATCGTCACTCAGATCGTGGTCAGAGACGTCGAGTAGGGACATAATGCTGCATCTCCCAAGCTAGCGGCAACGAAACCAGGCCATGTGCCGGTGCAGGGAAATATTAAGGTAACCCATTAAGGTTGATTTGGGTTGGTGTTGGTGCGCGCCAGTGAGGACGGAGGGCTGAAGCAGGCGCTGGGGTCACACTAAATAAAGGTCGGAATTAGGCGGCTTGGCGACCACTCATGTCTGCCTGGGCGCATCTTGGTGCCCACAAGATGCGCACACCAGCACAATACCAAGGCGCCAGGCATCTTGCGCTGCCGTTCTGTCTGCATTTTGATTTCTCTTCACCCAGGACACATGGCTGTTGAGCAAGAATTCTCGTACCGTGACTTGGCATGAGAGTCTGCGACACGTAATCTGCCACTTAGTGTGCGACATGTCTTTGCTGAAAGCAGAAGCTTGCGATATACTCGTTAATCGACACCGTCGTGTGGCTACATCAAACATTTGTTCGGCCACTACCTACAGGGTAGACGACGGAACAGTTCGTATGGGCGTGTTCAGTTGCACCGCCACCAGCAGTTGATATTCGATGAGTGGAATACGGCTTAGACGGAATAGTTTGGCCAGCGATGCGCATAATGCCATTCAAGACGAAGAAGAATGTTTGGTTGGTTGTTGGTGTCAGTGTTCTTGCTTCAAACTGGGCGCGAGTGTTGGGAGTGTGTGACCGTGCTTTGTTAACAAAAACAGACTGGAAGGCGCAACCCGGCATCAGAAGAAACCTACCCCAACAACCAGAAAAATTTGTGTCTGCCAAAAATCGTCAACATTTCAGCACACGAGCATCACATCTCACAGGAGCTTGACAGCGTCGTGCAACCAGGCTTGGGTTTTTTGTGCCATCTACTATCCTGGCCAGTGCCAATTCCCAATCTCCAAACTATCCTGACAGACACGCTAAACTGTTATTTCCACAGATGAGACCATTTCTGCGGGCCGGGAATCCCTGTTTGAAGAAACCCATCATCGTTCCCAAGTTATGCGCCTTCATCGCCTACATCCAGTGACACCATCTTGATTTCTGGCCCTGCTGGAACAATCAATGGTCCCTGGTCCCCAAAGACAATCTTGTGACGCGACTGCGCATATCCATAGCCATACTTGCCGATATATGGCTCCGTCGTCCTGTGGAAAGCCCCTCGGAAAACACCGTCCTCATCTTTGTTCCAGTACAGCCGACGCAGCCAGAGATGCAGTCGCGGATAGTCGTATCGAATCATTTTGAGGTCGCAGAGGAAAACGGGGTGATATGCAACATCGAACCGAGCCAATGTGGTGTATAGTCGGATATCTGCCTCTGTCAAATCGTCACCCAGCAGGAATTGTTTACCGTGTCCGAGTGTATCTTCCAACTTGTCAAGAGACTTGAACAAGATGCCGAGGTTCTCCTCGTATGACTCCTGGGTCTTGGCGAAGCCAGTCTTGTAAACACCATTGTTCACCGTATCGTATACCCAAGCGTTGAGCTCATCAATTTGCGGCCGTAGATGTTCAGGGTACAGCCCCCCGCCTGGTCGATTGCCTTCTCGCAGATTTTCGGGCACGAGGTGATCGAATTCCGAGTACAGCATTCGAATGATCTCGGATGACTCGTTGTTTACGAGCACGTCAGCCTTTTTGTCCCACAGCACAGGAACAGTGTACCGGCCGACAAAACTGGGATCAGCTTTCAAATACAGTTCCCTCAGCTTCTTGAAGCCATGCAACGGATCTTCAGGGAGTGAGTCGCCCTCTCCACTGAAATACCATCCGTCCGGGCCCATGACAAAGTGCACTTGGTACACATCAATGATGGATTCGAGGCCTTTGAGGAGGCGAACAATGAGCGTTCTATGAGCCTGCGACGAAATTAGCACCAGACATCTGGCAGGCATTGAAACACCTCTTTGCAGACGTACCCATGGGCAGCCAGGCGATACGTATAGTGCATATCGTCCTGCTTCAGCTGGAAACTGGGACTCTGGGTCCCTGGAAATGAAGTTTCGAAAAGTGCTGTCCGGTCTTACGAAGCGACCACCAGCATGGTAGTTTTTCTGATTCCGAGGTCAAAGACGCATCCTCGCCACCTTGCAGTTTTGCATACGTACTTACCCCAACGATTGTAGTCGCCATTGCGTTGCCGTATTAAATTGCACGGAACACCAAGTTGCGCCAGAAGACAATGAAGTCAATTACTCTGCTGAACTGCGAAGCAATAGGAACCACCTAGATTGCGCTCTTTATATCATGTCTCTGCGTCGACGCCGCATTTGAATGGCACCACTGTGACATGGGGTTGCTGCTCAGCGGCTGATGACAAATCTCCCGCGACCCTATTGTTCAAAGACTAATTTACCGCGCGCCAGTTGAGACTGATTGCTCCAGTTCTAGTATCGATTTACGGAGTAAGTAGCCTCATTATTAATCTGGGGACGCGTTCCGAGGTTGCCGACCGCCCGGAAAATCGAAACATTCTCGAAGAATGACGGCCGCTTTGCGACACATTAGGTTGTCGGGGTAGATATACTGGTACTCTGAAATTCTTTGGTACCTTGCAGTCACAATAGGAACAGATGGCGCTATATCAAGGTTCATCAACGGCTTCGGCAAGCGGATACTTCGGTTGGAGCGCCGCCACCACCAATAATCGCAACCTGCTCATGCAGTCGAACCTAGTAATGCCATTTGCTAAAGCTATTCTCTGAGAGCAGAGCTAGTGGGGATGTAGGGAGAGGTTTGCTTGTGGTTTACGGCAGCAACGTTGCGGTCGAAACAAACTGAAACCAGAATGCTCGTGTCTCTGCTCAATATATTGTCCTCGTCCCCATTAGAGCCCATGGCCTGATTGGAGACAGACTGTTAGCCAAAGACATATCCAGATGATACCGCGGTCGCAAGTGGCATCGACAAACCAACATCACGACCATTGTGCTGGCCACAGCATTGGAGAGCCCGTGGACTTGATGTTGGCTGCTGTGGGAGAAGGTCGTCAGCGGACTTGGGAGGCTACGTCCACCGAATGGATGGAGGCGCAGAGGACTAACGGAGGTTATTCGCCACAGTTGTCAAAAGGCAGTAGAGACACAGGTATCACCAGCGCGCCCAGCATGCCAGGCCTGTCATGGCCCCCAAAAGCTTAGCCATAACGGACAATCATGACCATGTCAAGCACGCCTTACACTTTTGCCGCGGAAGAAGATGAATGTGGAGCAAGTTTTGTACGTGGGTTCCGCAAGGATGCCGGTGTCGGCACTTACATGTTACCTGGTGTCATAACGGCCTGAATATGGTCCTTTTCCACACGTCCTGTTAAACTCGAAAAATTCAAAAAAGAAGGCACCATGGCACTGTCTACGCGAGCACAAGACCTATCCAAACCAGATCCCAAATTCTTCTTCTGGGAAGTCCTCCAAAACATCTGGGACCCGCAGAACAATCCCAATGGCTTCGTCAGTCTCGGCGTAGCAGAAAATGTCCTTATGCACGACATGCTCTCGGAACACATGCACAGAAACATGGCCCTACCAAACGAGGACTTTACATATGGCGATGGCAAAAAGCGTCTCAAGAGTGCGCTGGCCCGGTTCCTGACCAGATACTTCCATCCTGTTGTGACGGTCGAGCCCTCACACTTGACCATCTCGAACGGCTGCAGCTCGGCCCTGGAGCACACGGCGTGGGCATTCGGGAACCCGGGCGACGTCTTCCTCCTCGGGAAGCCGTACTACGGGACCTTTGTGCCGGACGTGACGTTGCGGATGGGCACGCAGCTCGCCATGGTGGACTTTGATGATGCAGATCCCCTCGGCGAAGACGGCGTGCCGAAATACGAGGACGCGATACGGGACGCGCAGGCAAAGGGCAAGCGAGTCGCCGGGTTGATCCTGGCACATCCCCATAATCCTCTGGGACGAAGCTATCCTCGCAAGGTGCTGCTGGCGCTGATGAGGCTTTGCCAAAAGCACCAGGTGCACCTGATATGCGACGAAATTTATGCACTGTCCACGTTTACCAACACGGTCGACCAGGGAGTCGAGATTGCCCCCTTTGAGTCGGTGCTTTCTATTAATACCGCGGGAGTCATCGACCCTGCGCTCGTGCACGTCATCTGGGGTATTTCCAAGGATTTTGGGGCCAACGGGTTGCGACTGGGAGCCATCATATCGCAGAACAATCCGGGCCTGCACCGGGCGCTGGTGCCGCCGTCACTGTACAGCTCGTCGTCGTCGATATCCGACCACGTCGTGGCAAATATACTGGAGGATGACGCCTGGATAGATGGGTATATTTTGCAGAACCGGATGAAGCTGGCCGAGAGTTACGAGCATGTTGTGCAGTGGGCGCGAAGCAACGGCATCGAGTATGCGGCAGGGGTGAATGCAGCCTTTTTCCTGTGGGTGGACCTGGGAAGTGCCTCTCGTGAACGACACACCGATGATGGCCGAGGTATCGACCAGGCGGTTAATGATGCCCTGCTGCGGCAAAGAGTGTTCCTTGCGTCGGGACTACAGTTTGGCTCGGAGAGGCCGGGGTGGTTCAGGATCGTGTTTACGCAGAGGAGGGATCATCTGGATGAGGGTTTGAGGCGGATCATAGCGGCCATGAATGAGGTGCAGACTGATGGCCGGACGCAATAGACGTATGTATTTCAGATGAGCCTGGTGCTTTGGAGCACATTGTGCGGATGCATACAATACCGATCTAGGGCACTGTGAGAGAGGCTGATGGATCCCATCAATGGATCAACACGAACCAGCCAGCAGAGTACTCCGTATTACGCGCCCTCTTTTTTTGTCGCCTTTGGCGGTTCCCTGCGACATGATGGACTCGTTCGCTTCTGCCAGGGTCCAAAGTCAATGGACGGATCTCGAGCGCATCGCAAGCGCCCATGACCAGGCAAGTCGACTGCAGGGATGATGAAACAGCGCCTCTGGCGGCCGTGGGATTGATTGGATTTTGGCAGCCGCAGTGAAACTCTGCAACACGCCAATTGTCGCAGCAATGGCCTTCTGCCGCCCTCTGGCACTCGCTGGGCAAGCTGTTTCGCCGTTCCTCGACCAGCGATCGGCCCCAGGGAACCCTGAACCTTTTTCGCCCTGCCTCAAGGGGTCATGTATTGACATGTCTCTCTTTGATTCCTGCTCGCCGGGGCCCTACATGAACTGTCCCCCTGCCTCATCAAGCCTTTCCCCACGACTTTGCTGCTGCTCGTTGGGCCGCCCATCCCCGAGCCCCGGCACAGACAGCCTCCGGATGGCGCAGGGCCCTTCGGTCGTGTGCCTGTGCCTGCTTTTACCTGTTTCCGTCGTCGTTACTCATCCTGAGGATGCCGGGCATGCAGCCGACCGTGAGACACATGGCGCAGGCCTCCTGAGTCCTCTTACCACCGTCGTGTTGGACAGAGCGGCCTGCCTGAACCTTTCGTGTCGCAGTGTGTTTACCTGCTCGCTGCGTACGTGGTGCGGGCAGCTTGTGTCGTGCACCTGGTTCGTGGCCTCGGGTCTCATCTCGTTAGACGTCTTGTGCCAATTTCTCCAAACATTGTCTCCATTGTACCCTTTTCTCCTCCTCCCCCCTTCCTCTAGAAAAGTTTTAGTATTATAATTTCACCGACGGTCGCTTTCTCCCTTGTTTCTTGATCTCTCTTTTTCATTTCACGGCCATCCTGGGGGCTGGGGTCTGCGATCCCGGGGACCAGCATTTGGCCAAATTAGTCTCGGGGGACAAGAAAGCCACCATCTCCATCCCTTCTAGTCCGTATAAGTCGGACATTGACCAACAATCACGATTGCTCTAACCCCGCCGCCTTTTCACCTGCGAATTTTCCTCTTTGGTGCTCATAGACGGGACCAAGTGCTCAATTTTTCTCCTCACCAATTCAGCGGGCTTTTGAGGAGGGTCCGCTGGGGCGACAAGGTGTTGCAAACATTCACTTTTTTTTTCTGTTAAATGACTACACGACAGGTGGTGGGAATATTTTGCATGAGAGCGAGAATCTTATAGAACGAGAATCTTATAACGGCTTGGTAAACCATGATTTCAGCTCTTTGACGCGCCCCAAGTTCCACAGACTGTATCCGACATCATGGCACGAGGGGACGGTGCGATGGAGAGGCTGCGAGCTGACCTCTTGCGGCGGGCTCGAAACGAAAGACGAACGACCGAGCATGATGAGCGGGATATTGGCGTGGCACAGATGAATACAGCGGCAGAGGCATCGACATCACGGCAGAGAGCCATCCTGGACAGGATACCTTCTTTCCCGCCACGGCCTTCACAGCAAACTACAAACGACGATGGCCCAAAATCCCCAGAAGAGCCCCCACAACGACTTACATTCACCTCGTCGAGATACAGCGAGTCCGGGCACCCTCCGAGTTCTTTGCCATCGCCAATTCCAATGGCACCGTTGGAGTCGCAGCGGCCATTACCCCCCGAGCCCGTGGCCTCGACAGCACGACCGAGAGATTCGCTCAGTCACCTTGGATACGGCAACAACCCCCCCGAGCGGCCGATGATAGTCGCCATCAGCTCCGAGGATCAGCAGCAGCTGCCATCCCAGGACGCCGGCAGCCGAGGCAGCAGAAAGCCGCACCCCAGGAAGTTCATGTTCTGCTTCCCGTGGGTAAAGTCGCGCCACGTCCGCTCCCAGATCCTGACATGTTTCGTGTCGGGCATGTTTCTGGCTACGCTGCTCGCCGTCTGTAAGTAGCAAAAATTTTCCCTCTTTCTTTGCCCCTTTTGTGTGTCGGCATCATCCATGGCGTCTATTACGCAGACAGTTCCGTTCATGGTTACTGAAACCCCCCGGGGACCCAGATCTAGGATTAGCTTTGACCAACCACATTTCCCGCGGGGAGGTGACCATCATGATCATACTCATCATCCTCTCCGCCACGCTGTTCTTTTGCTACAGCGTCGTGCGTCTCTGCGTGATTGTCTCGCGCGGCGACAGGACACGGAGGCGACGGCTGCCGGAGATGATGGGGCCGGGGGGCTACGTGGTGCCCCCGAAGCCCATCCCCGTGGTGCTGGCGCGGGACGAGGAGGCCGCGGGCATTGAGAGCGAGGCGGCCCAGAGCCGACCACCGGCGTATGGCCTATGGAGAGAAAGCGTGGTAGGTGCTGCAGCCAGCATGATCTATATAAAGGGTGAAGTGGTTTTGCTAATGCAACGTCAGCGCGTCGATCCCAACCGGCTGTTCTGGCAGCGCAACGAGGCTGCGGAACCCGTGCCGCGGCGTCCAGACACGGCCGCCGGCCCGAGGCCCCCGTCGTATGCCTCAGACGACGGCATCTCGTACGTGGTTGAGGCCCGGCCGCGGTCTATGGCGCCCCCGCCGCAGACGTACACTGTCTCTGGGGCGGTGGTACCTCCCGTGCCGAGGGCTTGAATTGCTGGCGATGGAATGGTTGTATCATATGCCGTCGAGGAACGAGTATACTTTACAAAAGTCGTGCATCAAATGGAATCTTCTTTTTGCTTCCAAATGCTATCTACTTATAGTCGTGGGTCTTGGAGTTACTAGGCTGCACTTTGGTTCAGGGGAGACCTACATGACTCAATGGTCCTAACTATTGGGCGATGGACTTGCGGTGGCGGCAAGATATGGCTCTGGCAAGAGGTCACTAGTTCCTGTGCCATGCCTCACTGGCCCAGTGGTCTTTCTGAATGACTGGGAATCGTGTCATCGTGTATGACACGTTTACACAGATCCGGTCTTGGTCACCGGCAGGCCATTGGCGGATTTGGCGTGAGCCTCGTGCCCGTCAAGCCACTGCTAGGGTCGAGTGAGGCTCTAGAGAGCTACTACTGCCGAAGGCTCCGCCGTTTACCCTAGCCGGAGGTTGCTTTTATGGGTTGGGTATTATAACTGGGTTTGCATTGCGACCATCTGTCCGCTTCTTTAGCATGAAGCATGGGTTGTTCTGAAAATTGGTCCGGCATCGATGTTGTATCTAGTAGAGCGTGTTGTCAAGAGCATCAGTTGCATTTGTGTCTGGGCGTCCACTGTATAGTTATTCATATTCAACGCAAGTTTATGGCGTCGTCAATGGAGAGGCAGGGAGAATTCAAAACGTGCCGAGAATACGAGCGTGCTGGGTGTCTTGGTGTTTTGTTTCGAGTGTAGTCTCCGTGCTGGCTGCGTATATGGTGTCTTGTAGTTGGCGCCTGTGGAGGCTGTGCTTGATATACTACTAAGACTGCTTGGCTGGATGGCTTGCAAGCAGGAACATTAGATCCAAAGAGGCGTGTAAGTGTCCAAGTGGTGAGGATATCAAATCGTCGTTTTGCGTGGTCAGTCCCCGGGTAGCAGATCCGCGCGTGGCAATTAGTCATAGTTTGATATCCCGGGCTGACCCCTGATAGCGCTATTAGAGTATTTGTGTGGCTTAGTTTAAATTTGACGTATGTGGTATTGAGGCAGTTTGATATTTAGATTCTTTTCGGCTTTGCACGAGGCAAAGCGGGTTGGTAGCCTCGGTTAGCAGGCGGTCCCTTTTATACCACGGTCCCGGGAGCCGGTCTTGCTAGTTTGAATGAGAAGAGACTTTCTTCCAATTGAACAAAGTTTCTTAATGAAACACTAGTTCATGCGTCGTGGATGAGTTTTTTGATATGATGGAAGTTGGTCGTTGGAAATGGAATCGCACGTGTGGCTCAAGTGCCACTTGGTAGTAGTCGGGCTGAAAACATCGAAGCCAGGACGACAGACACATGTGACGTGCTTCGCTGTGCACTAAGTGATGAAAAGTTTGCTGGGATGGCGCAGCTTATTAGCCAACGGGTCAGCAGGTGAAAATCACAATCAAGGCAGAGTTGAAATTAGTATCTCTGAAGCTGTCGGCTCCCCCGCCTTCCAAGCTTGGAACAGAGTGTCGAGGTACCTTGTGCAGGAGCCACTAGGCCGAAAATAGCAGTAAGGGTACCTCAACGCTACTCGATGCGTAGTATTAAACACTCTGTGAATTAGGTAGAGACAAAGTCATGGCACAGAAATACTAGAGCATGCCAGGTATCAGTACGAAGCAAGTTTACACAACGCAGCGACTGGAGAAAGGAGATTGCATCAGGAAACTGTAGACCGCCAGCTATCCCCATGGTGACAATCGCGTACTCAATTCTGCTGGCAACCTGGGATTTTAATCAGTTGATGTGGGAATGGAGCAGCGCAGCTCCTGCGGATAAAAGTGATTCAAGTTGATGTGCCTGGTCCAGCAGAATCCAAGAGCTGGGGACACCGTACCAAAATACTCATGTACCACCTTAAGATCGGGGAATTTAGCCACAGCAAGATTCTAGGCCAGTTTTGCCTGCGACTCTCCCTGCACATGGCTACAAAGTACATGCTCTTAGCCTCGTGCGCCAGTACTCTCTCCTCTAGATTATCGTGCTAATTGAACGAGAGATAATGCCACGTTGCAGCATGGCGACGTTAGATATTGACGGGATCATGTCCTCCAGCACCGTGTTATTCGCGCCTGCCCCTTCCTAGGGACCATTTGGCGCCTGGATTTTCAGCAGGACCCGCTTTTCGGTCCAGACGCAGCCCTCAAGCCGCCCCAACGCCGGAGCCAACGCTGCTGGTCCTTCCTCGATGGCCCCGTCGCTCTGTCGCATTGCTCCTGCCCCGGCAATGCCCAGCGCCAGCGACCACCAGGAGGACCACTGCCTCCCCCCCATCGTAATTAATTATCCGCCCGTCGTGCAAAAATTTTTCGTCCCTTCACCAATTCTCTTCGACGGAACGGAATTGTTAGGTGGTTGTCGACGTTGTCGTGGCCTCGCTTGGAAGTCGAAGTACCTTTTTACGTTTTCTCATCTTGACGAATTTTTTCCCCTTCACGCTGCTTAACGCTTCCATCTTTTTTTTTGTCCTACCAAAGGTGTGTGATGATGTGCGCTCCCCTATCCCCCCTCCCCCCTCTCGTTCCCCGGCTCTGCTCGACAAGCCCTTCGCGATTCTACTCTTCAACTTTGCGCTCTCTCCTGCACCAAGTCGACTCTGTTTCGCCTGCCTGTCGCCCGTCTCGTCGTAAAAGTCCAGTGGAAGTCTGATCAACGGAGCCCTTTTCGACGCGCTCTGACTAGAGCTGGCGGCTTTGCGATTAGCCAAACCATTCGGAGCGTCGCTGCCCTCGCCGCGCAGCCACCGCACACCGTCGCGAATCTAGTCTTGTAACTTGGTTCGACCATCGCCAGACCGTCATGCTCGTGTCTTGGGCGGTCTTGTAGCCTACGCGACTGGCGCTTGCGGTCGCTTATCACCGACACGATGGCATCGGCGCACCGTACTGTGGTGATGATGCATTGGTGAATCACCAATGCAGCTACCGCAACGAGGACAATAGCTGTATCATCTCCATGTGACAGACCTGGCGTCTATCTCCCAGCCCGACGCAATGGTCGCACCAACTCTCTACATGCATGGTGGCTTTGACCGGGCCTCGACCTGTCATCAGGTGGCGACCCAGGCCAACTGAAAACATGCTTCCGTGTTATCTCCCAGCCACTGCGACCTCTTATATATTCACGGCATGCACCGGATTTAAGAACGAGATTGAAGATGAAGACAAAACCTCTGAGTCGTTTCATCTCATATTTCTGGCAAAACATCACACGCTCCTTCAGGACGCAGCCTAGCACCAATTCCATAGCAATAGAATTGATGACTTGGTTGGGGGCTGTCAAAACCTCGGCTACGAGGAGCATTTCGAATACAAAGAACGAGCTATTTATACTGGCATGCTTGACTGTATTGCTAACTCTGATATTGTCACAGACACTAAAATCTCCACCAATATGTCTTCTCTCTCTCGTCGTGCCTGCTACAAATGTGGCAATGTCGGCCACTATGCTGAAGTTTGCTCCTCATCCGAGCGCCTATGCTACAACTGTACGATTCCTCCCGACGCCGACTTGCGCGACGGCCGTTCTAACAAACTACATGCATAGGCAAGCAGCCTGGCCACGAGTCCAACGGCTGCCCCCTTCCTCGAACGACAGAGGCAAAACAGTGCTACCACTGCCAGGGTCTCGGTCACGTTCAAGCCGACTGCCCTACTCTGCGCCTTAGCGGCAGTGCTACTAGTGGACGCTGCTACAACTGCGGCCAGCCTGGTCATCTGGCAGTGCGTAATCCCCAAGTGGTAAATCTTGGCCGAAACCATTGCTGACATGTAATTCCCAGCGCGCGTGCCCTAATCCGGTTGGCCCGATGGGTCGTGGTGCTCCCATGGGACGCGGCGGATTTGCCGGCGGCTTCGCTGGACGCGGCGGGTTCTCTGGCGGTCCTCGTCCTGCTACCTGTTACAAGTGCGGTGGTCCCAACCACTTTGCTCGGGATTGCCAGGCTCAGGCTATGAAGTGCTACGCCTGCGGCAAGCTCGGTCACATTTCTCGCGACTGTACCGCCCCGAACGGCGGCCCTCTGAACACTGCTGGCAAGACTTGCTACCAGTGCGGTGAGGCTGGTCACATTTCTCGCGACTGCCCTCAGAAGAACGCTAGCGGTGAGATCGCTCCTGAAGTCGATATGGGAAGCGTCCCTGCTGCTCAGGCACCGGTGGCTCCTATTGCCCCCGTGGCTTAAATTCAACATTCGTGATACGTCTGTCCCTTCTGACCCTTTGTGCCACACAATTGCTCGACTGGCTACGTGGAGTATTGAAAGGACAGACACCGAGGCTCCTTGAACGTGCGCATCTTGAACTGTTCCGCCGGCACTTGTATGCTATGTGGACTGTTGCTGGTGCGCCTTTTGTAGGAGGAACGATGTTGCCTGAAGTTTTGCGAATTTTTGTCTTGTTTCCTTTTTTTCCGACCTCATCAACGCTTGACTTAGTACTGCCTGGATATTTCCTTTAAAAACGGTTGTTCTTTTCAATCAAAGCATGATCCATCACTGTTTTACCCTCAGGCAGGGGGCCTTCTATAACGTCTCTCTCACCCTCTTGTTTTTTTTTCTACTTTTCTCGGGACTCTGATTGGGAAAGAAAAAAGATTCTGGGTCTTGTTTTACTCTTTTTTTTTTTTTTTTTAATTTTGAATACGGATGGACGACCTTTACCCGGATTCAATGTCAGAAGGCAGCTTGACTGGTGCAGCCGACGATGCCTTGAAACTACTTGCTTACGATACCACCCGGCGAGACCAGCAACGACAAATTTACACAGGGCGCGTGCAAGATTGTCCTGCACTGTCTATATGCCTTTTTTTTTCTTGCCGCACATTTTTCTCTGTCGGAGCACTCCCTTGTCTACGCCAAATCACTTCCCCGGTCTTCTTCTTTTTCATCCAGGGCAATGACCTCTCCAGCTGGCTAGACAAGGGCTGTGTTTTTTTCTCCGCAATTGATGAACTTTCATTTCAACGACTTTATTTGGGGTCATACGGAACCGGCTACTGACTACGGGAATGACCAACGGACACTGTCACGCTACTTTCTTGACGAAACGATTTAATGCACCTGCGATGGATATACCCAGCGAGGCTGTGAGTGGCTGTTGTGAACTAGGAACGGCGCGCGTACATGCTTGGTGATGGGATGTGTCTAGGGAATCTGCCGCTTGTACTGTTTGGTGCCTGGACACTGAGTGACTCCTTCTCTATGGGTGCTCATGAACCTCTGGGTGTTTCAAATTCCAAGCTGCAGAGACTTATGATTGCACCAAGCATAATATGGCAGCAGTTGGCAACCGAGAATTTGAAACAAGGGCGCGTATAATCATTGGTGGTGGGGAACGCAAGAAAAGGAAGAAAAGGGACGTTTGAGGACAGTGGGAAATGAAAAAAAAAAGTATTTGGAGACCAGCAAGGAGACAAAAGCCCCGCGCGGACGAGCACGAAATATGGACGATTCTCACTCTTTTTATTTTGTATTATTCGATGACGACGGTGACGCGCGCTGGATTAGACAGAGGGAGCCGAAGCAATCAGGTACAGCAAGCGAACGGAAAAAGAAATGGATGGTGTGCTCGGGTTCCCCCTGACATGTTCAGGGGAACTGCTGTATGCGGTGGAAAACAGTGATGACTGGCAACAAGAGTTGATGGTTCAAGAGAGAGGAATTTTGTGGCAAAATGGACAGACAGAAGCGGATGATGGATTGGGCAATTGAGTGCGATAGCGCGAGAATCAATGATTAAGCTTATTCCCGTATCAAGTCTTGATTGCTTGTGAATGACTGATGGTACTTGCAAGTGGTACATGGGGATATGATGCGAGCGATGAAGTAGGGACCAGATGATGATGTGTCTTGAAGGGGGATGGCTTGTGGAGCGGACTGACGCAACGGTACTGACTTGAAGTATACAGCGATGGTCGAATGAGGTTGTAACAAGGCTTTTACACTTTGAAACGAAACGAGCCACGTGCAAGGCAAGCCGCTGGGAATTGTAGCACACGCCCAGACTAGCGAAGCCGACGTAGCAGTAGGGATTGATGGGCCATGTAGGTCCCGTGCGTTGAAAAGTCTAGTCAGGGTTCGAGTTGCTTTTCCCATATTGCGTTAGCGTACCGTCCCATGTGATTGTAAGTCGTGTATCGATTGACATTACAAGTCTGGTTAGTTTAGCCGAGCCTTGACGCGGGATGCTACTAACAACGGCTCATTTGCTTGGCCTAGTAATTATAGGGTCAGCACTTGATGCTCGGCGCGCCTGAGATGCTGTTGATGGCGCTTCCGTCCGTGTCGCGTGGTGACTGGGCTTTATTGGTTGTTTCTTCTTGAGAGGCTACGCCAGAGCCTAGATGTGTACATGGAGTATACATCGTCGTTGCATGTGAAAAAAAAAGGGGGAGGGGGGGTTTGCGCCGCGATAACTACAACCCTAACCCTTACTGGTAGTTACTTTACCCCATGACATTGCATGGAAGGGGGAGGGGGCAGATGCTTGCAACACACTCTGTGATGTACGTATATTTGCCATCTATTTACACCCTTACACCCCAGACATGTGGTGAGAGGTGAAAGGGCGTATAGAGGAAGTGTTTAGGAACGAGCCGGAGCGACATTAGCGACGGGGCTAGGTGATGGATCCAAGGAACGGACTGCAGAGTGCGCTGGAAAGCTGGGACACTAGTTGGGTGTCGAACAATTGTTTTTGGTGGAATGCAATGCATGAACTACGCAAGTTCTAACTTATTGAGAGAAGGCGCATGTCTTGAGGGGACTGGACGGTCGTTCAGATCTGGACGATGATGAATGTTTAGTGCCTGGGTCGAGGCCACGACTAGGACACATCCTTTTGCTTCAAAGTGGGAAAGTCAGCTATATGACCTTTGTGCTGTCGTATCCAGTCACCGGATACTTCACGAGCTTTCAAGGTCAATATATACTCTGACTCGGCTTCTACGTTTGCAAGACTAGGTCTAGGGACAACTTCATCCATAGCCAAGTGTCCTTTTGCCCCAACCTCGCACCCCAAGACCCGTGCATGCAAAGGTTGAGAGGTTGAGCATGACGACAGTGCTTAGCTGTAGTTGGTTCCCAACTGATACCGTATGCCCATGGAGGACATGCTTCGCAAGACTATGAAGCAACATTAGCCCGGGTTAGCCTGTGTTAGACTGACGTACCCTCTTTCCAAACCGAGAAGTAAATACTGGTCAAGAAAAAATGAGGTTGACAAGAAGGAAGATGTTTAAGGGCAAACGAAAAAAAACGCGTGAAAAGGAGAAAGGGCCGCGGAGGTCGAAAGGGTGAGAGAGGCCTGGTTTGGGGGCTGGTGCTGATGCTGATGCTCGGGGGACGAGGCCGAGGCTGGAGTGAAGAGGATAAAATTTCTCTTGGCTCAGGAATGTGGAATTGGTGCTGTTGATCAAATGAGAGGCACCAAGGATTACAAGTCTTACAGTGGCCAGGGTGGCAAGGCTGATGATGATGGATGGCGACACGAAACGTGGCAAAAAGGAAAAAAAAGTAAGTATGGATTTGGCAACAAGGGAGAAGAGGAACTGCCTTAGTCTGAGAAATGTGCTGATCTCGACATGCATCATGAACCATTCGATGGGTGGAAAATGGACATGGACGCCGTCACGCCGCTGTTTGTCGTAATCCAGATGCCGGATCAGTGACAAAAGCCACCAGACGCGGCGTTGAGAGAAAAGACGGATCAGACGAAACTCCAAGGGATGCAACGCCGACAGAGGAGATTGGGGACAAGAAACTCAGACGTTGCCCAAGATGGGTGGAGGCTGAGATGATTCGTGGCGGCAGGGTGAAGTACGACGTGGTTGATGATGGGATCGAGGAGCGCAAACATGACCGAATTTGCGAATTTGCTACGCTGTTCCTAAAATTATCTCTGTCTTGAATAGTGATCGCGTGAGGTTCCATGATGGCGTGTTGGGCTGCCAAAAAGGAGGTCGTATAGTCCTGTGGCGATCTTTCTGCGGGCGAGCTATCAGCCGTTGACACACCTATTCTTTTCTGTTGATGACGTATCCATTTTTGGATGCTTTCGAGTTCGCTGGAAGCATCATCACCCCGTTGAAGAATTCCCAGTTACAACAACTTCCTCAACTGGACCACATGGTTACCAACGGCGAGTAGTTACACCCCTGCTACCAAGAAGTTACTTGAGCCTGCTCATGATCCTGAATAAGCCTTCTGATAAGAACAGGAAAAGACTAGTCGGATAAGCAGTACACAAGACTCGTGGAAGGGTGCCAGCCAGAACGCCTGGTGTGACGCTGGTCGCCTTGGACCCCAGCTACAGATGACCTGTCAAAAGCGCGTGGAGAAACATGGCACGGCGTTACCATGAGTACTCCGTCAACTGGTACTACTCCGTACTTTGAGTACAGCGCTACAACCGCGATGGGTCGAATTCTGGTTCTGGGTCGGTTGGAACCGACAAGTTGAGGCTCTGCCGGGCCCTCCTCAAACCCGAGGACAAGCCGGTTTGCCAACACGTGTTGTTCTCCATGCTTACCCCGGGTTTGGAACAAGTTATGTACTCAATCCGGGCAGGGCTCACAATACCAAAGTCAAGGCTTGAGCCATGGTCAGCGTGCCCACTGCTCCATTCGTGCAATGTCGAGTTGTATCTGTTGCGCGGCCGATGGTTGCCCCTCGATTGGCCGAGCGATTGGATCATGTCGATGGATGCTGACCATGCACATTTGAGCATCGACAGTCCTCGCAGAAGATGTAGAGTTTACGAGGCTGGAAAAGGTACCAAATGCTGTTTATCGAGAAGTGACGTTGCGCGGCGTGTACGCATTCAGACGTCGGGCAGCACTGTCGTACTCGGTACCATCCCCATCAGGATGACTTGATAGCAGAGGAGTGCAGAATAATTGGGACACAACAGCGACAACAGCCGCCGCTCTGGGCTGCAAGTTGGCCATCAAATTCATCGTGTAACACGGCGTCCGCTCTCCCCGGCTGTCTACGGCGTAGCTGCGGGCGGGCGGACAAGTCCCGGCGGCCAACCAGACACTTTATTTAGAAACGCGGTATCCAATCGACGCTCTTTTCTTTTCTCCCGGTCGAAAAAAAGTGAGACAGTGCGTTTCCATTGTTCTGTCTGGAAGCTGATCAACGAAAATGGGTGAGATTGCGGGCGCCGCGCAACCTTGGAGAAGCTGAAGAGCTTGAAGGTACCCGGGCACAGAAATTTCAAGACTTTACTTCGTATATTGTCTTGGAACTGCTCCGTACCGTTGCCAAAAATAAGTCTTTGCTGGCTGGCGCTGCCCACACTGTTTCCTTAAGGCTGGTCGGGCAGAAGAGTCGGAATCGCCTTGATTCGCTGCCTCGTTCGAGCTGGGCGTCGTGACATGATGGAGATGACAGACTCGAGCCCTTCATCATCAGATACTTGACGCATGTTTCACAACGCAGAGAGACATGTGCTCGAGGGATTGTGTGGAGATGACGGACCCTTTGCCCTTGTGTTACCAACCATGCATGAGCTTGCTTTCCTTTGGGCCACCTGCAGGGTTTTCATGTGCAGGCTACACCGTGTACTCCGTACTCCGTAGGTTATTTCACGTAGTGCAATGGACACGACTTGCAGCCGCTGTTGTCTCGGGGAGCGCACCGGACGGCAAGGCAGGCGTTGTATTTCGCCAGAGAGCCGGTGTGCTGGGGAGGCTTGCTGGGCCATTGTTGCCACGAGCAGAACGTGGCTCTTCTTTTGTGCTACATGCGTGGTGGTGAGATGAGGACTCTTTGCGTCCGCACTAGAACACACACTGCTTCCAGCCTGCTTTGTTCTGCATCAGTCTGTTCTGCAAGTGGCAATTTCCACCTCACCTTTGTACGGGGTGTTGGCGCTCATGCGTCTTGACCACTTGTAATCCCATCAAGAGGCTGGAAGTTCAACCTGTAGAGGGGACGAGTATAATACACGGTGTTCCTCCTGGCGTTTCAACGCTCCTTGCATGTTTCTCAGTTTTGTATACGAATAAGTTGAAGTTGCTGGCTTTAGAGAGTTGAAACGGCAATTCTCTTGTTTACTCGCCAACGCTTAATGAGCAAAACGAGCAAATTTCTTGGCTTCGCCTCATCCACAACTATAATTTGGCTGCCGTGAAGCCCCGGCAACAATGGCGTACAACCGCCCGCCTTTAAATTCCCCAGAGGAAGACGAGGAATTCAATATCTCGCCTATCCGGCTGCCCAACCCACCCCAGGTGACCAATGTGTTTAACACCAGCGGGTATGAACACTTGGATCTCGGCAATGGAGACGACGACTCCATCCACGAGGAGGCCAGCTCTCCGTCCAACACAATCAACAGCCTGGGCATCTTCCCAGATCAAAGAGCCAGGGCCGTCAGAGTCCGCAGGGTGTCTGGCGTAGACAAGTCCCCCGACGTCACGTCCTCTTCGGAAGCGGCCTCGCCGGATTCCGGCAAAGGCCTGCTCGACTCTCCGGCAAGCTCGAACGGGAGGTCACCGGGGGGGTCTCCGTGGGCGGGTCATAGATCGACGAGCATGTTCGAAAGACTCATGTCTAAAAAGGTCAACGAGGAGACGGCTTCGCTGAGACAGAATGCGAGTCCTTTTGCATATTCTCCGGCCCCGAATACGCCCATGGGTATCCTCCATAAAAGCCCTTCAACGGACATGGAGTCTGGGAAAGAGGATTACGACACTGAAGCATTTAACAAGAGATTTAGTGAGTCGCTGAGAAGTATTCAAGAGGCTGAGGTAGCTTGATATTAACACATGGATAGGCGCACCCCCAAGATACTGCAGGGCCCAAACGGACATTTGGCATAAGAGAAAAAACCTACTGATGATGCTTGCCGCTGTGTATTCCCTAGTTATGGGTAGCATCTTATTTGCCATATCTATTCGGCAACCTGCCGTGTCTGCCATTGGCCTGGTCGGCCCGAAGATTTCTACGGCAATAACCTTCGTTTCGTTTGTAGGAAAGACGGTCGAAATCTCCTTTGCCGTCGCGTTTGTATTTTGCCTCGGCCAAGCGCTAAGCAGGCGATCCGTCTCCCGCATGACCAAGGGCGTCACGCTTGCCGAGATGGACATGAAGAGTTGGATCAACTCTCCAGGCACAATGGCCTTCCAGTACAAGTCGACGTGGTTCTCGATACGGTCCCTGCTTGGATTTCTGACCCTCGTCGCGACGCTCGGGGTGCTCTTCTACACGACGGCAATCTCCACCATGGTTGCTCCCAAGCTGAAGCAAATGCCCGTCCAGTCCAAAACCCTAAAAGGCGAAGTGTACACCTCGTACGGGAATATGTCCTACGGCATGACGAAATGCCCGATTCTCTATGGGAAGGACGACCCCGATGGCAAGGACGGCTGGGGGTGTACGAGTATAGAGTTTTGCGGCCAGTCGTACACGGATTTGCTGGGCTTTATGCAGCGCTGGCTGGACTTTAAGAAGCTTGCTCGGCCGTTGGCCAAGCGGCCGACGCCGTCGAGTTTGCTGAACGGGAATAAGACCATGGAAACGGCGTGGATCGAGACGCAGCACCGCAACGTGACGGCCAACTTTGCGAAATACGGCCGCATTATTGACAATGTCACCATGGCTATGCCGCACCCTGGCGTTCTCAGTGCGGCCGAGCTGCAGAGGAATCAAATGCCGCGCCTGCAGGACGGCTTTGTCGGAGACGTGGCCATTAATGCCAGTGTCGTGTCGCCCACTGTCAACGTCATGTGTGTCAATATGAAGAAGGAGGAAATCGCACCCTTGGTCTACATGTCGTGGCCAAATAGTAAGAAAGATTACAAACTAGTGAAAGGGTACGTGGTGCCAGCGGATGGCTTTAGAGCCGACTACCCTCCTTGGGGTGAGGCTGGAAAGAAGGACAATGTTCCAAACAAAACCGTGGTAGACGATTTATTCAAATGGGGTCCCAAGTACGGACGAACGCCACCCATACTGTCGACGGTAAGTGAAGACGGTTGTGGTACACCGCCAGCACGCTGACAACCATGAGCACAGTTTCCGCCGGTCATGAATATGGTGTCAAACATGTCCATCAATGGGTCCGGAAGCGTTTACATTCTCATCAAAAGCCTAGACATTGAAGACTACACTCTTTGTGAGGCACAATCGTGGCTGTCAGATGTTTGCTCGACTCAGATTCTCATCTCCGGCACGCATGGCGCTTCCTTGAAAGCCATGTGCGAGAACCCCAACGACGAAACTGCCTACAACCGCATCCATCCACCATCCAAGGACCCCCCTACACTACAACTAGGTTGGACCGTACGTTCTTGCCCCCGTATTCCCCGTCGACACCCCATACCATTGTAAATACTAACCAGAATATCCCAACTAGGATGTGGCCCAAAACTGGTCCACGTCCATGGACGTCAACGGCGGGCTTCGCGTAAACAACGGCTCCAACGCCCGAACCCTCTCACAGCTCATCCTCAAAGAAGCCAAGATTGACCCGCACTTTCCCACCATTGCCGAAGCCCTGTCCGCGTATCTCGCCTCGACCGTCGTCATGAGCGCCATCGACTCGCCCTTCCACCACGGCTGGGACCATCCCACCAAGATGCTCGACGCTGCCGCCACGCAAGAGTTCCAAGCCAAGCTCCAAACAACAGAGTACGCCGCCGGCCACACCCTGCCATGGCAGAAGGCCTGGTACATTGTGCTCTTCATCGTGCCGGCGCTCAGCCTGTTCTGCATCCTGTACATGCTCCTCAACGGCGGGGTCATCACCGACTTCACCGAGCCAAAGACCCTGTTTGCCCTGGCGCTGAATAGTCCCCCCAGTGCCCAGATCCAGGGGAGCTGCGGGAGCGGCCCGGTGGGCAGGGACCTCGTCGTCCCCTGGAGGGTGTCGTACGAGCCGGAGCTGCAGCATTACTTTTTTGAAGAGGCCAACAATAAGCCGTGGAGGGGGAGGTATTCCAGGGAGGAATTGCATATTCCGGGGCCGGGGGAAGAGTATCTTGGCGCGAATTATAATAGGTTAAGTGCTAGTAGATTAAAGTTGTAGAGATGGCGTGGATAATGGTAATGGAGCTAGTTTCGAGGCTGGAGATGATGTCGATTCAAGCGTTGTGTGGTTTTGGTTTGACAGGATAAAAGACGGCTATTGCCTTGTGCTTTCGGTGATCGTTTGGCAGCCCATGTGTACATGGTGCGGAAATGCTAGTAGCAAGGCTTCTTCCCGGTGTATCATTCATTAAGAATGCTGTTTTACCCCAAGTTTATTGAAAATCATTCTGCTAATATTATTAGAAAACAAGATGAAAGCCACATTAATTCTAGGCTCTAATATAATCTCGCAATGACGACCATAATAACTCTTACACGCTAGTCTTGTGATGTCGTGATATTGCTACGGAAACTACAGTGTTACAAGGTATCCGGTGATCACTACGAATTGCGACGGTCGTTCTGCACGACTGCGTTTCCATTTACCGCACGCCCATTGAATACTTGGTTAGCAGCCGTACTAGACAGACGGCAAGACTGCAACGAGTCGAGTAGCCAGCTCGAGACTATGACACGACAATTTTCTCACAAATAGACTTGGTGCCTTTGTAAAAGTATCCTGGCATGAGATTAAAACGTAAAGTACCTCTAGACCAACTTCACAGATCGTCCTGCAACGGCCCGCGATAGCCCTTACTAGCTTTGAAAAACCACAAAACGGCCACGAAAATAGTAAGCCCTCCCCAAATCAGAGACGAGTAGTTCATGGTTTCCGCACTGGTGGGCAGAGTCGGCGGAAACGTGTAAATGACGCCCCAGACCAGCAGATAAAGACAAGAAACGCCATTGACAAGGAACCCGACAACTCTCCCGAGTCTAAAGGGCCCGTAGCGCATGTTCTTCCTCCCCGTCAGGATATTTGGCAAGATGCAAGCGACAAACGAGCTGCTGGAGAGCAGGATGAAGCCGCTGACAAAGGCGTTAAAGGCAGTCGTGCTCCCAACGTAGATGGCGCCAAGAAGGGTCGTCAGGACGGCAGAAACAACGGTCGTGTAGACGGGTATATGCTGCCTGGGACTAATCTGCATGAGCTTGTCCTGCATGGGCGTGGCTCCGTCGCGGGCCAGCGCCCAGAGAGTCCGGCCGCATGTAATGTGCAGCCCCAGCACGGTGAAGGATATCGTGACGAGGATCATGGACAGCAGGGCACACGCGCCCGCGTTGGAGCCCGTGGCCTGTCGGTATATCTCGGCAATGGGATACTGCGACTGCAGCAGCCCGTCGTAGTCGTTGATGGCGTACAGGACCGCCACCAGGTACGCAAGCCCGGTCACGAACCCAATCGACACCTGCATGGCAATGGCGAGCGGCACGTTCCTCTCTGGGTGCGGAATCTCCTCGGCCAGGTGCGTCACGGCGTCGACCGGCCCAACGCTGTACGCGCCGTTGAGCATGCCCGCCAGGAAGACAAATCCGTCGGGATAGCCAATGTCTGCCGTCCACTGTGTCCACACAAACGCCGACGAGGCGTGGCCGGGGTGGCCCTCCAGCCCGGGCACGGTTGTGACGACGACGACGGTGATCAGGAAGAAGGCGACTATGCAAAAGGCGCCGGCGCGGTTCAGCCCCGGCATCAGGCGGTTGCCAAAGATGACGGAGAGGCAGGCGAGCCAGGTGAAGAGGACGTAGGCGACAAAGACGTGCCATTGCTTGGCCACGAAGCCGGGATGCATGACGGCGTACATTTGCACAATGGTATTGCCAAAGATGGACGTCATGCTCGCGGCGCCCAGCAGCCAGGCGAAGTAATTCCACCACCCGGCAAAGAAGCCAAGCGGCCTGCCCCAGCGCTTCCCAGGCGTCACCGAGGCCCAGTGGTACACGCCGGCCGACGACGGCATGGAGCTGGCGAGCTCGGCAATGCTGGCGGCCACGTTCCAGTAGCAGACGGAGACGGCCATGAACTCGTAGAGAACGCCCGGTGGTCCGCCGTTGAAGATGGCCACCAGGATAGAACCACCGATGGCCGGCCACACATTGCCCACGACCAGGCCGATTCCAGCCAAAGAGAAGAGGCTGAAGTTTCGACGGAGTTCCTGAACGTGTCCAGACGCATTGATGTACTCGGCGTCTGCTGCAGATGACACGGCTGCTTCCGGGTTGTGGGTGGCTTTGTGATCCATGGCGCAAGCCGGTTTCCCAGACGAGGCACCAGAGCCCTCCATCGGTGCAATCTGGCAATCCGGTTCAACAGAATGGTCGGATTGTTGGATTGTGATGCGCGGAGACCTGGCGACTTTTTATAGTCGCTTGTTTGGTAGCTAGTCTCACAAGCCACAACAGTGTCATGTTGTTATCGCCAAATATTGCCCATCTGGCCCGCGACTCCCGTCTCCGCAGCTTGCGTCTAGATGTCGATCCTACCGCATGTGGAAACCAGTACAACACGACAGCGGATGTACAAGGGCTGCCCTGTCCCCCGCGAATTGGAGCCGTAAGTGCGGAGGTAACCAAGGACCATCGACTATCGAGATTGTGGCAATTCCTTGGTGGTTGACCATACCCGCTACTTGGTAGCCCGGAAGATAAAGCCATCAGGCTGTTTCAATCATGACCCACGCCGCCGTTGACGCCGGTCTTTTATAATGTCGATGCTGTCTTGTGCCACAACACCGACCGGGCGCCACTTGTGAAAGCCCATGGTTCAATCCTTATCGTTTTCCGGTACCGGCAAGTCGATTTTGTCCCCCGGAGCGTCCCTAGAATATTTTTCGCATACGTATGTAGGAAAGATGAAGTCCAGATCAGATTAGTACATATTCAGGAACATACTCGACAGGCACACCACTCCCAGTGATGGACTAACCCGCAAAGCCTTTGCCGCATTTGGGTCATTGGTTGCAGAGATGGTCGATATACGCGACACTTGTCTTCGCCTCCATGGAATTGAGCATACTCGGTAGATATAGGACATCGGCGCAAACAAAATAGTTGCCGGGTAGCGATTCCCCAAAACCCCATCGCCCATTATGAATAAAATATAACTGCTCTAGCGCCACCGAACCAGCGCTTTTGTCAACACCAGCACCATGCCTTCTGCACGAGTATTTGCAATACCAGCGCCGACAGGCCGAGTACAAAAGCTTGCTGTCTTTTCGCAAGTTGTACAGCCAACATGTCGACTTTGCAAAGTGGGAAATGTGTAGCGCTAGCAAGACGGCATGGCAGGTTGCACTGTTACCAAAGCCCACAGACAAGTACATGTGTGTCGTGTCCTCCAAACTTGGCGCCGTTCATGATAGTACTGCATGCTGCCTCTTTGTGAGACCATCTTCCTTTTTCGAAAGTGCCGCCGCCAGGAGGTAGATTGACAGTGCCATGATTCTCTGCTACTAGGCTCATCATTATCAGTCGACGCTGCATATAAGACCAGGCAACTCGCATAGCGTACATGATGTCGTGGACCAGACCACCATCTACCATGAGGCACAAGGGCAGACGTGCACTCCATAGTATTTCCGGGAAATCGCAATCTGAGAAGCTCATCTAGCAGTGAGAAAAGTGTCAGACACGGGAGAGGATTCATCTCGCCAAGAATGGACCTGCAGGGATTCACTCATCGACACGTACTTCTTGTCTGGAACCTCCACGGCCGACTGATTGGCATCTGCGAGATCTGAACCCACATCAAGCGCAGCACGGTTACACTTGATGAAACTTCAACCGCATATTCCAATCGTATCTATCGTCATGGCTCCCGTGTTTCTCAATCTGACTGTATGTGCAAGGCTAGCCCTGCAAAGCCGCATTTACAAGCAAATACTTCCGTTCTTTATTAGTTCGCCGTGCGCAGTGCAAACATGTCTGCTCGGGTTCTCACCTACATTCTGTCTCCTCATCGCTACTCAGTACTCCGTGTCTTGTGTTGAGCTCAAATGGACGCCCCAAGCGAAAACTACACGGGTTCTATAACCAGCGACACCGCAGAACATGACGGTAGCCAGCCCTCCACCATTAACAAGGGCACCTCTTTCCAGACACAAAAGGCCTTTACGACGCTCTCTGCCATAGGAACAGGCTATGGAGCAACCAACACGGCCGTTGGGCTGCTCCTTATCCTAGGCAGCACTGTCCCCATGGGCGGCTCGCCACTCTTCTTCTGGGGGTTTATACTCCTGATAGTCGTTGCATGGGCCACGGCTTCCTCTCTTGCCGAGTTGGCTTCAGCGATGCCACATCCCGGGGGCCAATACATATGGGTAAATCAGCTCGCGCCGCCAAGTATACGCCGCGGGCTCTCATATAGTACAGCCATGATCAGCTGGTTGGGTGCTGTAGCCACAGGTGCGTCCGCATGTCTGTCGGCGTCAGTGGGCATCTTTGGTGTCGTCAGCTTCCTAAATCCGGATTTTGTCTACCGTCGTTGGATGGGCTTCGTCGTCTTCCAGATTCTGAACTTGGTTACAATGTTTTGCTCATTCTTTGAACAAGCGTTGCCGAAAATCTCCAAGGCACTCCTATTCGTCAGCGTTGCATCAGCTGCGGTGGTCTTTGTCACGCTGTTTGCCACGTCGCGCCAACACGCAAGCCCAGAGACGTTCTTCATAACCATATCCAATACGAGCGGATGGCAAGACGGGATTGCCTTTTTGACCGGTCTAAGCGGGATCAATTGGAGTCTTTGCTGCCTTGACCTAGTGACACATCTTGCCGAGGAGATTCCTTCACCAAGCACCAATATTCCGAGGGCGTTGATGTGGAGCATCGTCGTGGGGTTTATATCTGGTATCCTGGTAATTACGTCCGTGTTTGTGAATATACCGGCCGTTGACGCAGACGATGACAACTCTGCCCTAATCCTGTTTTATAAAATAAGTGGTAGCAAAGCCGTTGCTGTGGGGATCTGGATCCCGATTCTGGTAGCCATAGTCGGAGCTTTGTGGTCTATTCAGGTATGGCAGTCTCGTCTATCATGGACCATCAGTCGAGAAAGAGGATTTCCGCTTCATCGATATTTGGGAAGAATCGCATCTGAACCGTTTTCCACGCCAGTATGGTCTCTTGTCTGGTCGGCCGCATTTTCCGCAGCGTTTGGATGCCTATACCTCGCGTCAGAACAAGCCTTTAATTCTCTGATCTCGACAGGACTGCTCCTGCAGTACATTAGCTACAGCACTCCAGTCGTGTTGCTGCTTGTACAAGGCCGGTCTACATTTCGACATGGGCCATTTTGGTACCCTAGGTTGGGCCTGATGGCTAACTTGATCATGTTGGGCTGGACGGTGGTGGCCATCGTGTTCTATTGCTTCCCGTACCAAATTCCTGCCGAGGCAGAGAAGATGAATTACGTGTCCGCCGTCTTGATAGTTGTTGCTTTTTTCATTTGCACCATCTGGTTTACCTTTGGACGTCGGAACTATCAGGTCAACTACTTTTTAAGGAAGTAGAGATCGGTTAACGTGGGTCTTTGCTTCAAGTCAGTCTTACAACCGACGTATTCAAATATCGAGAGCCGGCTTGGCATATAACAACAGACCCAAAGGTTTAACGCATGGTGTGGTGTTTGAGCATTTGGAGGTCGGTAATATAATGATTGCGCTGTCACATCGGCGGGAGGACCTCTCAACTGCATTAGGTAGAATTGCACTACTTGCGCTCAAACGAATGGTATCTGCAGATTTTCCTAACTTGCATACGTGAACCTCGAAATTTGGAATCAGAAAAAGGCCTTTTGGTGAACAATAAGACATACTATGCGGCTCACCCTCCCACACTATGACGGCACGGATGGTTCGCCCAAGGGGCTATGTATACCATGCAGGCCAATGGGAATCGGGAAGTCGGTCTCGGCTCTACCCAACTCCTGCAGCGTTTTGGCATCCAAACACAGCAGATACGATGTCTGCGCACTACCGTCCAGAACGACGGTGAGGATCACACCGTCATCTTCATCGGTGCCACCTGGTCGTGGCACAAAAATGGGTTCGCCGGGTGTATGTCCAACCGGGCCGCTCCAAATCAGGGCGTCCCGCGTCTCGACGTCGGTCTTGACAATTCCATCCATCCAGAACCCCACACCGCGATTGCAGGTGCCGTAGACATATCTATGCGCCTTTCCGGATCGGGAAGGGTTGATAATCGGTAGTTCCCCAGCGTGCGGGCTGAGAATGGCGAACACTTGTTCGGCAGCGAGTGAGTAATCGCCCATGTGCGTTTGGGAGAGGGCCGGTAGTGCAAACTTGTACCTAACAAGCTTTGGCTGCGATGTCTTATACTTGTCGCGCTTTCGCAGGTCCTTTATGGCGTCTTGATTTCGATTCATGAGGATATCATAATATAACATGTGCATAACATCTGTATTTACGTATTCAACCATGTCAAGGAAAATATTTGTAATTTCCTCTCCATTGCTGCCTTTCGACTTTTGCTCAAAGGCATTGACTGAATGAAAGAAAAAGGAAGCTGGGGTGGAGAACCTGGCGACGACTCCTCTGCCGTGCCGCCTGTCGACGGCGAACCACTTGCATTTCACTGATTTGTCAAATGGTTGAATGGCGTCGATGACGTTGCGTTCCCATAGAATTTTGAGGCCGTTCCAACCGAAATGCGACGTTGGGACGCAGAGCACAACGTAGTTCTCTGTTAAAAAGAAGCTGTGGATGTAGGCGGCCGGTAGCTCATTTTCTGCGGTGGTGGCTAGGATGTCAGTGGTCCCTGAATCTGCATTGACTCGAAAGATACGATATGTGGCTTTTCTACCCAGATCGATGTTGAAGTTGAACAAATCTCCAGTGACGGGATCCTTTTGAGCATGTGCGCAAGAAAGCGGGCCTTTCAACTTTGGGTGCAATTGCTGCTGTGCCGCGGACTCGAGGGGTTCCAATGTCTCGGGGTCAATCTTCTCCAAGGTGGAGTTATCTGTGGTAATATATACATTGTCTAGTCCGGTTCGATGACCAACCCGCCGGCCTCCACTGCTGTCCAGTCCAGGCATGTTGGCTATTACGGCGACGTTGTTGTTCACTTTCTGGGGAAGAAAAATGCTCATAAACTTGGCGAAGATTCCGACACAGGGGTCACTCCTTTGGCCAAAGGACACACTCGTCTGCCAACCATGTTTTTTCACCATGGTGATGTATTCCTCGGATTGTCCGCGAGAAGAGTACACAACTGAAGTTGCACTGTCTCCGGCAGGGGGCGGTATAATGTCAAATCGGTGGGTGTGGGCGAACCCATCAAACCAATGCGAGACATGGTGTGTGCCTCTTGAGGTATTTTCAACCATGGACTGTCCAGGTCCGGTTCTGAATAACGATCCAGCAGCCCAGGGGGGTATAGAACCCTTGACTTTCAGATGAACCGAGTCATACTGCTCATCAAGAGCGTCAAACTAGAAGCGGTCAGTACGATGCCTGGTCGCCATACAAAAGTTTTCCTGTTGTCCAGGGTTCCAACTTACGGCTCCTTCGTTTGGCCACGAAATCCATCTTTGATTCTCAAAGTTCTGCAATGCTTCTTTTGCATCTGCTTCCTCATCTGCTGCGGTGCGACGAATGACACTAGGGTCATTCATTGCGGCGCTCATTGTTGTGGTGTACGCGACAAGGATATACACCGGTGATGGATGATCGCGATACAGTTTCCGCCAGGTCTTTTGGTTACCGCTGTATTTGCTCAAGCGGCCATATCATAGACATGGAAGCATCGTATGAAGAAAGATAGTGGCGAGCGCTCGAGGATTTGTACCCACAACGACGAGGGCACGGATTTCGACGTCAGCTGTATTTCAAGCACAGGCCAAGAATCCGTCCTATGTCAGATACAAGTTGAACGGGGAAGACCACAAGTTTGGGCAAGCAACCTGAGCATCGCAAATGTTACCAGAAGGCGATTTATAGCTGACAGCCAGCTGCCGTTGGGGGCAACCGGGATTGTCCCGTTCGCGGTCTTTCCGGCCTGGAGCAGCATGGACAGGAATGGTTTTGGCCCACATGGCCACACTGCGTGGCCAACAAGCGAGCTGGGGGGAGATGATGACAAGTTCTGGCGGCGCCAAGTTCCGCACGCCTTATCATGGAGGCAGGTTATCAGAAGATGGTGTCAGGGCACAAGTCTGGCTTGAATGAAGCTCTGGGCAGAGCAAGCTTCTAAAATTGGGTGGGACCTGGGGCGCATGGAGGCATGAAGCCTCCGAGAGGCACCTAAGCTTTCGTCTGGTTGTGACAAGGTTCTCATCCCATGCCGTCGGCCATGGCCACCATGTGCGCCGAAGTTGCTCGCATTCGGACTTGGACGGGGATCAAGTCGAATGGCTTTCTCGGATGGGTAACGCCCGCGAGGTCCAAGACATCCACATGGTCGTAGAAAAGCTAATGGGACGTCCCGAGGTGGTGACGGTTGGAACATTGAAGGTTGCGGATCATGCCAGGTGCCGGCCTGTTCTGCGTTGAACAGTCAGAGTGGGGCTCAACGTCGCTGTGCAGATCAACATCCATTGATCACATCCCGCCTGGCACTGAGGAGAGATTTCGGTTCACCGCTTTGGCGTTCGCATGTGCTGAATAGAGCGTATTGCTGTTACTCATGGCACAGAACGGTTTTGGGAGAGGCATTGGCCCTACATAATGTTTCCATCAGTGCGCTGGTGGTGATTCTGGTGAGATTGAGGATCGTGACTTCCTTTTCCAGGGAGAGGGCAGTTTCTGTGACAGGTACTCCGTACACTGTGCTCCTCTTCGGCTGCCATGGCTCCTTCCGTTCCAAGTCCAACTTCCTACTTTCTTGCAGCTCCATATCTCCTGACAAGGCGTCATGCATTGCCAACCGCCAGCGTTTGCAGACGAAGGCCAACAAGACACCACAAACGCAATCTCTTGCCGTCTTCAAAAATCACCTTGTCGTTCGTGTTTGAGCCACATCGCTCAGTATTCGTCATGACGCTTAAGCCGTCTCTGGCTGTTGGACGCAAGTGGCCATCGATTCGACAGGCGGGCTTTTGTAGGCTGCCATTGACCAATCACGGTGGCAGCGAAGCGAAGTTTCAGCACTTGGCGTTCAGAGCCGGGTCCTGGTTGCATGGGACTTTGTCAACTGCCATCCAGTTGACCGGTTGATCAGTTCACCGTCTGATCCGAGTTTCATTGCCGGCTACATGATGCGTCGAAACCATGCAAAGGTGCAGCCGTCGTGGCGTTTGCGCGGAGCCCGCGACATCAGTCATGCGCCGACGACAACCCTTCACACTCGGATCACTGACCCCAGCACGTATTATTGCCTGTGCACTGAAATAGCCCTCTGATGACGAGGACTTGCGAATGACTTGTCCCTCGTGTCCTTGAATTGCTTTGCCCTTGATTGGCTTGGAGGCTTGGAGCGCTCCTACACGCAGTCGTGCTGACCGCATTCGCATTCGCTTCGTTGACCTGCGATATCTGAAGCATAACGCCGCAATTGCCAATACCGCCGATCATGTTGCTGAACCCAACAACGCGATACCAGATGACTTTTTCGCAGACCTGTGCCTTTCTCGGACGTTTGAGCTCCCCCCAGATGAGGCTCAAGGCAGTAATCAATCAGTCTGGTTAGGTAGGCAGGCTATGGCCACTGTGACCTGGGAACCCAGAATCTGAAATATCTTTCTATTTCCTGCACTACTGCTCGACCCCCGGATGACTAGAGTTGCTCTGGACAAACTTGTCCAGCAACACGGGTTCAGAAGATCATCAGTCCTGGTCGGCCGGTATTTGGAAAGACTACAGATGCAGAGCCGGAGGGGATTCTTCTCTGGCGTGGTCAGTTGCCACAGATACATCAACGATTCAGCCAACTTTGATAAAAGCCAACATATTTGGCCAGATGCTGTATTAGCATTGCTACAGCATCTAAAACATCTCCCATGTCTCTACAGGTACACAGAATGGTGCAATAGTGTGTGGACATAATATCGTTTTACATCACCCTGAGGTTTTGCACCCACAAACCCACTAGATTGGAATCCGTGCTCCATGGATACATTCTTCCCAGTCCAGAACGCTGACGAAATCTGTCACTCGCTCTCTCCCGGAGATATAGACTGAGAAGACAGACACGTTAGCTTCTCTTGCGTCTACCATGTCAGGACCCGTGGTATCTAAAGGCTTCGCGCCATCTGACATTCTTCTCAGACTTCTGAGTGCCAAACTTTCACCAGAACGGGTCTCCTTCATCAAGAGCGGATCAGCAAGTGGTCTTTGAAGGGGCATTGCAGCCTGAAATGCTCAAATATATCTCTCGCGAAGCCGCCCACGGCCAATCTCGAGATACCGTAGTGCTAATGAAGCGCATGGAACCCGCGTCAGGTTGGAGTGACCGGGGAGACTATTATACCTTGGTTCCAAGACTGGCAGCCGTGTTGCGTTCTCGAGCACAACGTCACGTCGTGGAGGCTTTTCCTAGGCAAGATTGACTACATCCGGGGGGATGCGAGTTCCAAAGGGCTAGAATGGTTCAACCAATGTCAAAAAAGCGTAAGCGAGGCCGGCCATGGCCCGATAAATTTCTCCAGCACTGTTGTCAAAGGTTTCGACCGAAACACGACGTAGAACCTACGACGGGGTATGCCTGAGGCTGTATTGAGAAGGCTGGCAGAGGTGGGTGCTCGATGATAGCCGACGATATCCCATGGCTTCGTAGTAGTCAAGTCTGCCATCTCGTATAAAAGTTTGAAGGGCCGCGATACAGATTCCGTATTCATGAGGGGAAGACTCGAGGATCCGCAAGAAAGCTGTCAATATTCCTCTTCCTCGACTTGGTCATCCCCCCCAAGTCCACAACTGAGCTAGTCCTTGACCCTGAACGATTGTTGGCAGGTTGATCCGGCAAACCGGCCACCCGGCTTGTCACGCGCGCAAGCAGGACTCTCATCCTCTCCAGCTCCTTCTCCACGGGGCCGTCGCGCGTAACCAGGTTGTCTTGAATAGTGACTTCATCCGTGGTAGCCAAAGGCTTGACAGCGGCTTCGATGCGACGGAGCTGTTCCACACGAAGCCGTATCTGCTTCCGCTCCTCACTTAGCTGGGTCAGCCGGCGGACAATGGCCTCATACTGGTCTGCTTCCTCGGGATAATTATCAAGGTCCGTTTCGATCGGCCACGAAGAAGGCAGCTCCTCAATCGCATCGTCCGCAGCTGCTGCATCATCAGCGCATAATCCCCAGCCACAGTATACAGACAAGGAAGCTCACCCAGGTCCAGTTCGCGGCCGATACTGCTCTCCGACTCCTTCAGCTTGCCGACCCGTTCCTCTGCGTCCCTCGCGTACGAACTGCTTATCTGCTCGGCAACATTGTAGCTCGCTTGCGGGGGGTAGACGCGCCGACAGTGCAGCTGGATGGTCTGGTTGAGGTTGAAGAGGGCGTCGTCGAGCACGCGCGTCGGGATCGGCTGGCTCGACGCGTTGTTGTTGCGGCGCCAGATGCGGGATGGCGCGAGAGGCTGTGAGAGGAGGTTTGTCTGCGCTGTTATGAAGGATTCTTTGAGCGAGGGGACCGTTGGTGTCGGCGCGGCCATGGCTGCTTGGCCGACGGAAGTTGCGTGTGTTGAGGCTGGGTTTGCGAAGAGGGAGCCTGCGAGGTTTGGCGTTGCGGGATGCAACATGGCAGATGATGCCCCACCATGGAGCCTCAAACCAATGTTGACGTCTCGAAGCTCCGGTTAAGGTCGCGCATCATTATTATATGCGTAGCAAAAATTGTATTCTAGATTGCATTGGGCGTGTTTGATTCTGTTTCGACCGGAACCACGTGCGGTTGGAGGTGTAGCAGAGAGGGTGTTGCTGTCTTGCCTGCATCACTACACGCTGATGGGAAGATGCATTACTAGAGGACATTGTTGTTTGCATAGTACAGTAACGATAACTCTTGGCTAATATTGAAAGTTTAATTTTAAGAGCGTGTTTCTATCTTCCTCTCGTCCTTAATCTCCACCACGGGGCTTATTTAGCCAGCATTGAACAGCGTGTTTCTAACCAATAAATTAATTGCATTACCGAGAAGAAACGCATTTTCCATCGAGACGGACCCTTCCTGCGCGACACCCTTGAATGACGCATTCGCCATCGAGAAGGACCTGGCCTGCGCCGCAATTGGGAGGCAGCAGGAAAGTTGATGGGGGCTCCAACTGAGTTGATGGCCGCTGGGGACGCAATGGAGGCTCCGGCTGGGATGACGGCCGCTGGGGAGGCCGGGGAGGTTGCAGGAAAGGTGATGGTTGCTGAGGATTCTGGAAAGAAGCCCCCAAGTCAAACTGTCGCGTCTCAAGAGGTATCGCTGAAGCAAGGCTTGTCAAGCAAACGAGGGCGATGACGTTGTGCTTCATGGCTCCTCGTTAATCGCAGGTAGGAAGCAGTTGTAAGATTCAGGAGAGGTGGATGAGCAGAAGAGAAATGCGGTTCTAGATTGCCGGTTAGAAATTAGGATTACAATTAGACACACAACAGTCGGCGGGTGACTAATTTATAATGGTGAAATTATCAGATATAACCACAAGTGCAGTCAAGTGAATGACGAATTTTCGAAACCATGCCTTGCAGGATTTGTTTTCCGAGCCAGTCTGGTGCGTCCACGCCGCACCGGGTCAGTACTATAATCAGAAGTTGGTATCAAGCCTGGTGTTTCAAGTATCAAGAGTCATGGAATAGGTTTCATAGGAGGGGAATATAATACTCTATAACTTTTGTATAACTTGTGTTAGATCACCTGTATAGAGTTCAGTTTCATGTGGCAAGGAGTCTGGTAGCTCTTCATCCAAGTCACGAACTCCCTGTAGCTGCTACAGATATATTGCCGAGTTCGTTCGACATTTCACAAAAAAACCCCTCGCTGTATCAAGACACGAGGACTAGCATATTTAAATTAATTACCGGGTATTTCTTGCAAGCTGTGAAATAGAATCAATGTTCCAACTTCGCCCTGGCCCCCGGCTAAGTTGTCAAAGTAAGTTAACGGCGTGACCAACAAGGATTCGTCAGAATTCCTGGCAGGGCGCAAGGGTCTGGTAGGCCGCTTGCAAACAAAGACTTGGCATCGCCAACAGTCTTACGTAGTGCATCCTGGGGATTGGATTTGAAAATAAACACTGTAACATGTCCCCCTATCGAAAATGTCATCACTAACACCGATGAAACGGCAGAATATTAGACAAGACTTGGCAGCGCTTCCTGTGGCCATCTTATCACCAGCACATGTGTACCGCACAATGCACGTTATTGGTTCATAATGAGCGGCAAAATGTGATGAGAGATGCATCATGCTGTCTTCCGCCATGTCCATTGTTTGCTGCTTATTCCAAGTCAGGCTGGTCAGAGTATTGAATTTTTTATAAGATTTCACTTACAATATCTCATGATACATTGATAATGTAAATAAATTTCGGCAGATTCGGCCAGTGTCTATAGCCCCCGTGGCCTAATGGTTAAGGCGTGAGCCTTCTATCAGGGCACATCAGTCCAGGATCCGAAGCTCGACATTGCGGGTTCGAGTCCCGCCGGGGGTTTTTTTTGTCACTTTTTGTTCCCCTCTACTCTACCTAATTTATTAATGACCAATATTGTTATTACTTTTTGTTTCTCATAGTTTTACAATAAATCAAGTACTAGCATTCCAGCTCGGTTTTTGTCAACGGAAAAAGCTACATGTGCACTTTCAATAGCAACAAAGGCTGCTGTTCATCGGCATTGCCGAAACATTGAAAGCTTTGAAAGGCCTCACAAAGCCTCACGTCACGGCTCTATCCCCCGTGGTGTGCGAAGGCTCCAGTGAGGTCACGAAATCCAAAACCCCCCGGCTAACAGCTCATGACCTCGGGTGACTTTGTTAGTTGCTTAAATTTTGGCATATTGTGATATAGCGATTTGCAAACAATTTTCTTGTTAGTACTCTTATTATCACCTAAATTACTACTAAATACATGTGTCGACCCTCCAGAATCTAGCTTTTTATTGGATACACATCCTCCAAATACTTGACTGGAGACTCAACAGATGACCTATGATATCTATCAAAAGCCTCCAATCTACCTGGCCAGATAGCTTCAGTCAAGGGCCAATTCCACTGTTCAAATCGATCCAAAGCTTTCAATCGCGATAGTCTCAACAATTACGCGGCTTTGTATGTTTCTTCTGCGCAGTGTTTCCGTTGTTGGCTACTATGTTTGGCGTGTTGCGGGAGGTACAAGCTTGGTCTTTGGTAGCCGACTGCAGAAGAAACTTCCTTATTTCAGCAGCCCCCTTGATGCCGTGAACGGAAATCGCATTCAAGACAAGACCGGCAACATGAGGCGCTGCAAAAGAGGAACCGCTCTCTAATACAACATTAGTATCGCTCGCCGAAGAGGGACATTCCACTTGAACTCCTGGAGCTAGCATAGTGACTGCCGGGCCCCAGTTTGAGTTGGGCGACATGACCCAGTTCTTGTCCATGTGGCCAACGTTGATGACGCCCTTGGCCGATCCCGGCGTGCTGAGGCTGGCGTCCTCGTTCTCATTGCCGGCGGCCGTGACGACGGGGATGCCGACTTGGCTAACGAGTGCTTCTATAAAAGTATCCAGTGCCTGCAGCTTTGGGATACCAAACGACAAGTTGATGACGGATGAATGCTGGCGGCCATTGCTGAGGATATGCTCTGCCGTCCAGGAAAGGGCGTGAAGGGCCGCAGAGGCAGCGCAGCTTCCCTTGTCATCTAGCGTCTTGACGGACAGGAGCTTTGCCCGCTTTGCCACTCCGTAGGTCTTGCTGCCAAGTACGCCGGCGACTGCGGTGCCGTGGCCGCGGTGGTCAATCTCATCGCCGGGATACACAGTAAAGACGGTCTCGGCGCGGCCCTCAAACTCCTCGTGGGTGGTGCGAATGCCACTGTCGAGAATATATGCGTACGTGTCGAGGCCGGCCCGATCATCATAGTAATACTTGGATGCTGGATCGGGAGGGAATTTCTCATAAAAGGCCCCGGCGCGCCGGTGAGATATGGCTCTGAGACCCCACGGGGCACCCTTTTGTGTTTTCGATGCCCTCTTTACTAGCATGGGATGGCGTCCTGGCGCTGAAGAAGTCTCGGGCCCATTTTGTAAGGAACGTCTGAGAGGGGCGGCGTTGGTGCCTTTGATATCGGAGTCAAGTTGGGCTATATGCGACTCTAGACCCTCAGGTCCACGAGTCACCCCGGCTGAAGTCAGCCCGAAGAAGAAGGCAAGAATCGCAGAGGTTTTCATCTTGGAATCAAGGTTTCCGTGGACAATAGACGGCAATTGCAGGTTTTCAAGTCGTCCTTTTCACTGCAATCCGGCCGCTTATACGACCTTTTATATGCGGGTTGCGGTTATAACCGAGCTACTCGCGTGTTGCTAGAGGATAGTGCCACTTTGGACTTCATTTAAACGAAGTTCTTCTTCACATTCATAAGCCACAGACGGAGGTTACCGCCTTATGAGTTAACACAATGCATCGGGCGATAGCGCACAATGTTCCCGGCCATTATGCGCAATGCGACTGGGAATAGGGGTGGGTACACTCCATGATTCCAAACAATGGCCGCGGTCACCGCGCATTGTGGGACATGGGGGCAAACGGGCTTTAAATTAATGACCGGTTCTTATTGCTCCAGGTTGAGTTGCGGCAATAGGACATACCGAATCCCTTCCTCCGTGGAGGAGCTCCTCCCGGCGGGTCTTCCCGATGCAGCTCGTATCAAACGATACAAGGGGCTACTCAAGGTGCAAGTAAACCTGCCTCCAACCTAAAATTTGAATCTCCAAGGCTAGTTGGGGAGTATGGTATGCGCAAAGAGCAAGATGAGGGCCAGGGTCCCCCTTGTTTGACTTTACTAACGTCGTGCGTTCTTGCAACAACTAGCTAGGCACAAAGTAATGCTGTGAACAAAACAAGTACGTTAGGCATTACGATTGACATTAAGCTAAAAAATTAGTTTATATGTATAATCCAGCCCCTGTAAGTTTAGCCATGAGTGACCTGACAACAAGGGAGTTTATGGGGACTGTCTGCAGGGACTTATGTGCTACCACGAGACTTTGCATCCGTTAAGTGATTCGTCCAGTTGGTCGCTGACAGGTATTAAGATAAATGGTTATAAACTATAATATAGGTTAGATGAAAAGGGAGTAGTTGCTCTTGTAATAGTGACTCGTATTAATAAGAGATTTTATCGTATTATCAGGTACTCTTTACCCCCCACACGATCATTGTATTAATTATCTCGTATTGGCTTTAACCCTCCTGCTATATAACGCCACGCGAAATATTTAGGGTCTGAATTATAAGCATCATATCGTAGTATATAGACGGACTTTAGGTACCGTTTAACCGTTATTCCCTGGTTGGCTCTGGTCCCTAGAAAATCATGTCTCCATGAATATTTCCAGGGCTTGAAAGATCGTGACTGATAGTTTGAAGTAGGCCAAATACGTTTGCCAAGAAGTAGGCGAGAAGCCCGCATTGAAAGTGCGGCGCCAGTGTGTCTTTGGTCGTCTCGCCATCCCCAACATTTAGTCCCTTTATGCGTATTAGATAGAGGGTCAAAGCGCGAGAATCGCAGAACCTCCTCCATCCTGCATAATAAATATGAATCAGCATCGCTCTTACCTTGCCAGGGGCGTGTAGTCTGATCGGCAGTATGATCAGCCGTGTTAACCTAGCTCGATCCTTTTGTGGGTATTAGCCGGCTCGCATTACAGCAAATAACGATGCATGAATTGCAATCCGACCCCCAAGTTATTAGTCTACATGCGTCATCTCATAGGGAGTTTACTTAGAGTAACTGTTAATAGAATCGGCGGAATTACCCTTGGCTGCATATCAAACATTAGCCGTATGGATGGAATTATTGCATAACGAAAAATGCCCTATTGATGACTAGCTTCCAACTACAACAAGAGGTCAAAGATGTAGCTAGACCAGGACTAGACAATTTCCAGCAAGGGCCAGTCCACTGTTTTGTGCGATCTATAGGCACAAATCACTATGGTTACTCTACAAGAATTAAGTAAAGTAAACCAACACGCACTCAAAGCCAGTCTGATGACTTTATTTTTTTCAACTAAAAACTGATTACTCCCTTCTAGATCAAGTATTCTTACCCTCTAGAGCTTTGCTGGTTGTCTACAGTCCCCCTCGTCTTGTCAGGCCACGCATAAAAGGCTAACGGCACCGCCACAACAGGGGTCAGTAATCAATTCGCCAACAAGAGATCATCAGCTCAATGTTATCTGAATTCCGGAGCTTGCCGTCGCCCGGGCTATTCATAGGCCCTGTGGCGCCCGGGGGTCCCACCAGCTTTCCAGTAGTTCAGTACAGAGTTCAAGGATTGGGTTGTAGGGCTCCTTTTCAACCTCGAATACGTAGTGTTCAACTTGACTCATGGGTTCTTCAGTCATGTTGGGAAAAGCCTAATGGCATAAGCCGAGCTCCCAGGGTAGCCCACACACATGGCGGCTACTACAATGCAAAGCCGATGATACTAGTTACACCACTTAAATTGCCATGCTGGCAATGTATCTGGCATTAAAGGAGATATTACAATGCCGATGCCCCATGATATAAGTGGGAATAATCGCGTGCCATAAAATGCCGTGTTATTTTGTTGCCACCGCACCCAATGCTAGATTATCCTGGTCAGTCGGATCATTGACACCCCCTAACCCCTTCCCCAACATTCTACTTGATACGGCGAGATATTCGTAGGCACACCAATCAGAAGTTCGAGCATAAGAGGCAGTGTCCTGATGGCTTGAAAATTTCTCCGAGTCAGATATGAAGGACGAATGTTAATAATGCCACAATCGACGGAGCCACAAAAGGGGAAATACTTCACCTCGGCGAGCACTGTTATATACAACCTCTGTACCCTCAGCCTGTGTAATGGTTGTGGACATATAGCAATACCGTGGCGATTAAGAGCAGTAGTGGCACCACGTCCAACAAAACATGGGTGTACACGAAGACTTGACTTATATTTGCTATAACACTGTGCTGCAAGAGACTCGGCGATTTCCGTAGTCAATATTTCTCTCACCGCAAGTAAGAGGCATACATTTAGTATTGGATCCTGCTATACCAGCTGCGTTGTCTATAAGAACGCAGTTCCTGTCACTTGAGTGCTTCTTCCTTCACTTACTCGAGGACTTCCCCGACCGCTATCTAGTTTGACCTCGCAGCGCAACTCTGCTAAAACAGCACAATGAAGCGTATGCACTGGTCTCTTATCCTCGTGTCGGCTCTACTCAGAGGAGCAGCAGCAGAGCCGGCTTCCTCTGAAGACGGCGCGACCCCAGCCCTGGGGTAAGAAAATTAGCCTCCCCTTGAGAACATGACTGCCGATCACGAATGCAGATGCTAACTGTTTCACAGCCATATCGTGGTTCTAAAGAGTGGTCTCGAAGAGAAACATCTAGATGAGCATCTTGAACGGGTTAAAACGTCTATCCAGAAGCGAAGCATAGAGAGCGGCAGCAGCGAGAACCAAGTAAACGGAGCAAGTGGTGTTAAACATGAGTACCGTGGGACTTCCATTGGGTTTCACGGCTACTCAGGCAGCTTCCCACCAGAGGTGCTTGAAGATATTAAGCGAGACGAGCATGTAAGTGCCGCCTTCTCTATAAACGTCTTTATAGAGCCATGTGTTGGACGCTAACATTTTCAACCAGGTTGCCTTCGTAGAGGAGGATCGGATGATTACCATCGAGCCCAGTAAACGAGAGGAGGTAGAAGAAGACACGACACCTAAAGATGGCGGCAGCAATAACCAGAAAAAGGGCCCGGGCCTGTTGTCTATGGGACAAGGGTAAGCGGCTCCTATTAATACCAGTTCGGTCAAAGATGTAGACATTGATCCTAACCGCGAATTAGGTACAACACGTTTCTGGACAAGGGAGTAATCCCTGACGCCGTCCTCCTTCCCGGTGAAAAGAAGAGAGATGTACCCGCTGCCCTGGCTGAAGTGCTGGTTAACCAAACCACAAGCATGAGGTTCAACTTCACCGCGCCCAGCGCAAACTTGACCAATGTGAACGTAACATCATACTTTACCCCGCCTGACCCAGACGAGATTATGAACGATGTTCTTGACGGCTTGGAAAATGAACAAAACGCCACTGCGCTCAACGTAATACACACCCGAGCTACTGAAGATCAACAGGATTGCACTGGCAGTCTGACGGCCTATTACAAGCTTACAGAAAGCTTTGAGTATGTTTGATCAATATGAGTTTTTTAAAGGTTCAAAACTAATATGAATCCTTGCAGTTCGTATCTCAAGGCTCTGGACGTCAGCGGCGCTGCAACAGTATCTGGTTGGGGACAGAGTGCGTCTGTATCTGGCAGTTACCTGAATCAGGCAGAGGTAGGATTTGTATAATCCTCAAAAGAGAGTAAACTAACGATAATTGTAGCTCTCCAAAGAAGGCTTGACATATATTGCCATTATCGATATTCAGAGACAGGTAGATTTGCCCACTGGATTTGAGTTCAATAAGGACAAGTACAGTGCGTCCACGTTTGCTCGGGACTTTGGCGACAGATGGATCCATGGTAAATATCCCCATTTCCTAAATGCTAAGTTTGGAATTCAGTAAAGGACTAATTGATCAGGTTTCCATACCGGTGGCAAGATGATTGCCCGGTTATCATTCAACTCGAAAGGATCCACTAGCAAGGACGACCTGAAAGTACAGTAAGTCTTTGCCATGTGTCTACCGACTAAAATCTACATAACCGGAACTAATATTCCTGTCTCCAGTGCCGAGGCTTCACTGAAGTTCTGGGGAGTTACCGGAGATATCAGTGCATCAGTCAAGAAGAGCATGGAAGAAGTGAGCAAGCACGCTGATGTAGAGATATCGCTATTTTACCAGGGAGACATGGGAAAAGTCATGGCCAAGTCAGGATCTCCTGATAAGGTTGAATCAGCCTCTGCGGAGGGATCGTTCAAGCAGGTCAAGATGTGGGCGGACCAGTTTATAAATAACGCCTGCCGACACAACTACGAGTACCGGTAAGGGAAGAGCAAGTCGATATGGAGGGCTTGGATAATAACACGTTCAACAGGCCCCTTCTCGACGAGTACAGAAACGCTGTCGGCTTCCCTTCGGACCAAAAGGTTCTTGACTACCGCACCGCGCACCGCGTCGTAAGTTGTATCGTAAAATCCATCTACGTATCTAGACTAACTCGGGATTCAGTCGTACAAGATTCTGAAGGAACTCGTCCGAATTTCGGAAATGACGCAGTATATTGTTCGCCGTAAGATGCCCTGTGTAGTTAGTCAACTACAACGTTTTCAATTCTCTAACCCTCTGGCATAGTCGAAACGCTGGACGCCGAGTTCAAAGACGAAGTCGAGTTCGCCGAGATCGAGATGGTGGAACTAAGCAGGAAATGGGTATTTCCAAACTACCTAACAAGTAATAGTCGCAAACCAAGCACTGACATACCTCATGTTAGGTTGACTCTGTTGTAGAGCGGCCGCAGAATGCACTGAGTCTAGGAAAGGAACTTATCCAAACATTCAGAGCCGAGTTCTACGACAAGTACGCGTCTGCTATAGCCCAAGACTTTTACATATCTGGCATAGAAGTACGCAATATTCTGCTCACAACACATGACTCCATTTACTAAAGTATAATAGGTGCAATATGGTGACAAACCGCCGGCGAATCGCGTCATCGACATCAACCACCAACCCGAGGATATTAATCACGACTTTGGCGGAGAGTGAGTTACAACCGAGAAAATGACCCGCTATTTGATACAAAGGCTAAATACGCTCTGGGCAGATTTGTCTGGCTTGTTCCAATCTACACTACACGCCGCGACGACGCGTGCACCTCCTTCAAGGTCGTCTTTGGCTCGGAAGGCGCCGGGCTCAAAGACCTGACCAGGAACGCACCAGGCCCCAGTCGTTATCTCAAATGCGAAAAGGACATGTCCAAGGAAAAGATTCGGCGCTTGGCGCTCCATCGGGGGGGCGAGAACCTTGAGGAATTCCTCTCAGAGACGTCTCACGGCTTCGTGGGCAAAACAACCAATATCAACGACGGCCGTGGGGATGCGTACCATGCCATGTATCTCCTGTGGGCACATGATGGCAAACGGGACCCATCTTCGAAACATCAGCCCGAATTCATAGTGCCGGTGAATTAGAAGCAGCGCCGCAGGTCAACGCTTGGCCAAGGCAGGAAGGCCAGTGGCTTCTATTCAAGCTTTTGTAGTCAAGTGTTGTATGTAATAACTTGACTTCTTAGCTGTCGTGGCTAAACTATATAGTCTTCTAAGTAGCTGTAGTAAGATATAAATATTATTTTCGTGTGCGGTCCTCGCCGCTTTTCGCCAGACCTGTAAAGATGCTCCATTTTTCCCTCACTTGCATCTATCCTCATGTCACACGGTCATAAGGGCTACAATCACGAGACCTAGGGTACAAGGCTCTCAAAGACTTCATGAATAAACCTCCCCGGCCAACTGTGGCCTGCGAACACCCAAGGGATTTTAATACCAAAGAGTGTTGTGAGATGAAGTGGGTTATTGCTCCAAGCTCTCAGTGGGCTCTTGTCACACCTCATCCTCATCACAGATAAGTGAATCTTCTTATGACGGCCTTTGGGCCACTTCTTCCTTGCAGTCGGCGTAGACAAAACCCGTAGGTAAGTATGAGCGGCAACACTGCAGTCATTTGGCCGGGGTCCAGCATGTTGCATCAACCACTCGGCTGCTTCCACGTCCTAATTGCAACCCAAATTCAGTCCATCAAGTGAGCCATACTTCTCATATGGAGTACAGGTGACCTGTCTGGTAAACATGGCCATTGTGCGATGACCGAAAATGAAGACAGCAAGATGCAAATTCCCTGTCGAAGTGTTGCCCTTAGGAATGCCAACGAACATACTCCGTAGTGGCACTGAAGTGCACACTATCCGAAACTTCTTTTGACAGAAGCTTCTCTAGCCACATTCTATGTCAAAGATGTCGTTATTGACGCTATAGTCGTACATGCAAGTGACAGGCCCAGTTCTAACCTTGGGTGCCCATCACCGGACACGATGCTTTGGCCAGTGAAGCGACGCGCGGGGTGATAGCAACCTGCCCCTTTTCTGATCTTGACGTCGCGCAGGATTTATTTTCATGGTTTGGGGGCTGTGCGGGGTGTTGACAACTTGAGTTTCCCCATATCAGTTGGTGTGACGAGGGCATGTACGCAGTACGGAGTACGAGTCTCATCTATGTTCCCAGTGGTAGCCTGCTGACAGCATAACGCAGCTTCATGTCGTGTTCGCCACAGTTCAAGCCTTCTCACTACATTGAGTGCCGCTGAGCCTATGGATAAATGCCGCAACCACGGCTAACGCGGCCTTTACATCAGCAGCCACAGTCAGTTCAACTCATGGGCATCCCAAATCTCTCGCCTGATGGTTGCCTGACGGTCGCCTCATGGTCGCCCAACGCGCCGAAATTTTATGGTTAGTGATGTTCCTTCACCTTGAAAAAAGGCTTTGAGTAGTTGTTGCGATGACGACAGTAGGGTATGATCTTGTACTATGCTAACATGATCCATATCAAAGCTGTACACTTCATGGTGCTAATCAACGTCCATTTCCTACCCTTAAATGGGAAATATAATACTCGAGTACGCTATTCGTGATGCACAGGGCACCATCCTTTGTGCTCGGATTATGTATTGAGTCTATTGACACTTCGGCGAGACTGGGTTTCTGGTGGGCGGCAGCCTGCCTTTGATTGATCAGCAGAAGAAAGCACTGCCTGCAGAAATGCGAATTACTGAGCCCGGCCAATGTTTACGAGGAAGAGGCAGCTTCATGAGCAGGGATGTAATGTGACAGGGTATGAATTAAACTCGTATTTCCGGCCATTCTTTAACCTGCAACAAGGCTATAGGAAGTGAACCTAGTACGATGATGGAGCACTCCCGCCTCATTTGCTATGCTAGAAAATGCTCTGCTTATAGCAAATGTGTTAGTTCTAGCATTCAAATGCTCACAATCTACAAAGGAAGTCGTCAAGTAATTTACAATAGAAATGCGAAATGTATACCGCAGCACAATTTTGACAAGACGACTGATGAGAATCCAGGGTCCGTTGCAGGAGACCAAGCTTCTAGTGTTCCAAGACATTATGTCTGACTTGGAGCCTTGTTGATGCCCAATGAAGGCGGACAAGGTTTCAAAGCCTGTTTTGGCACATTAAGTGTAACCCCAGAGGAAATTTCAGCAGCAACATTGCGACCAATCCTATCATTGCAGCTATCTCTGGCCTGGGAGGCCACAAATCTCATTCCCCTCCCTTTTTCCTTCTCCAAGGAGAGAGATGTCGCGGTCACATCCAACTTCAACTCCTCTATTCTTTCCCGGAGTAAATCTTACCGAGATACATTTCGAGCGATGAAAATGAGACTCGAGAGCTCAGAACTTTACACCATAGGGTGGATTACTGCTCTTCACATAGAACGTGCGGCGGCTACTGCGTTCCTAGACGATGTCCACGAGTCGCCGGAAAGGTTTCAGCAGAACGCTTCAGACCAGAATTCATATACCTGGGGTCGAATGGGCAAGCACAATATTGTCATTGTCTCACTTCCTGAAGGTGCTGACGGGACCGCTGCTGCTGCGACTACGACCTCGAAACTCCTCTCGTCTCTCCCTCAGATCCGAATCGGTCTTCTAGTGGGAATCGGTGGTGGCGTAGCTCAACCTCACAAAGGACAGGATATCCGGCTTGGGGACATCGTCGTCGGCAAACCTGAAGGAAAGTACGGAGGGGTCGTCCAGTATGATCATGGAAAAGCACTGCGAGGCCCGGCATGGCAGCGTAAAGGAATGCTGAATAAGCCCCCTGCTGTGCTCCTCCATGCGTAATCTCACCTGAAAGCACGACATGAAAGGGATGGATCGGATATTCCCCGTTTGCTCGACGAATTCTGGAAGTCAAACCCTAGGATGAAGAATGGAGCGAACGGCAACCCAGGATACGTCCATCAAGGATTTGAGCATGACCGGTTGTTTCAGTCCACTTATAATCATGTTTCAGGCAGCAGGTGCAAAGATTGCGACCAATCTCAGGAGATTAAGCGCGTTGAAAGAGAAGATGCTGACCCGAGAATTCACTACGGGCTTATTGCTTCAGGGAATACAGTAGTCAAAGATGCTGTTTTCAGGGATGAAATTTCCGAGGTTATTGGGCAGGGCTGCATGTGCTTTGAGATGGAAGCTGCCGGTCTCATGGATAGCTTTCCCTGCCTTGTGATACGAGGCATTTGCGACTACGCTGACTCGCACAAGAACGACCGGTGGCAGAGATATGCTGCTGCGACGGCGGCTGCGTTTGCAAAGGAGTTGCTCGGCTACGTTCCAACTGCACAGCTCAACGCAACACAGCGAGCTATTGAATTGCTTAGTTCAAGTTGGTTTATCCTGAAAATTGAAAATATTCGCTGCTAATGGACCTGAAGTCGATAGTAGTGTGAAAAATATCGAGTCCTGTTCGAGGCAAACAAACGAAAATGTCAAAATGGCTTTGTAAGGAAAATGACACGAGGTTCTATAGAAATGAAACATTACCTAATATTTATCAAAGAGACGATGTCCATGAAAGAAATCAAAAGCAGTTGCTTGATAGACTCCCCGTTGTTGAAGATGCCGCCTTTGACTCGCATGCCGAGGAACACAACCGTACTTGTCTGAAAGATACACGGGTCGATGTTCTGCAAGATATAGCCACATGGGCTGTTTCATCAGGTACACAGCAGATATTCTGGCTGTGTGGTATGGCAGGGACCGGCAAGTCTACCATATCACGCACTATTGCTAGGTCATTCGCCAAGCAAGGCATCCTGGGAGCTAGCTTCTTCTTCAAAAGAGGCGAAGGTGATCGAGGCAATTCATCGAAGGTTATTACGACAATTGCAGCTCAAGTGGCAGAAAAATACCCAGCCATATCTCCTCTAGTTGCGAAAGCTCTTGAGAATGACTCCAGGATTGTTCACAAAGCATTACGAGAGCAGTTCCAGGAACTTATTCTGAAACCTCTACAAACAAATTCACAGCACGTTAGGAAGAACTCCGACCCTATTGTCATTGTTATCGACGCCCTAGATGAGTGTGATTCAGCTGATGATATTGAGCTTCTTATCTTTCTGTTTTCTCGCACTGAGGGTTTACAATCCGTGCGGCTGAAAACTTTCGTTACCAGCCGTCCCGAGTTATCGACTCGTCAAACGTTTAGCCAAATGTCTGGCAAATACAACGATTTGGTATTGCATACTATCCCGCAGCCAGTGGTGGAGACTGATATATCTCTTTTTCTCCATCATGAGATCAAGGAAATCCGAGACAAATATAATGCTTCAGTATCAAATCACCGCTGCCTGGCCACGGACTGGCCAGGCCAATCTACCATCCGGACACTTATCAAAATGGCAGTCCCGCTGTTCATTTTTGCTGCTACAATTTGTCGCTTCCTTAATGACCGTAGATGCGGGAATCCAGATAAACAGCTCGAAGAAATTCTTCGTTTCGAAACACGAAGCCAAGAGTCACAACTAGATGCAACATACTTGCCTGTTCTGGATCAGCTGTGGAATGGGCTTTCCAAAAGGCAGAGAAAGAACATGCTCGAGCAATTCCGGCTCATTATTGGATCTATTATCAACCTCGCAAGTCCCTTGTCGATTTCCTCTCTAAGTGCACTCCTTGACGTCCCGAGAGCGGACATCAATGACAAATTAGACTTGTTGCATTCCGTCTTAAGCATCCCGCCGTCAGAAGATAAACCTATAAGGCTACTGCACCTGTCCTTCCGCGACTTCCTGCTAGACCCTGATAAGCAGAATAGGAATGACTTTTGGGTTAATGAGAAGCAAGCTCATAGTGTGATTGCGACAAACTGCCTTCGCGTAATGGATTGCCTTCGGCAAGATAGTTGCGATATAAAAGATGTCGGTACGCACCAGTCTACAATCAGTCGACGGAGAATAGATGATTGCCTTGCTTCAGAGGTCCAGTATGCTTGCCAATACTGGGTACATCATACACAAGAAGCGGGAACATACGCCCCCGATAGTGGAATAGTGTATCGATTTCTCACTCAGCACTTTCTCCATTGGCTGGAGGCTTTAAGTCTTCTGGGCAAGGTATCGCGAAGTATCGACTTTTTAAATGTATTGAAATCGGTCTTTAAGGCAAGTAAGCCAAGTGAGAACTCTGGCGAGCGACGCAGCTAACTTGTAATATAGGATCAGAAGAATTCAAATCTATTAGCCTTGCTCGACGATGGCCTGCGATTTTTGCTTGTAAATATTGAATGTATTCGTTCAACGCCGCTTCAGTTATATTCCTCACTTGTTGTATTTGCGCCGCAAAATAGTAAAGTCCGAGCTCTTTTTGAAAACGAAATTCCTGGCTGGATTTTACTGAAGCCCAAGACAGATGGCGATTGGACTCCATGTTTGCAAACACTTGAGGGCGTAAACAAGGCCGTCTTCTCTCACGATTCAACGTTGGTAGCTTCACTTGGGAATAATGAAAAGATTCTAGTTCAGCGGGTAAATACGAGCGAATGTGTACAGGTTTGGAATACCCAATTTGGTAATGAGTCCTCCTCGTCAGTTGTGTTGATATCCTTTTCACACGACGGGGAGCTCCTTTTGACAGTCTCTACGGCCGGGACAGTAAGAGCCTGGCGCGTAAGTACAGGAGAGTGCACGTGGACTTTTGCAACAGGCCCGTATTGCGAACCGTTATCATTCTCACATGATGCAAAGCTCCTAGCCTTATGTTTTGGAGATCGTATCGAAGTCTGGTGTGTAGAAATACGGAAATGCATTCAGACTCTCCCGGGCGGTGATGACTGGCCTCAGAGGCCATTCTTCTCACACGACTCACTGCTATTGATAACAGTCCATAGGGAAACGATTCGAACGTGGCGCATAGATACAGGCGAGTGCATACAAAAAGTTTACGTACATGATTTGGAGAGTTGGGATAGCGTTTCGTGGGATCTGGCCACTCTTTCACACGATGCAAGGCTTTTGGCTTGCCCGGCTAAGCGGGGAGGCAAAATCAATATCTGGTGTGCAAAAACGTGGAAGCTCAGACGAGTTCTTCTATGCCACATGGACGAGAGGGTCGTAACTTCTCCGCTCGCGTTCTCGCATGACTCTGCACAACTGGCCTCAGGTTCTAACGATGGCAGTATACGAGTATGGAGCGTCAATACGGGCGAGTGTATGCGCATTCTCAACGGTCATCTGGAACCCATCTTTTGGGTAGCTTTTTCGCATGACTCAACCATGATACTCTCGATTAGTACTCCTCTGGATACTATTCTACGAATCTGGCACACAAATTCGAGCGAGCGTGTGCAGGTCCTTGAACACCATAAAGGCCAAGTCCTCGGGTTGATATTCTCACCTGATTCAAGGCTAATAGTCACAAAGGCTATAAGGGACACACACATACTAGTTTGGAACACAGAAAACGGCGAGTCGCATGCATTAAGGGGTCATCAGGCCCTCATCAGGTCCGCAGTCTTCTCGCCCGACTCTGCACTGCTCGCTTCAGCCTCCGACGATGCAATATGCATCTGGAGGGCGACAACAGGCGAGTGCATACACACACTCCAGGGGCATGGTTCCTCTTTATGCTTTTCTCATGATTCGAAGCTCCTAGCCTCAGGATCCCGTGATGGAACGATACAGACTTGGCACACAGATAAAGGACAATGTATGCACACTCTTCAAGGATTACCAAATAGGAGGTATATCGGGAACATTGCGCGGCTGGTTTTCTCGAATGACTCGACACTCTTGGTATCGTCCGATTGTGAATCGGTTCTTTCATGGCGAGTTGACACAGGCAAGTTCAAAGACGTCCTGGAGACGGGTGGTAGATGGCCTGCAATAGCTCTCTCGCATGATTCACAACTGGTGGCTATTTCCAAAAAGCAATCAGGAAATGCCATAATCATTCGACGTTTGAATGCGGGCAAATGCGTGCACAGTTTCCCTATCGGCGACGGAGATATTGGCCAGTTGATCTTTTCTCACGACTCTCGACTGCTAGCTGCAATGAGTCGTGACGGAACTGCTAGAATTTGGCACATCAATACAGGCGAGTGCGTGCAATATTTCCATGTGGGGACACGCACCACAATGCTATCTTTTGGAAGAGATAGTAGGCAACTAATAACCGATCATGGCACCTTCATGCTGCAGGGCATGTCTCCTATGCGACGGGGGCTCTTGGACTCAGTCGAATGTTCCATACGTGCACAAGAGACTCCTTACTCTGTAGGAGAAGATCGTTCATGGGTCGAATTCAATGGACAGAAGTTGCTCTGGCTGCCAGTTGACTATCGCCCTGGGTGTTGGGCCGTTTCAAAATCTACTATTGTGTGGGGATGCCCGTCTGGAAAGGTTTTTCTTATCAGGTTTGCTAGGGATGAAGATTCAGAATCCCCAGGTCCAACTTTCCAGAATAAATATACCCCTGGGCAAATAAGTAGACTACTCAAATAGCTTGTCCACTGATCAGTCGCGGAAGAGTGATTCTTTGAAGAAACTAGATATACTTTTAATAATATATACAAATGTGAAAGTAAATTCCAGGGACTTTTGGGATGCGACCATCAAGTCTAGTTCTCACAAAGACCCTCACCTGCTCAAAGGAAAGCTCACCCGCGACTCAAGTTTCCTCCTGCCTTGAATGTTTCATAAATTCATGTCCTCGGTCCAGTCAACTTGTCTCATTAAGACGAGCTTAAATTAACTTGTTTCTCCCGAGGAACTTTGCCGTTTCACTCGGCATTATAAGTGCTTTCTGGCGAACAGATTCGTCCTTATCGGCGACAAGGGCTCAATAGAGGGCTTGGAGCAATAGCTCAATTCAACTAATAACAGTCTTTGGTATCAAAGGTTCTTGGTTTTCCTTAAGGCCTTAAAGGTTAAAAATATCTGTAAATATAAGAAGTTAGTAAGGGACTTTGCCCTAGGTCTCGTGACCGTAGCCCTTATATAACCAGCCATTTCCGTGCAACAAGTACTATAACTACTACTATTACCTAGGTAATAAAATAAATAACAAATTCTTAGAACATTTTTAAGCACTTTTCTCTAAGTTTATAACGTTGTTAGTCAAATTTTACTTTCACAGTCTAGTCTAGCCTATTAGAATAGCTATAACTCACTACTAACGGTTCTAGGTAAATTCTCGCCTAGACTAGCTAAGCACTCTTATCCGGTATTGCCCGGCCCCCTGTGGCCTTCACAGCTACTAGGCGGCAGGAGTCTTTGCGAGAGTCTTTTTCGAACTTTTGCTCGCGCATTGCTTGGCCTGGGCCTCTATGGCTGCATAGTCCTCATTAAGAGCTTTGGGTGGACGTGTTGGGCTGCTCAGTAGACTCGTCCTCTTTCTTAGAATCGGGGACAGGGCGTGGTTCTATCTTTAAATACTTGTCGGTCATTATCTGGTTCGCGCAGTGTCGAGCCTTAGTGTTATTAAGAGCGGCTGGGTTTCCGCAGCTCTTAAATGCATCTAGACAGAATTGTTTGTCGAATGTAGCATTGCTTGTAGTCTCCGCTACTTGGCAGTATTGATCGATGGTTAGGACGGTACATTTGTACTTAGCGCTAGCCGGTGCGGCAAGGGCATGTCCCATAAGGGAGGCGAGGCTAATAGCAGCGGCTTTCATAGTTGTCAACGTAACTTGTGTGTGTTTGTTAAAAAGAGAGTAAGGTATATAGCTAAAAGATAGTAATCTTAGTGAGAAGTAAATAATTTAAATAAGTTGAACGGCTTAAACAGAGAGGGTTTTACGTCGGCTAGTTATTTATACACAGCCGAGCCCTAAACTAATATATGCCATCCTTTAAATCTCTACTTGCTGTGTACAAAAACACGGGCTATCCTTCCCTCTATCTATGCATCTATGCACTTTAGATAGCCATGAGTCGCAAGAATATCCAAAATTGCCTTGGAAAAGCCTAATGCATAATATGAGGCGCGTGTATATCCCTGTCCGAAACCGCTCTGAGTTATGGGTTCAACATTCGTGTCATTTAATCTAGTGTCTGCCCTATTAATATCTATTATGCGCAGTGTATTTTGAAACACGGCGAGGCCTATTATAGGATGTAAGGGCGGAGGTAAAATAAATGCTATAAGTATGCATAAAAATATTATATATATAAAACTAAATAATAACTCGCTGATAATCAGGCCAGTTAGTAGAGGCATAATTAATTAGTTGGGAATAAGGGTCTGACTCGAGAGCAGTAGCAACAAGGAAGGGGCCGATATTACATAACGAGCAGAACTACCGAGTGTTCCAATAACGGCCGACTTGAACCTTTAGATCATTTGGACGAGAGGCCGGCCGTTTATTATTAGGTTCGCGATGCCGGCGAGTCGACTTAATAAGAACCCATGGGTCCGACCGCATGTCTAACTTTATTCTCATCATATAATAGGGCACATTATTGCTAGATGATACGGGGAATGTGTAATGCAAGTGCTTGATCCAGCCATAATGGACGGATTTGCAATCGCCTCTATAAAGGGACGCTTGGCTTCACATAATCGGCGTTATGCCTCTTATCTAATCCCTGCAAAAATAACCTCAAGTAGAGAAGCCAGCTTTTCTGGTTAGAATTATGCGTTAGGGGGAAATACGGGTACGTGTTTCATTTCGCCTGGAGGGAAGCCCCTAAAGGGTAAATAGTTAATTTACTACGACATGGAGGCACCTAAATATCCGGAGGGAGCGCTTATGCATCAGAATAGTCAGGCTAATGCTCTGACTCAAGCATGTTCACAATGACCCGCAAGGCGCAGCTCAGTGGGGGCTTTTTGCTATGCGCATAATAAAAGAGCCGCATGATAAGTGCCCCTGACATGTCCACTCGTTTATGCCAGTAGAGTTATTTATCCAGCATGGCTGTGTGGCGTAATCAGAGACATTAGAGACGACCACTTTTGGAAGTCAGCGGTATGGGTTCTGTATTGTACGGAGCTCGTACCGGGGCTGGCTACCGGCCGCCTTCTTGCCCGAATAATATTATCACAATAGTATAGGACAGCCTAGTCAAAACGAGAGACTCTTATTTTTTGACGTTAAGAGTGAAATAACGCTTGAAGTGTAAAGTATCCCAAGTTTCTGGAGCTTAGGAGGGGTAATAACGAATAAGAATAGTAACTTATGACATGACAAGAACCACACAATTGCCTACGCACTGGTAGTGTTAAATAGACGTATCGGTGGTGAACTACATATATAGTCTCCTCGGGTCCGGGGGAAGCGGCGACGAATCCGTCGACTTGGTAAGAGTACCGTGAGACACCGCATCTGTTCACTAGATTTGTCGAGTTTGCAAGAGCAATTTGCACAGCGAATTTGGGCACATTGATTGGGCAAAACGACAAAATTGATAATGTCTGCAGATTTTGATTGAGAACCCTGCAAACCCGGGAAATTGACCCTTTTTGTACACTGGATCCAACCCCGAAGAACCCTGTGATAGCCCTCTTCCAGGCCCCAACTTTGAAACCTAGAAAAAGCAAGCCTCATGACTGTTTGACCCTTAATTTCTAGCTTTTTGACTCAACAAGATTAATGCCTCTAGATGCCATTTGGGACGGTGCATACTGCTTGAGAAGACTAGACTTCGGTCACACAAAGAAGTACCACGAGATCCAGATCGAGGCCTTCAACCGCCACCGACTTCTTGTATATATCAGCGTCTTTTGGTCATCCAGATCTTTCAATATCAGAGACCTTTAATACTAAAGGCTGTTGTTAGATGAACCGAGCCCTTTCCATATTAGGCCTGGAGGGTTCACCGCCGTGACAAGGGCTTGGAACAATATCGCATTCAGCTAATAATTCGCGTTAATATTAACCGTCCTTGATTTTCCTCAAGGCCTTAAGGGAAAACCACTTGGGCCGCGATTTCGACCGTCCAATACCAACAATTGGATGGCTACTCATTCCCTCATAACTTGCTTGGGCTGAGCCAGGACTGCTTTGCGGTTGTGAACAGAACCGTGCCGTCTTGTCCTGCATGGTTGCCGAGATATGCCGGTTTGGAGTATGTATACCTAGTTGTCGACACTGGGTGCAGCATATTGACAAGATGTAACATAAGGGAGCAAGTCTTGAGATGCTTCCCAGCGAGCAACGTACTTTGTTGTGCGAGAGCTCCTGTCAGAATGACTTGCAAAGTCTGACAAGTTCCATCTCGGGAGCATGCACTGAATCTTCCGACGTCATGATTCCCGACAAGTTCACCTGCGCAGGTGAGTCCTCAATTCGATACCAGCCCTGGAGCGATTGACCAACTATCTAATATTTTGTCAACTTTCCTAGTTCACCATTTTCTTTACGCGGCGAGTCTGCCATGTCTGAAAGACAAGTGAGTCTCCTCATACTTAGTTAATCCCCGCCCTTTGCTGAAATTGACCCTGGGGGCGTCCGGAAAATATTGCGACGCTGTTGTGGCTGATTGGGCCAACCAGCCGAATTACACCAAGCTCAGACGTGTTTTCAGTGCGAGATGGGCGTTCAGCAGATACAGCTGGCATCACTGTTTGGGTTCAGCGACACGCTTCAACCAGGCATTTACTTGGCCAACCATACTTAGCACTCTGTTGTCAAGGTCGAGGCTGGCAACTATTGCGCTGCCATGCGACTACTACGTACCCGTGAACCGCATGCGGATACAAGTCTCGTCAGTTCAGCCTACGGGTTGTAGCTGCTACAAAAGCTTCCGCTTCCAGGACAAGGGTTGGATAACTTCTTCCGCGATTGTCTGGCCAGTGTTTGCATGCTGACTTTTCCTGCAGCCAACTTTCAACTACTCCATGGCTCCCGGTCTGTTCGGCATCACGGTGGCGGAACCAACCAGACTGAATCCCTGGATTGGATCCAACTGCGATACCTGACTCGAGTGGTCCGGAAGGAGTTGGTAGTGTGGACCTTGCGATCATTCCATGCGGCAGAAGGAATGGACAGGCCTGTCGTATTTCCGTAAATATTCCGTAGGTGCTACAGTAGGAGCTAGAGCGGAAGCTCAACCGCAGCTTAAGCCATCTGCCTCCAATGTCCTACAAATTCACCCTCGTCCTCGGTTCCGTCAATGTAAGGGGGTCTCACATACTGGTCGTCCCAGTCGCCTTTTCCGAGCAAGTCATACTTGTAAAGGTATTCCTGCAGTGGCATGTACATCCAGCCCACATCTTCCTCGTGGTACTCTGTGGCACCATCATGGAACGGCGCGGGAACTGTATAGTTCCTCTCCTGTGGGGGGAATGGGGACTCCCAGTTCTTGCGCAAAAGCTTCACAACTGGCGAGTTGACACCGGCATGGTCCACGGACTCGAGGCAGACATCATCCACAAAGAGACAATATTCGTATCTAGGCGTGGATGTTGCGTGTGACCAGTCCACGTCGTTCTGCGGGTGAGTAGCGTCCGGCCAGAGACGGTCCTCCAGGTTCTTTGGGACCCAGGACTGGAAGTGATCTCGGACTTGAGAAGACGTGGCTCCGCTAAGGACAGCTGTTAGTGGTGGCAGAGGTAACATGGACGCGTTGCAAAACGTACTAGAGTGTCTTATCGTCGATGGCGTGAAGATGATGGAATTTCAACACATCTTGGCGCATGTAGAACCTGGCATCTTCCTGGACCTTTCTGCGCAAGGCTTGCAGCAGGCGATCCCAAGCTGTCTGCTTGCCTTGAGAGCACCGATATATCTAGACGTTGTTCGTTTAGACCATGTTAAGAGGAGAGTGAGGAGTATGTCTTACCACGAAACCCCAGATCGAATCGTGAAACTTGGTGCACGTCATGGTCGATTTAATGTGGTCAAAGTCGATGTCCGGGCTCGACGTGTAATCAAGGTAGGTTTCGGTCCCGGAGATGCGACAAGGTCCTGCCGGGCTACTGCTCATCATGGCTCGAGGACGACAAATGCAATCAGCTTCGCCCCGCCCTGTTGCTGCATGGCGCGCCGTGTGTGTGAAGGTTGTGAATGGCGACTTTGAACGATTCCAGGCGGCGCGAGAGACCTGTCGCAAGGCTCTGCCTCTAGTTGCGGTGCGTTGCAACATGGAAGGATTGGGGGCATCGAGGGGCGAATGAGGTCTGGTTGTGTGAGAAAGGGGGTGGAAATGAAGGAAAAGGCGAAGTCCTGTGAGGTTGTTGGTCACCTGACTTCTGGCTCTCTATCAGGCAAATTCAATCCCCGTCTGCGTAATCACGGCCAGTAATCGCTTACCAATAAAAGCACATGCATACTTGCTTGGAAGAATATTTTGTGACTGGAGCAGGTACTGAGAGATAAGCGACTGGTACTTATCGAGGACTAGTAAGACAGCTCAAGACAGACGTAAAAAGCCTACACATATTGTAGGTCAATCGTCGCCCGATTAGAGGTGTCTAAGTACAAATCTCCTCATATACGGCAAAATTAATTCATTTATATATAATCTCACAAATCTTTTTTCAAGTTCCTAATAGACACTCGAGCTGAATATTTCTAGTTAAAGCACTAGAGCATTTCCAATAGACCATCTCGCTCCAACTCTAATAGCACCAATATTGGCCTACAAACTTAATTGCTTACCAAGAAAAGGGCCTGGCAAAGCCATAACTTGAACATCCTGTCTCACAAAGGGTTTGTACCAGAAATTCTCAGCTCCAATGCAGAGCAGTCAAAGTCTATTGCCACGCTGAATAGTTATTTCATTTATACTTTTTTGGCAATCGTCCAGCTGAAAAACGTAAATAAAACAAGGTAGAGCTTTCTTTTCCCCCATGCTTCTGAGTTTGCAGTCAAACGACACGTGGCGCTAAGCATGGTGGAGGTAAGCGCCAAGGCGTCGTAGTTAAGCTTTCATCCATGTGCGACCATTATAGAGTATAGTTTTTGCTTGGAAAAATAAGCAGCCATTGTAAATAAAAGTCTGTATAGGCATCTATGTCTGTGTGCTTGTTTTTATCGTGACGCACTCTTCCCGACGCTAATTTCTCGCATTCGACCCTTCTCTAATGACAAGAAGGTATATCTCGACTAGTAATTACACGAGTGTATATCGGAACTTCAACCGTAGGAGAGGCAACTTTCGTGAAGCCACTCAACAGCTAACTCTGCAGCCTCCGTCTTGTAACGCCAATGATTTCTCAGAAAGAAGGACATGGTTCTGGTGGCAACATAATTATGAACTGGTAATAAAATATACAAGTTTCGCTTATGAGCAAACCATATAACATAGCTGTCACAATCTTCGTAGTAAACAGGACCACTTGCGAAAGGGTTATGCTCTGCATGCGGCTATAAATACTCATTAATTGTAATGCTGGCGTTAGCATGTTATTCAGCTTTACTGATTTCGGACATAGGCTTGCCGTGGCTAGAGTATTCCTGTCAAATACACCACCACCATCACATCCGCAGCCCCGGTATAGCTCTTGCATCGGGAATTCGATGTCGAGGCACTTGCAACTTGAGTTTAACGTGCAAGAATGATGAAAGCTACTAATATCTAGCGTAACCTCATCCCATACAAGTTGCTAGCCAAGTTCCCCAAACTTCAAGACGCTAACACGACCTTTGTTCCCCCTGCCAGACTCTACCTAACAAGCATAGCACCTCAGGTTATAAAGTAAAACAATCTGCCAGGTAAACGCCGGCCACTGCAATCGACTAGAGCATGATCTACACTAGCCCGGCCCCGACTGCTGCCCCCGTTATCACTCCTGGGGTCCTTAAACGTGATAATCCTTCAAAAACTTGTGCATATATCAATGGCCAATCTGACTCTGGTGCGTAGTAGTTTTGTTTTCCACTGATCCCTATTCTCATAGTCCGCGCAGCTAACTCTCTCTAGCAAAATCAAGCTTGGTCACTTGTCCCGGAGACGGAGGAGCCACATGCTATACGGAGCACAGCGTAAGCGCCATATACTGCTGCTCTAGAACGAGTTGCCGTATCGCAACATCATGTGTACCATACAACTCACCGCTTACGTCCGGGGCAGATAGCCTCAGGACATTATATTGGTGAGTAATGGCTCCCGAAACGCACTTATCTAGCCTTTGTAACTCCTAATACCATAAACGATAGTTCAAGCTTAACGGCCCCTGAATGCGTGACCTTTCAAATTGCTGCCGACGACAGCTACAGTGGATACTCCATTATGGGATGTGGTCCTTCCAAAAAAACGTACATTGTCTACCCGACCACTACTGGGCAGTCAACGTCAACTACAATAACTTCAGAGACAAGTTCCACGTCGACGACTTCCATGACGACGACGCCGCCGCCTCTGCCTCTACCATCGCCATCCACGCCAGTAGGTGCCATTGTAGGAGGAGTCGTGGGAGGAATTGGTAAGAGCACCTATTAGGATCGATAAATAATAATAAGCTGACATCTTGTTTCTAGCCGCTTTGGCTTTGATCGGACTCGCAGGCTTCTTCCTAGTTCAGCAAAAGAAGAAAAAGGCCTCAGGCCCTATTCAACAGCCAATCGTTTCCCAATATTATCCTCTTCATATGGATCGAGCATCACAGGGGGGTGGTCCAGATTATGACCAAACGCATCGTTCTAGTGTAGCCAGATCACCCATGAATTTTGCGACTGGGTCAACTTCCCCAGAATACCAATCTCAACCGGTGTTCGCGGGGACTAATAAATTGATGACATCGGCACCGGGTTATACTTCTGGCTATAACATCGGCCAGCCTGTTGAGATGCAAGGCCAGCAGAGTTTGTAGTTTGTCTGCAGATCGCGGCCCGTCTGTCTCCTGTGAAATGCCTAATGTAACGTAGGCAAGGCCGACGACGGGAGATGACTGAAAACTCTGCGGTATGAAGCATAGGATAGTATGGAGATTTGTTTCTAGTTAGTAGCGCTCGTAAGTTCTGGGAAACGGAGGGCACTACGAAATGCTAATATGTAGAGTAATATTATTGCAACAAATTGAAGATATGTCTCTCCCTTAAGCCTGCGTATGCGATTGGCCCAAATAGACAACTCGACACAGACCTGCAGGGATTTTCCAGGTCACCTAAAGTCAACACAAACATAAAATCCGCAAACGGGGGCATGAAGTGGCCCCCCTTGAGGTCTACATGAAAGCAGTATCTGGTACATAACCATAATAGTTGAATCTAATTATCATACTACTCGTGCTGCATATACCCAAACCATCTAGGACGCTATATATCTTCACCAAGGGGCCTAGAATGTGTACTCTTGTACTCCTGCGTTTCGAAAGGCTTGAAACATCAAGCAGTGGTGTGACGGCATAAACCACGTAGTCAAGTCCCATTCTCCAACCCCCCTTGCTGCTTTGTACAGGTTTCTGGGTATCTGTCCCGGTACCTCTTCCACCACTGGGTATTTGACCTCTGAGGCATCAGCCCCCAACTGACCATTGACTGCTCTTCCGCTTCTGACATTGCCATCCTAGCATATGCAGGGCCACGAGACCATGACGGATCACCCATTTCTACCTCAAGCCAAAGCCTCTTACCAATGGCTTCTCGCCGGTCCCCCACATGGATCGCCGTTAAATAAGTGCTGCTTAAAAGTGCCACAATGGATAGTATCTGGTTGAATAGAGTGGTCATACCCAAGGAGACGGCGTGTGTACCGAAAGCTCCCCAGGCCGCAGCCCTCCAAAAAAAGTAAATCTTGGGGTGTAGAGGATGAGGGTCTGTCAGTATGACGCCCACTAAAACCTGACGCGGCCCCAGTATCGTTACTGCTTTGCCATTCGGGAGAGTGAGAAACACCTTTACGTCTGGCCCCGGGTTGTCGGCCAAGTCTTCCATTGCCTTGTTGACTGACGAACGCAGCATGAGAACCATTTGTTGTCTTATGAGCACATTCAAGCAAAGAGCGGTAACGTTCGCTACCCCCCACCAGTCTGCTGTCATTATGGTCATGATGAGAAGGAGTCCGCAGGTAAATAGTCCGATCAGGAGCGAGCATATTGTGCGTGCGGTCGGTACGGGTTTGCCATTCGTCTTCAAGTGGATTGTTGTGGCACTGTATGTTATGGGATAAGATGTTAACCAGCGAGTGAACCAACTGGACACGTCCGTTGCCATGATACCGTCGGTGATGTTATACAGAACAAAGCCCTGTTCCGGTTCTGCAATCTCGTTGTTGGCGACAGCATAGGATCCCAAAATCGGGAGCCACTCGGTGAACTTGCTTTCTGTGAGGTTGCCAATAGACGTGTTCATCTCCTTGGCCCCAAAGAGAGTCACTAGACCAAGAGCGTCCAGCTTGAAAGGATCCCATTGTGAAAGACTTAGAATGGCCATCGTTTCCACACAAGTTGGAAAGGGGTTTCAGAAAGAACAAGAGTAGAGCCTGCGGGCGCTGAAGCCGACAAGAAGCCTGGTGTCGTAGTTGGAGAAGATGGAGAGGGGGGGTCGAAACTGTGGGCAGCCTGGGAGACACACACGAATGTTTATGCACCAATATTATTAGCTACTTCATCTCAACTCTCATGTTGTGTCTCTCGTGTTGTGCAACCCTGGCCGAATCACTCAACCGGCCAGTGTGACGAGACGTGACAGCTCATCCTGCATAAGATAGATACACAACATGACCCTGTCCTTTAATTTCCGGTCTATGTGGTAATACAAAAAGTCCTAGGTCGCAGGACAAAAATAGCAAAGAGCCCAACACAGCCGCAACCCAATTTCGACCCAGGATCTGGCGTCTCGCCGTTCATTCCCTTCATTCTAGCTCAGATCTTCCGGTCATTCTATATTAGCTACACTTTAACTTTCTGTTTGTTTCGGATCATGATTCAACTTTGAGCACAAAGATTGCCTTGATATTCTTATCGGAGTGCATCTGGCCCCTTATTCTGCACCATGTCCACAACTCCACAAACAATGAAGCTCCCGCTGGGGCGTATAAGGGATTCATGCGATCCTGGCTCCTTTTTTTTGAGGCCGAGCTCAACCACACAGGATGCTTTGATGTCATTATTTACCCACATATTAAAAATATTCAAGCATCGCAAAATCTTTGAGGATGCCCCTTCGTTCTTCGTCGTCTACGCATGGGATCAAAAAAGCCACCCTGGTCTTCCTGCGGACTCGAGTATAGTTCATGAAATGATTCAATGGTTTGAAGATGCTGGCTACAGTACTATGTACTCGGATAGCACCCCGCCGAGCGAGAAGGCCGTTATTGATGGCCAGCTTCGTTTATTGCCCATTGCGGCTTACCCCGATTCCGTTCAAAATGTCATCCTATGTGGCTCTAAACTCCTGGGACACTACATGGCAGGGAGGTACTTCAAAAAATATGCTTCAAAGATCATACGGACGTACCACGAAGCCCGCCAGAACGAGACAAAAATTCCTATATCACAAATTCTTCGTGGTGTCCAGCAACAGTACGAGAGAACGGCATCAAGGAAGTTTCATCACGTTATGACGGAGTTAGCCCTACTTGACATCCGAAACGCGTACAATGAAAAAAGTACAGTTATTCCTTACCTCCTCAATGGAGACCCCCAATCCTGCCTACCGAAGTACATCACGATCGGAAGCGATAACCTTCGAGTGCAACGCGGTGTCGATGGATCGAAGTATGAGTGTTTCTTCGAAATATTAGGGAAGCTCGTAGGTTCATCAAACCGCAAGTTTGACCCAGGGCCGCAGCATTTGATACCATCCATGATTGAAATCTATAAAAGAGCGGCTACTGAATTGACTGATATGGACCGTGTCCCTGAAGGGTTTCTTGAAAGGTATCAAAGTGAAGCGAACAAAGCTTCTGATGATTTTTCAAGTGCTCAGAGGCAAAACCCGAAAGGCATAGGGGTTTCTGCTGTGAGGGAGGCACTGGACGCTTACCATTCAAACATCATGTCTATCGAAAGGGTGTTTGGAGAGACACTGCCGTTACGCAAACACCACATCATACTAGCCAAGATTTTCGATTCTACCGAGTCAGACACATTCTCTGATGAATCTACTTACATCCGCCTGAATAATATTTTCAATGACACAAAGCTAAAGGGGGGGAGTGTCGGACGGCCAAAGCGCATACTCATCCACGGTCGCCCAGGGGTGGGCAAGACCACTCTATGCAAGCAAATAATAGACGAGTATGGCAGAAAAGAAGTTCTTGGAACCATGTTTTCCTGGGTTCTCTGGGTGCCCTTACGAAAGCTGGGGTTGGATGATTCACTCAAGAGCTTCTTCCGTTCAGAATACTTCCACGGCAAACTTCACGAAGATCTGCTGGCAGAAAAGCTTTATCAGCAGGTATTTGGGGAAGATAAAGAAAAGACCCTGCTTATCCTTGACGGGTTAGATGAGTCAAGTGGATGGGAAGAGCGCAACATCAGTGAATTGGCCCAATTCAAAAGTATTATCTTCACAACACGTTCCGGTAGGGGGAAGGCTGGCTCAGCGGTTTACACTATTGCCGACCTCGAACTTGAAGCTATGGGATTCAGTCAGAGGGAGGCATTGAATTATATTGACTCCCACATCGGCATAAAACCTCTGGAGACTGTCAATGATATCTGGTTCTTTGCTACAAGCCCGCCTGGTTTTGACTTAGCTCAAATACCGATCTGCCTAGATATCCTGTGCTCGAGCTGGGACGATGTGCGTCTGGCGACGCCATCGAATGAAATCATTAAATTATCCGTTTTATATGAAGTCGTTGTTGCTAGGCTCTGGCGGCGAGACATTCTTCGCCTCGGAAAGCGTGACCCGTCTACCGGTTCCGTTATGACAAAAGACATTCTTGACGCCGTTCGAGATTTCAGTCGCTTACACCGTCTTATCTACAAGGAAATGGCTTTCCTCGAAGCCCTTGCCATATCTTTGACCAGAGAGGGTAAGATCGATTTCGGCCATGATGAGATCACCGCCACTATTCGTCAGGTGGAGCGCGATACTATGCTGTTGCCACTATCTCTTGAGTATGACCTGCGAAATCTCTCATTTCTGCACTCGGATGGCTGTGGTGGGTACAGTTTCATTCACCGGACATTTCAAGAGTATTTCGCTGCCCTCTGGATCTCTCATAATGGACCGTCGTTACGTGGGTATTTGGCAAGTCATGTTAAATATGCCCCTGCATTTGAGAGAATTTGGCAATTCATTGCAGGCTCTATACAAACCAAAGAGGCCCTGGAGGAATTTTTTGACTTGATTGAATCGGAACCACGAGACCTCCTCGGTCCTGCTCATCAATGGCTACTTCTGTGTTGCTTCAATGAAGTGCGCCATTCGCTGCGGCTACCGACTTGCATTAAGGTTATACACAGATTGGCCCGCTGGATGGAATTCGAATGCGAGATCTCAACAAATTCCTTCCTTAAACACTGCGGTGAGTATCCAGATGAAGTAATCGAAATCTTCCTGAGCAACTCTACATCAAGATGTGTCCGGCGCATTCTCAACAGTGTTGGCGGTATGTATTTGTCGCCAATGATGATCGAGCTTCTCATCAAAAGGGTTAATAGTGAGAGCCTGGATGCTCATGCTTTTGCTCTTGGACTTTTATATACCCAGAAACAACGGTTTTCACTGGAGTCTTCTCAAAAGCTCATCCTCAGATTAGCGAAAAGAGATGATGACACTGGGTATAGTAGCACCTCTACGCTACACAAACTGTCCGATTCATCAGTTGTAATAGCCAAAAGTTTACTTTACATATTCAAATACCCACATGAATTGAGTCAAGACATCACTGTCTGTCACCTATTCAGCTTATGCGTATTCTTGAATAAAAAGGTAGATAGCTTCTTAGCGGCGACATTGTCAGGTTGTATGACTCTTCTTGAGGATAAGGATGAAGCTATTCCAGTACGGATCGCCGCAGCGGACATGCTGCAGTCAAATTGTTGTTTGTCAGATGAAACTGTTAAAAGCCTGGCAGAAATGCTTCGAGACTCAAACAAAACAGTTCGATACTCTGTCATCCGTGCCATGAGATGTCAACATTCCTTTTCAGTGGATACCATTGAAATCCTCACAACTATCATGAAGGATGATGACGAAGATGCCCGACACGCAGCAACGCTTGTTTATTACAGCTACTCAACATTTTCAGGGTCGGATATTGCAGCTCTGGTGGCTCTGGTCTGGGATTCAAATGCCAGTATTCAGAGTACGGCTGCTGTGGCTCTAGGGGGGTTGTCAAGCATACCAGACGATGCCGTTGCAGCCCTCGTCAGTCTGCACAATCATCATAATAAGGATATCCGGGCTTCCACTGCGAAGGCGTTAGGCAAATATTTGCAAAGGATGTGGTTAACCCGATCGCAACCCTCTGGGGATGTTGAAGCAGCACTTATCATCTTACTCGAAGATCCAGTAGATTTTGTTCGAATGGAGGCGGTTTGGGCGTTAGGCAGCACCAACAACTTATCACAGAAGACTACCGCGGTCCTCAAGTCCAAAATTTTGGGTGAACCAAATATCAAGAAAGCCGACATTATGGAAGTCTTTATTAGACAGCTGAAGCCCAACTTCACGTTCGCCGAACTTGTGGCTTTATTAAAGATTATACCTGACGATTATAGGAGTACTCTTTACATCCTCCCTTTCCTTTTTCATTCAGAGGAAGTATGGCGGCATAAGACAAGGTCGCTTCTGGCCCAAATCGGAATCCATGATCCGATCACTGTTACAAGCTTTGGACAGACTGGTTGGCCAGACTACATACATGAAGTTGTCTTGAATCTTTGTATGAAGTATAAAAGCCTTGGAGAAGAGTTTTGGTACAAATTTCAAGCACCTCTTCATTGTCAAATCAGCCTATCACGAGCGAATATGCAGGGAGTTCTGAGGGTACTGCAGGATTCTTCTGGATTTGGATCCCGAATTTTACAGGCTGAAATATTAGCACAACTGTCAACTTGGCCTAACGATGTTGTCGAAGCCGTAATGGAATACTTTCAGGATAAGGAACATCTACATGACTTTTGTTATTGTGCAGCTACCAACAACCGAGAGTTGTTAAACAAGCTACTTTCAGCCGCGGGACTATTATCGGAGGCCGAAGAAAGAGACACACCGGAGAGAAAGTCTGTTCTTAACCCCTATATTCTTAAATCCATATATGGAGTTTTATTATTGCGCGGTTTTAATGAGCAACTCATCTTATTCATCGACCACGAACACGGCGAATGTGTGCTCTATGATCAGGGTATACCCAGGACAGCATGGCTAGAAGAAACACTCGGAACAGCATCAATAGAAGAAAGAAGACAGCACTGTTCATATTATACCGCAATTCGTGAGATTCGAGAACGCTGGAACCCAAGAGGTCTTGACCTGTGGGATTGATCTCAAGACACGTCAAGATACCCGAGATACTCAGTAGTATTGACGCACGATTGTCTAAGTCCCCACGAAACTACGAAGCAGAAGATGAGTCCCGGCCAGATCGACCAAATTTCGACTTAAGTTAGGAGAATATAAACATTGTGAAGGGATTATTGTTGATTCAGACCGTCTCTCTCCTTGGGTTGGTGTTCTATCAAGTTGATTATTTGTTTTCCTTATACTCTTATCAAGTCCTACCTGCTTCTAAATCCTATTTTCTCTATTCACACTCGAGTATAAGTATTTCTTTAGTTTCCTATGTCTGTGATGAACCTCTCCTAGCGTTAAGTCTATATTTGCAAGAAGACCTCATTACTTTGGTCAGCACACTAAAATACAATGCAGAGACATCATTGCACCTCTTCATGTTGAGCACGTGAATTATGTCATTTCTGGGTTTTAGAGATGGCCCGTTGTCCGCAACCCAGACTCATAGCACATCTTCAACCAAGTCGTTTTCTGTGACAAGGGGACGATTAGTCAGCTTGGAACGTGAAGGTTCAATTCAAGAATAATCTCGTAGGATATCAAAGGTCCTGAGTTGCTAGAAGGAAGGAAGGGAAAGGTGACAGCTTTATATACATAAAAGGAACGCTTAGGCCACTGGCTCTTGCCCGGGCAAGTGTTCTGGTTGTGTCACCACCAAGTCCTAGATCGGCGAGCCCCTTTGTTGGCCTTCGTGATCTGTTGGGCTTTTCCCGTGTAACATTTTCCGTCTCTTCCGCGAAGCCTCGCGACAGTCTTGATTCGATCCCTTCACGGCAGCGACAGGCAGCACAGCTTGCGAATCGAAGACACTCCAAGGGGTGTTCTATTCCCCGCCACTTAGTTTGTTGTTGGTTTCGAACGGAATGGGATGGTGGTAAGCGGATATCCTCCTATAATGTGTCAGACGAGGCGAGTCTAATGAAATTAGGGACAATGCCTATTGAACGGCACTGGACTTCATACTCTCTAGTAAAAACACATAAAGAAAACTCGACGAAACTATGACAAGACAAAAAATACCCTGGTGATATTCACATTCACCTGTTTTATTCCTTCCGACGGAATATCCATTCAACGACCGGCTGCCAAGATAGCCGCCGTTTTACAAAGTAGCATTATCAACATGACCTAGTCGATTTCCCTTGTACTTTCTAACCCTAGGCCTCGCAGAACGCCATAAGGAGACAGCAACTTTGAGTTCCTCATACCAAGGGCATCATTCCGACGCCGTTACAAGCCATTTATCCGTAACACGCAATATTCTCCGTCGCGTAATACCAGTTCGCCGTGTCTTCATTTCCATTTCCCTTGTATCCTGCGCAAGTCTCCCGTTTACATCGCCATCCCGAACTCCACGGCACCAGCATCCTTCTGCTCCTTCGTAGCGTCGAAAACCAAGTTGACCTTTTCGACACTCACGCAACCAGCCTGTTCAAGAAGAGACGTAAGCAACCGGCCAACAAGCATACTCGGACACGGAAAATACTCACATCCACCAGGAGGCTCGCCTAATCTTCAGCATCGACCAAGGTCCATCATTTCCAATTTTCTGCTTAGAGCCTCTGTAGACTTGGAGCTCCAGCGCGGCCTTGATCCCAGGGTCGAACCCGTCGAAATTCGCAGCCCTCGCTTTCCGCACCGTCCCATTTTCGCTGTCTGGAATTGGTACTCAGGTTCAGATCGCTTCATGGCGTGTCGCCGTTCCGGGACGTAGTGATTGTTACTGATTCCGCTCGACGCGCTCACCCTCTCTCGCAGGGCGTCACGTAGCTCCAGAATCCGCCAATACCTCTCCTTGGCGGCCATTAGGAAGTTCATGTATATGTCATAGTCCAGCATAATGTCTTTGTCGAAAAACTCGGTGAAATCGTCAGGTCCAAGCGCACGACACCGATCCAGCACTTCTGCCTGGTGTACGAGTCGCCATGCTTTCTCGTCGTCAGTCCCGCGGAGAGCTGTCTCGACAGCCACTATGAAGAGACCGGTGGACTCGAACTCGTCAAGGATTTCCGGGTGTGAGGAAATATAGTCACGACTGGCGTGGCAGCCGAGGGGTAGGATATTGGCAAACTCCATGGCGGCTGCGGAGGGTGAATCTTGACCTTTGTGTTTTGGGAAGAGCGCCTCGATGCCGTTGCGGGTGTCTGGTGCGGCGGTTGTTTGATTCGGGTCACGATTCGGGATCAGTAGCTCTGGTTTGGCTGCCTCGCCCGGCTTCGCCTCGCTGGCATGTGGGCTGTCAAGTGGTATGAAGTAGTTTTCCTTCCTCGTCTTCCTACAATGCTCATTTTTTGACCTGTTCATATCGTTGACTAGTTGAGTTCGGAATTCCCGAATCAATCCATCATGACGAAAAAGATCTTCGTGAGGCTCATATTTGTCCATGTTCTTTTCATCCGGACTCTTTTCCATAAGTTCCAAACAACTCAGAATCACCCTTGACGTGATGGACAGAAACTGGCTCTTGTCAAGTGCTCCTTCAGACCACGGCAATCGACCATCCTCGCCGGGTTTGCACGGCGCCAAGTTGGCGACGGCCTGGAATGCAGTTTGAGCCCAGTTATGGATTCGGGTCTCCTGGATCTCCAGCTCCGAGGAGACAAAAGCTTCCCAGTATTTCATAAGTATGTCGTTGATGGCACGTTCGTCTTTCAGCGCGTCGATCTGCTTCATCCGTCCTCGTCGATCTTGGTCAATCTTTGCCTGCATCTCTCGCATCGCTCTTCGAAAAGAGGGCGAATCCATACGAAGATCGACATTAATTTGGGTGTAGTTGCTTACTTCCCACTCGTCCTGTCATACCAGGAGTTAGCATTCGCGCCATACCATACAGTTGGCCAAGGACATACCCGTTCCTTGTCGTCGTCCATTTTCGTATCGTGGATGGCTGTTAGCGATATGGAAGAAGAGGGTTCACTATGAATAGCGAGTTGGGCATAAAGCTCGGTGGAGAAAGACAATGTGTCGAGGAAAAAGATTAGAAATGGACCGTGGCCGCGCCACGGTCTTTTCAATGTTGTGCCGCCCTGCATCCTGGTTGTCACAAGCCAAGAACACAAGCTAGACAGCTAATGAACAGAGTCTGGAGAGAAGGTCATCTCTTTGTGAACACACGTGATAGCCGCCATGGCGGTGCCGTCCAGTGGTCAAAGCCTTTGTTCGCCCAACGCCTCTGTGGCCCAACCGCGTGACAACTGCAAAGAAAGAGCAGTGAATCCCAGAGGCAAATACTGCAATCAAGGGAGACTCGACTGTTCTTCTGCGAGTGACAGCCAATGAAGGTGTCTGGACCTGGGAAGAGTTCAGTTTAGTTGGCGGCTTTATCCGACGGCTTAGATTGCCCAATCATATCAAATTTTAACATGAAGAATTATTCGATTGCGGAGAGCGGAGCCCGAGTTTTTCCCCATTAATACAAAGGGGGCCAAACCAGCTGCTCCAGCTTGCAGCTTTGCCTCTGCAAACTAATATACGAGGTCATCCCCAAGCATCAAATTGGTTAGGATGAAGGCCTTCTCGAGAACTGATCAATACAGGGGGAGCTTCGGTTCACTCAGGTGCAAGTGCATCGTGAACCGTGAGTATTCGACAGAATTGTACATATCCCTGTGGATTATCGCGGCTCTCTACGCTTTCTCTACCCCTACGTCCACACGTCGTTGGCATCGGGGTCTTGCGAAGAGGCATCTACTCTAGGCGTATTTGCAACCAGAATCCCAGAATAACCCAGGGCGTTGCTTCAATGTTGGATTGTCTGAATTCCTGGGTATACAGTAGTCTGTTCCAATCATGTGTTGGTCCGCTGCCGGCAGTCCCTCGATTTATGGCGCTTCACATTCTGCAAGGATCAGCATCCTGCCAACACCATCCTCAGACCCAGAAGCTGTCACAAAGCATATTGTCAGAATCCCGTCATACTTGTCGCTAATCTGGCGCCGAGGGTTGTCCGGAATCAGTGTCTCAGTGGGTGATTCTTCTCCAGAACGTGCCGAGTTGAATGCCAGCATGTTGGTCAAACCGTCATGCTATTTCAAGCGCACCAATACTTTCAGCTTCTGAACATTTGATTGGCATGCAGCACTCATGAATCGCCCAACGAGGATACAAGCTAGCTGTCGGAGCAGATGCAGATTCAGCGTTCCCACTTCATAGCCACTCTCCATGTCCCATATTTGGATGGGACAAATCTACCGAACCTGACGCCAAGCGAGACCCGTTCGGTGAGAATGCAATACATGGCATATACCCGCAGTACCGTCTTCTTTCCACTTTAGTTCACCAGTTCCAACATCCCGCATGTGCGGGCGATGTTGGGTTCTGGTCCATGCGCCAGATATTTGTACCCCCAGGAATATGAGCCTGCCCTGAGCCTTTCTTTAACGGCGTCTGGTGAGGCATCTGAAGTGTGACAAGGGCCAGATACAAGGGCTTGGAGCGTAGATGACTCTATTCGAGATAATCTTGTAGAATGTCAAAGGTCCTTGGTTTTCCAGAAGGAGGTAGGGACGAGTGACCACTATATATACATGAAGCGAACAGCTGTGCCCAAGGCTTCCGGCGGGTCATGTGTTTAGTCTGCGTGACCTCGAGGTCCTTTGTCGGCGATGCCCCTTTGTTGGGCCGTTGTTGGGCCCTTAGAACTATTGCACTTCTCAGCTTCGTTCCCGAACAAGACCCAAAAAACTGCCACCGCAGCAGCGAACACGGCAAACTCGGTGCTGGAATGTGGGGTGGATCTGCACCGTTTCGGTGCTTCATTTACAAACTGCTCGGTGTTTGGATACTGAACGGACGTGCGGCGTTCCGTCTTTTCGAAAAGGCTACTCGGCAACCCGCCTCAGTGCGCGACAACGACCCAAAGTAAGGCTTCAGACTCTCTAGTTGTCCAAGCTGACTTTAGCGGCAGGTCTTGCTTCTTTTCTGAGTTGTCTCGGCGTTGTATCTTCCATATTTGCTACTATTTCTGGTATCAACTTGAACAAGCTTGTTCTGCTTGCTTCCAGTGCCTCGGTAGCCGATTCCGGTGCAAGGGGCCCCAACAAGGGCAGGGACCAGGAGGCGGCAACACCTGCAGTATCGCGGCATTTGATGAGCGGGGTCTTTTGTGGTGTTGAGCCCATTTTCAACTCAAGGGAGCCTGGGAAAGGCCATGTCAGAAAGCACAGCCACGACGGCAGGCGGCATCTTGTCCTAATCAAGGTACCTTGAGTCGCTAGAAATGTGGTTTGATTACAAAAGGCTTATACATGTCATGGTGATAATACCTGCCTGTTTCGGGAAGCTCATGGTGGTATCTTGTTAGGAGCTCAGAGTTGGTTGAACAACAATAACAACGACACCTCTATGTCCAATTTACGTTTTCTAATTTTAGACCAGGACACAAGTGTTTCCTGCGGGATTCAATACAAATCAAAAAGGTATGCACTATCCGAGCCGTCTCCAAAGGACATCACCAGTTTCCCAGTCGGCAAACATGTAAAAAGTTTTTCTGTCGAGCTCTGTTATTGGACCGTCTCGTCGTACGTCAACTGAGGCGGAGCAACCAACTAAGTCTACAGTCTGTTCATGCCGTTGGCGGTTTATTGGACTATATAATAGCCCGCCGGCAAAGGTTCGTTTCATGTTTCGCAACCTTGGAGCTTATCCTCTGATCCCGGTCCTTATTTGGGCGAGTTTTCCTGTTTTGGCCCTCAAAATGGCTCATTCCCCTCTCAGGATTGCTTGGCATTCAGGAACCAATGCTACTACCGCATAGTTGACAAAGCACTGCCACCTTTGCCGCTTGAACCATGGCTGATGGTGATTGGCTATAATGTTAGCCGTGTTTTCGTCGAGGATCGCCAGACGGCACTCTCCAAGTGGACAATAGCATGCGTTGCCGCATCCCTTAGGATCATCAAGTTAGCAAGACGGATTGGCATTTTGCTTTTTACGTGTTTTCTTTTATTAATAGTATTGTGGGAGAAACTTCACTGCCGATATTACCATGTAAGACGGTTCAAGACGCTTCCCACAACCAAGCATCGTTCAAGAGGAATGTTTGTCACTAATCGACCATCCCATCTCGACATCCTACCCGCAAGACGTAAATAGCCAGCGCAAATAAGACGGGCCAGACCCATAATACTAGTGCAGGAACCTGTCTGGATCTCGTATTGACCACCACAGGGGATAGATGGAGATGCGGAGTCGACAAGACGATGGCATTCGATAGCCAGACTACATCAGCAACAAGTTGCCAGTCTGTAAAAGAAATAACCATGGCAGCCATGGACCACCCGGAATACAGCAGCTTTATCTACACCAAAAACATCATCGAAACAACCTCAGCCTTCACACAACTCGGCCGTCGAAACCGCCCACGCTGGCCACCCGGTAAAGGCACACCTAAACGAATGACATGGCCTCGAGGCCCTTCGCCACACGGGACTTCGACGCCGGCAAATTCAGCAGCGGCTTCTTCTTCATCATCGTCCCGGTGGTGATTCTCCTCATTGCCGGTGTGGCATCCTCGGCGGTCCGGTACGCGCGGCGGTCACGGCGACGGCGGGCGACAACGGCCGACGACGCCTTCACCACGGACCGGCCAGACCATCGGCCCCCGAGCACCATCCACCCGTCCCTCATCACGCAACTGCAGAACCTGTCGCCGGAGCCCTACGCGCTGTCGTCCTACCCGTCGCAGCGGACGCTGGACGAGAGTCACGAGGTCGTGACGCCATTGCAGAGTGTCCAGCTCCGGGAGCCCTACGAACGGCGGCATTACGCTGCGGAAAGAAGCCCGTCTGGCTTGTCTCTATAAATTTGGGAGTTGTTTTGCAGAGGATGTCATGGACAGAGGCCGGGATGGCATTTTCACAATGCTGCGTGTAACTAAATGGCGGGATGGAACTCTGGGCTTCATTGTACATTAGCATATCCGAGGTAAACGAATGTGATGTGGGACTCATGTATTTTTTGTCAATTTTTTTTTCTATTCATCATGTACATTTAGCAGATTTAGGACAAGGCCAGAAACTTGTACCCCTAAGCTATACCAGCTACTTTCCAGCTCCAACATCGCCAGCAGACCAACTCGTCCGAATGAAGGTCTCTCCGTCCTGGAGCCCATTCTGCCGTCAATGGTATGGGAATGCAGGCTGATGTCGATCAAGGGTACTCGGCCCAGGTGCCAGGTACAGGACGAGCCCCGGATCGGTGCTGCCCAGCACAGTCAAGTGGCCCTTGTCGCCTCCGCCTGGCGACATCCGTCCATGATTCCATGTCGGCGGTGGACGGGGCCGACGTCCTCGGGGGGTGGCTGACAGCACGACCTGAAACCCACGACTGGGGCACTGCGGCTTCCCGATGAAGAAAATCGGGGTGCCCTCGCCGTCTGCCACCGTCGCCTTGGCCATGACCTTGACGTGTCTGGTCTGGTGGATATATCGCGCCTTTATATTGGCGAGCATGGCGGCAGCGTGCAGCACCGGCATGGCCCGTCCCCTCCAGCGCTCTGGACAGTTGCGACGACGGCGTTGACCTCACGTCGTCTTTTGAACTTGTCGGGGCGACGACCCGGCCGGGCTGTACCACATGCACTGAGTCGGAACATTCGCCGCTGCTGGGTGTGCTGAATCATGACCTTCAAGTCTGCGCCTCCGCGATGCAACGGGGGCACTTGGGCGTTCTCGCCACGTCATTGGTCATCTTTCAATGTGGGATGATGGACGCCTAGGAGGAGACTCTTCATGACCGGAGAGGGTTGTGATGTGAGAAGCTATTCGGTGTTTGCTCTGGCCGTTGGGAGTTGTACTTGTCGCATCGTGAAGGAACACCAGCCAAGCACGAATTTCACGCCATGTGAATTCCATTTTTGCGCTCGGAAAAGTATAAACTTTATGTTAAATGAGTTTCTTCCGGGTAGTTGAGCATTGATCAAGCAGTCACATTGAGAGGTCGTTGAACGCTTCCCGCGGCGAGACACGGCCATGGAATAAGTCGACGGCATAGACGAACATGTGCGCCTGCTGTGTGCCACAAGATTAGTCCTATCTCCTAAAATACGACGACTGCAATCCTAACATTAGTAAGCACCTCATCGCCCGCTGCGAGACGTTGTATCTTCCCCAGCACTTCTACTTACGGTTCCAATTTGTGCGCCAGCAAGGCGGAATACAGCAACACAGTCCCAAATCGGCAAACAAGGACAGTTTTCAGATACGCGTGGCCCTTTAAGGAAGAGCGAATGCATCAAGATACACAGTGGCATAGCCGTTTCCATCTTCCATGTCTGCATTCCAGAACAAGAGCCTGGAAAGCAATGTTCCTCCAACGCAACTAGTATGCCTCGAGGGCGACATCATGTCCCACTCGATGCCAGTCCCGGAAATAGCAATTTCCCATGTCGCATATTTAGCTCCAAGCATCTTTGGCTGCTGCTTGCCAGCATCGCAAGGGCCCAGATCTCGGGGAAAGTGAGATATCGGATCGTCTGCGTCCTCGGTCCCACTGGCCAATGTATTCGCTACCGCGTTAACCATGTTCGATAAAGTACAATCATCCCGTCTCTACGTGGAGCTGCAGCTAGATAAGTTTGGTTCGGTAGGGGGGGTGAACGGCCAGAACCGCGGTCATGCCGTGTTCCAAAGACTGTCACTGTGAGTCCATCACAAATGACTCGTCATTTATGCCGGGCCGGAAAGGGATCGTGGTGTCTGCGGAGTAACTACAGCGGAAACTAGGTGGCTTCATGTCATCAGAAGTGGATATGCGAGGCAGCAACCGGGAACTAGACTGACGAGCGTAGACCGGGGGGGAAGATGGTTGCGAAGGGGGTTCTCGATGGGGTTCATGAATATGTTGGCGGGCTGCCGTAGCGAGAGTTTTCCGAGGCCCTCATGTCGGCTTGTTGTCTAGTCAGTATCAATCCGCTGCGAAACACTGGAAGAAAGTTTCACGAAAAGTTTGTGATGGTGAGGGCCGCCGCCTTGTAAGCCCCCAAGGGAGACATTCGAGTAGGGGTGAGATACACGACGCCTTGCGCATTTTTACATCATGGCAACGGGTTTGTGTTCAGTTCCGACGCTAGATACAGCTACGAGAGGGCCTTGATGCACCCCGTCTACAACGCAACGTGCCCGTGCACTCGGCAACAAGTTCTGAATGTTGGATATATACAGCTTGCTACATATGGAGGGCTTCCATACTATCGACAAGTGATGTCGCTTCATCGTGCAACACCATCACAGCTTGCTCTTTGACGTTAGCTGCTCATGCCCATTATACAACTTCTCCAGCCCCCTCCTCAGTTCGGGAGCCATGCCCGTCTTTGAAGGTCTACCTGTTGATCTCTCGACAAATACATGTACAAAGTCACAGACAGCCTTTACTCCCTCGACACCCTTTTCGAATACGGCTAGCTCAAAGGTGACACTCGAGTTGCCAAGCTTGGCCACACGAACACCCACCTCGGCCACGGCGGGATACGCAATGGACGAGTAGAAGTTGGTGCTCGTGTGGGCAACAAGCGGGTGGTACGGCGAGTTCGGGGGGTGGATGCCGCAGTATTCCATGAGGTACGCATTCGCGGCGGAGTCGAACCTAACATTGTGTGAGCCGGGTCTGCTGACATCGTGAGGAATGTTGCCTGTGCGACGTGGCGGGAGCTTACAAGAAGTTGTAGACGGAATTATTCATGTGGTCGTACATGTCGTTGTCGTTCCTACAAAAGCGCAGTGGTGTTAGCATTTGGAAAGAAACCCCATCATCCGAGGGTCCGGAAACGATAGAGGTTGTACAAGCCAGTTTATGAGATTTTATATATTTGCGAGCACCGGGTACGGCAAATAGTAAAATAATAGGACAAAACCAGCGGCTGAAACTAAGATGCCAGGAGAAGGGGGTGCAAAGTCAATGGATGTATCCTTTGGAATGGATACAATTAAATACATGGTGCCCATGAATGCGGCGCGCATAAAACCTACCATCGTGTTCGGTAATCCAAAATGTAAGGATAGTCTGCCCTCGTACGCGCCTTCTTGTCTGCTGAAGGGGCCATGGCTGCGAGACGGAGATGGTGAGAGGCCAAGCCCAGGCGGAGGACACTGGTGATTCTCGACCACGACGCAAGCGATGTGAGACAAACGCGTTGGCAGGGTAGAGAGGCGCGGGGGTCTTGCGGATAATCAATTGATGGTAGCAGGCGCACTGGTGCCGCTCCAATGTCCTCGTATACGACAACCTTTGGTGGTGGTTTGAAACGTCAGCGTTGATGAAAAGCTCACCAGACGGGTTGTGATTCTGTGAATAGCACGAGCCGAGGTCCAGACCCCGATGGCATGCTGTGCCGTGTGCACTGACTGTGGGGAAGGAGCGCTGTGAGTTCTTTCCTACCCAGGTAGGGACACATGCATTTAGTCTCCACCCTCGACTGACAACGGCTATAGGGTACGTGCAAGAACTGAACGTTGTATGCAATGAATAATTACAAGTCGATCAACTGCTCTGTAGTTGCCTGAATCGGAAATGAAGCGGTAGAATCCACACAAGGATCCTTTCACAAGGGACAAAATTACTTCAAATTCAAGTTGAAAGACAAAAGACAACGTGTTCCCTAACCAAAACTGATCAAACTACACGCTTCTCCCCCCTCCTTCGACAACTTCACCAACCAGCATCAGCTACTCGTCTTTCATCAATCAATACGAGGCACAGAAAACTCACGTGTTATTATATCCTGGAATATTTCATCCATATAGTACAGGGACGAAATGTGCCCTCCAGGAATAGTCTTTGCCCTGGCGCTCTTGTAATTCGCCACCAGCCACTTGTTTGTAGCCCCCCCGATATGGTCCTTGTCCGAGCCAACAACAAGCACAGGCTTCGAGGCGTGCTCGTCATCCAGCCTCGCCGGTTCGAATCCCCAGTCCGCATGAATCACGTCCGAAACCTCCATGAAGCCATCCCAGTTCTGGCAACACGTCACTGCTCCCCGCGCCATCCGCCGAATAAACTCGTCCTCCGTCGTCCCCTTGCGCACGAGCCACTCGGCGTAGACCCTCCTCTCGTCGTCGTCCATCATGTCGAACAGCGTCTGCCGGAGAAACTCGCTGGCGCCTTCCTCCGTCTTCATCTTGGAGGCTATGGCTGAGCGGAAGGCCCGCTGCAGCAGGCGGAACGGAAGCAGCTGCGTCGGCGGTCCCACGGAGAACCAGTTGGCCCAGCTGAGGTGTTTGGCATGGTCCCTGTGGTACTTGAATGGGGAGAAGCCGGCCAGCAAGACGCAGCCGACTATCTTGCGGCCCGGTGGGAATAGGTCATATGACGCGCCGTACAGCATCTGGGCCGGGACGGTGCCGTAGGATCCGCCGGCCACATAGATCCGATCGTAGGCACCTGTGGGATAGAGGTGCGACAGCAGTGCCGTCATGTCGCTCGCAAGAGTTACGTGGTAAGGCATCTCGCTGTCCCGAGTGCTCGTGTTGCCGTTGCCGGCCAAGGTGGGAGCAATCCAATGTACTCCGAGTTTGCGGCACGGCTCTGGGACGTCGTGGGCTGTTCCAACGCTCATCACGCCACTGAAGAAGATGACAATTGTCCGTGAATCAGACGGTCCGTTGTGGGCGTACGCGAGTTGACGGCCCCCCGAGAGTTGGAGTATGTGTTCTTCGGCGCCCTTGCTCTTGCTGTACGCCGGGTTTGCCATGTTCGCGAGTGGAATGCCTCCGTCGGGGGGATTGGTAGTCATGGCGTGCATGATGTATTGCGAGTGCAAGTCCTGTACGCACGAAACAGTATCTTCACGATTTTGTCATGGGATAATCTAAATGGGCAGACCATGTTAGGTGGGAGGCCGCGCGGAGTAGTCACCAGGAAGTCTATTCAGCTGCCTGGACTAGCTGGGCTGCCTAGCCACGCGGCATATCTAGTGGCGTTTCTTGAACATCAAGACGACCGAATGTAACAGAGTAGGCGAGACATGAGTAGTCATGAACCAGAACATGATATAACAAGCAAGACAAAGTCTTTGTGTTTAAACACGGATACCAAGGCAATGGTTGACGATATCACGTACCCAGACTGATTAAGCTCAGGGCGGCTCAGGGCGGGTGGTCACAAATCTAACCCGGCTTAGGCAAATCGGCCAAGCCTGACGTTTCTGCCGCATCTGACCGCATTTTTTCTCGTGGTGCTCCCCTCCCCGTGCCTGACGGGCTTGGCCGGCAAGGAAGGGTCTGGCATTTCAGCGGGACGCCAGAGAAAAGCTGATCGATACGATTTACATCGACGGGGGATTGGCACAGGGCACCAGCTTTCCCCTGCGATGCTTCGAGCGGTTCTTGGCGCAGGCTGCTAAAACCTTGTCCCGCCCATGCTTGTAAGAGGAGCAGGCTCACGAGCTTTTGGGGCTTTTCTAAGAACATTCACCGCCATGTCTGCGACGGCAACCGACCCTTTGGTTGCGCCAACCGCGGAAACCGACGGACCAAAGTCTCTTACGGCTGCACAGATTGCCCAAGAGAAGGAAGAGTCGCGAAGAGCCGCTGCCCAAGCTAGAGGCATTGCGTCAAAGGTCGCGAGGGATCCTGACGGCACGACAATCACCCCAGTCAAAAGTATCTGGCCGCCTCCATACTATTTTGAAGACGACCTGCGGCGAGTACGGCCATACCACTGGACATACAATACATTCTGCAAGGAGAGATGGCGTGGAAGATCCTTGATCGAGATATTCGAATCCGAGTTTCGAGACCGACCCGCCGAGTATTACAGGACCTCCATGGAGAAGGGAGACATCTTTGTCAATGGGACCAGAGTCGGACCTGACTACATTCTTCGAAATGGTGACTTGATCTCACACACCTTGCACCGACACGAGCCCCCAGTTACGTCGGATCCTGTTGGCATCATCCACGAGGACGACGACATGATTGTCATCAACAAGCCCTCTGGAGTACCTGTGCACCCCGCAGGCCGATACAAGTTCAATTCAGTCTTGGAAATTATGAAGGCCGAGCGAGGGCAAGAGTTCATGCCATATCCGTGCAACAGGCTGGATCGGCTGACCAGCGGCATCATGTTTGTCGCAAAGAGCGTCAAGGCTGCGGAGGCATTGGGCAATCAGATCAAGTCACGGACAGTGAGGAAGGAATACATGGCCCGCGTCGTGGGGGAGTTTCCTGAGGGAGAGATTGTTTGTGACCAGCCCATCCTATCAATATCGCCGAAACTCGGCCTCAACCGTGTTCGGGCGGAAGGCAAAGCGGCACGGACGGTGTTCAAGCGTTTGGCATACTACCCGCCAAGGGGCGATGCAGAGGCAAACGGCCAACAGGGAGGAGTCCCAGAGCCTACAGACAAGGAACTGAGCAGGCTGCCCGCCGAGGAAGGCGACGAGTCCAACGGCAAGCCCTGGATAAACAAACGAGGATACTCCATTGTTCGGTGCCTTCCGGTGACGGGAAGAACGCATCAGATTCGAGTGCACCTACAGTATCTGGGACACCCCATCCAAAACGACCCGATATACGCAAACCAAAGAGTATGGGGCTTCAACCTAGGCCGGAACGATGCTGATGGCACTGTCAGTACGGACGAGGACGTCATCAGCAGATTGTCGCGCATGGGCAAGGAGGAAGTGGCTCAGGCAGTGGTTTACCACGACGAAATGCTGGACAAGTACGAGAAGAAGCGGGCGGAAAAGATGACTGGCGAAGTATGTGATGTATGCGCCACGCCATTATACTCCGATCCAGGAATGCACGAACTGTCACTGTGGCTTCACAGCTTGCGGTACGAAGATGCTGGTGGAGCCTGGTCATACAAGAGCCCTCTACCAAAATGGGCTCTTCCTCCAGAAGGCATGGCCGGGCCTACAACTGTCGGCGGTATGGATGAATTGGTAGAAGCCGTGAAGGATGATAATCCGGAAATTCACGGGATGCCTGGCGCGGAAATGGAAAGGAAACAATAGACCGACGAAAGAAAAAAACGGATAAAAAATTTCTGGAACTGATGTCAAACGATGCTGCCAATCTCACCATATGACGTAGCATTTCCGTCCTTCTTTGTCATGAATGGCCTGATGGTGATGGACTAAGCAACCGTAAGCAAGTGAGTCCAGACAGATGGTCTCGTCCTAGCCCTACACAGATAGTTTCTCACTAGACGGTTGAGCAACGGCAAAGCATTTGTGGCGCAAAAACCAAGAAGAGACGAAGCCAACCTAAAAAAGCCACCGGGGATTCTAGTCTCCATCACGAGACCCCATTGGATCGATACCGGAGGCGAAAACAAAGCAACGTCTACCAGAGGTGACGAAAGAAGGAAAAAATTAGAACAGAAACCAATGAATGGACAAATTACCATGGAATACATGCACACTCCGTCCATAGTGGGGACGCTTTCAGCTGATCGTGCATCTGACATCTTGCATCTCGACAGTCTAAAGAATTCACCGACGGACTAATGCAGCCCATCCCATCGGGTGGCGCGCTTGGGAAACTGTGCCGAGGAGCAGAGGGCATATCGGGACGGGATGTCATGGGCTCAACTCTGGCAGCCTTGGGCCATGCAGCGATCAGAATTCGCTAGTTGGGACGAGAGTTTGTGGTGTGGTGCGTCGGCATGGCCTTGGGCGGCAAGAGGCAAGAGGCAACATTAGAGCGCTTGCGAAAACATATCGGACGCTGAGAACGAGGCAATAGCTTGTTGGCGTACTTTGCGCAAGTTGACGAATCACAAATCTCGGGCCCGGAAAAGCCGCTCTGCGTCTTGAGGCATCCGGGACAGCGGACTTTGCTGGACAGATCGGGGGATGGTCGGTACGAGGCGGCCGAGGAATCCGAATACGCGATGACCAAGATGAAGATTCTGTCTCATCGGGCCCTGCGAGGGCTCAGCGACGGCCGTGGAGGTGGCGTCCGGAGCGCAAGTGATGCAACTGCATGTTGGGCGTACGCTTGAACGAACGAGGTGGTGCCGCCGGCGGAACGTTGAAGATGATGCTGGCCATGGGAATAGGGGAGGGAATAGGAGAATAGGTCCGATGCGGCGCATGCGTCTACTGGCCGGCCGGAGCAGGCGCAGCTGAGGAGGCACTGCCAGCTGCCAGTTGCTAGTGGCCAGCTACCAAACTGCTACATGTGCCAATGTGGCTGCCTGTTTTTCTGCGTCTTCCTTACGGCATGCAGCGGACATGGAGGCACGACGTTGCTCTGGCATGCTGCAATCCAGCCCAAGTGTGAGTAGCAACAACTGTGGCAGCTGTCGACCCAGTAGTGGCAGCACCACAAGGCTGGTTGCTCCTGCCTAAAGTCTGGTTCGCTCCGTCGCTACATGTACGAGCCAGTGGCAAAGGCGGCTAGCCCCCTGCACATGTCAACTGTCAGCCATGACCCGACTGGCCCTCCCAAGCCTTCAGCCCTCTACATCAGACACCACGCCCACCAAAAACTTCCGCCGGAAATTTTCTGCCATTCCGAGTCTTGCGGTCAGGCATGCTGCAGCCCATCTTTTGGTCTGGCAGGGCGAGGCAATCGCCGTTACAAGCCTTGCGAATGTTATCGGACGCATCCAACACCACGGGGAGGGACGACGCCAGATGATACCCCTCAAGCTCCAGCTCAAACCAAATCTCACATCGCCTTCGCCGACAAACAGTGGAACTCCATGTTCTTTAATTCTCCTTGTTGTCTTGGCAAGGGTCCAGATGGATGCTTCGGCCAACATGTACCAGTCAGTTGCATCACGCCCTTCGCGATGCCCGCATGAACAGTACCGTAACAATACTAGCCAGCATGTCCGCATCCACCGATCGCTGCATGGGAGATCCAGCGTCACTGGTACAGTACCGGGCCGGATGCAAGGGACTTCTATTTGCGTCGTTTCTTCTCATCATACTAACCAAGATTTGTCTGAAAGGCGGCATGGCCTGACCGACAGGGTTCCAGGGTTAGAAGCCATTGGGGAGCCTTGCACGCTACGAATGATTAAGATTATACAGTATCAAAGACCTAGAGTCAAGGCATAGTTAGTCAGTTTCATGAGCGGCAAAACCGTCCCGAATGGGTGGAAACGGCCTCGCTCGGTCTAAGACGATGTTTCAAGAACGACCGCAGTTGCTCCCGAGCACATGTACATACAAACCATCTCGTCGGCAGCTGTTGGTCCAAGTTTACAGCCCCAGACACATCGATACTGATACATCAAGGGGCGGCGCAGGGTCAGGGGGCGGCTGCGCTGAATGACGATGGAGAACATGGCGAGCGGCCATCGCTGGATGCACATAGTACCACCCATCAAATTTGGTAAGCAGCCTCTTGATGTTGTACGAATAGATTGCGCAAGTCGTCTTGGCATCGCGTGATGATTGAGGGCCGGCCTGATGATGGCTGTGCTGCGTTTGTACCAGAGTGGACGAACACCGGGGTTAAGTTTGGGTCGGCATCTCCGCAGAACCACCAACTCGATTTTCAAGGTAGCTATAAGGTGTAACTAACGACTGGTTGATTCCAGACAACGTGCCACGAGACAAACCGCTAACTTGGCTCATCAGGGTCTTGTTGGAGGAAAGACAGCCGCGAGGTGAGACCATGGTACGACGCGCATTCTTGTTCCAGTCTCGACGTTGGCGTACATACCGCGAATCTGCGTTGGCGTCCATTTCGATGCAGGGCACGTCGGAACCGGAACCTGCACTCAACCACGCCACAACATTGAAGCCGCGCAGCCAGCTGTGGCGGTGGTTTGGGAGGATTGTGGGGGACCACATGGCAGCCATGCTTTCGCCGGTCAACTGTATCAGGGCCACCACTTGTTGGGTTGTGTGGGAGTCCGGAGCAGTCAAGTTATTTGTATCTTCTTGACGGAAGCTGTGCCGTTAGCCAGTCGGGCATCTTCATTGCACACACCAGTCTATTCCGGCTCCAATGTTTCTCATCCACCCAACGCCTTGCCGCACCCCGGACGAGCTGTTGCGTGGGAGGCGCCTGGATGACTGGAACCTTTGCCTTCCGCCGCCATAAAGTAAATCACTTTGAACGGTTTTATTAATTAAATACTGCGTCTATAGCGCCTACGTGTTGGGTCAAGGAGCAGACAAATCATATTCTTCAATACTACTCCGTACCCCGTCCACGATCCGGAAATCCCCACTCCGATGGGTGGCCTCAAGCTGGCATCTCGCTCGGCCCATTTATATTTTCTATACCGCCACAGCGAACGGAAGATGCCCGTCCACTGCCAACCAGACGCTTTCGGTCAATCAGGCTCCTTACCATCGCCTTGGGTCTACAGGGGAAGGAGGGGCGCTGTGGGCGAGCATCTTATTGCTCTCCCTTCATGAGGGGCGCCAGACGATGGCCGGCGAACTATGCACCTCTCAAGGGCGACCAAAGCTAAATTGAGACATCTCATCAATCCGTCGACCCGTAACAAATGATACAGCGTAGGTATTATGATGATGAGAATTAGGGCGACGTTTGTACGGAGCTATTTACATCGACAAACTTGATATGGGTCGTACTTGGACGTTACTGATGCTGTGGATTCTCAAATTTGCAAACAAGCCATATACAAACCATCAAACTTACAACCAAGGTCGTCATTATCGAATGAATGGCGAGAACCGTGTCGCCGCAGGGGGCGCATGTATGTATATCCTGCCACAGCCGCCCAAAATGGTTTCAAACGGCGATTGCCGAAGCCCAGGCAGGGTTTGTCCGTGTATAGCTTCGCAATCCTGGCAAATTAGTAGACAACCCTCTCGGTCGGCCAACCACTCGGAGCAGGTAGCTGGTACGGTACTCTGTGGTCGTCCTGCAAACGGTAACGAATGGTTCGGAAACGCTCATTGCTTACGGAGTACATGGCGGGCTAGCGGTGGGATGCGACATTGGGATTGGAATTGGCATTACGGAGCGCAATGTACAATGATTGTAGGTGCCCCATCCATGCCTGTTGACTGATCTGACAGGCATGAACTCGTAGATGAAGAGCAAGGGGCAATGGACCCATGATGCCATCTAACCGACTGATCATCTAGAACTTCTAGAATGCGTCCCACCAAACCAGCATTGCCGCTTGGACTGGATGCGACTGGCGCGCGCGCGCGTTTGACAAGGAAGTAGGATGATTTCATGCGAAACTGGTTTCTCCCCTCAGCGGCCCTTCTCTTATTGCAGAACCCATTATTCTGGAAACAGGGACCCTCAGAGTCCGCTTCATGAGGGCGGGTTGCGGCCCCGCTCGCTGTCCTTGATGCTACAGGCGGCGAGTGTTTTGAGAAAGGCCTGAATGATTTGGTGACTGGGACCAGACCGGGCAGGATATGGTTAAGCATTCTCTAGTGCTATAGCGACCAGAAGTAACATGAGACGAGGCTTCACCTCTTCTGCATGACAACCCGAACCCTGTATATTTTGTTGACGGCCTATACGGGCTGCGGCTAGCACTCTACCCGCAAGCGTCTATTACTACAGCTCTTCGTCTTGAATCTCTCAAACGCTCAGCGCCTCGCTTGCACGGTGCCGCCGCCATTGCGCCTAACTTTTGAATGCCACGCGACGGCCCCTGGTCTCTCTGTGTCACTAGCTCCGGCTCAAGTCAGCGCGGAGCCGCCTGATTTAGTTGCGCCAGCGTCTTCATGCCTCCATGCCTCTACATACAGTGGTCAAGTGGTGCACAAACCTCGCGGCCAGCCCACCCCCCAAATCTGAGAAAGCAGTGATAGACACACGTTGACAAGGCACTAAAACGACTGGACGAGGTACGTACTCTGTTTTAAGGTTAACACAGCTCGCGACTCCTGATACTCTTGGCTGTGACGTCCACGGTATAACGTGGGACCGACTATTAACAGTCAAAACGTAGCCCCTTTGGCGTGCCACCTGCCTGTAACCATGGTGAGGTTTGGCAACGGAGGCGGACGAAGCGAGGCCACGGCACGCTGGTCGCCATTCTACACACAAGTTGCTCAAAATAGCTGGCGTCAACATGGAGCTTAGCTCGCCTAACAGGCCAAACCACCAGCATTCCGTACATAGCTACTGGCGGCCCGGGTAGCGTTGTTTGAGAGGCTTCGGAGGCTTCGGAGGGATCGGAAGCACAGACGATCGGCCTCTTTACGATTCCGCAGTGCGAGATTTACGCTGAGCTGCCGCCATCGAAATGGACATGCAAAACAAACGGGCCTTTTTGAATGCCTTCTCCAAGTCTCAAGAAAGCGAGCCACGACCCGCTACTCCAGCCAGTTTCATCAGAGGAGGCGGCAACGCCATTGAAGAATAATACCCACATGTCAGGCATCATCTGCCGCTCGGAGCTGGGTGTAATTTCGCGGTGCCACAGGAAAGGGCTCGAAAAAAAGAGAGAGAGAAAAAATTTTTCGAAAAGGAAGAGAACAAAACTATTTCGTTTGGGTTTTGACTAAGACGTTAGCCCAAATCGTAGGGTTCCCGCGCAAGCCGGTACATGCCAGTCGACGTTACATGATGAGCGAGAAGATCGGTTGCGAAGCCATCATTCTTGTAGGGACGAGGGGGTTTGGGAGGGGAGGCGATTTGCACCATGGCCTGGTTCATCGATTAGCTATCCCGCTGTCACTCGACAGGGCCGGGGAAATGCAAGGCAAATCACGAACAGCGATCGAAGACAAATGGAAGCGGCAGATGGCCTGGCAGATGGACGCGCCACCGATGGTCTACGGTCTGCGGTCTGCGGTCTGCGGAGTACAGCAGCCTCAGCCACACCAGGGCCACCAAGAAGCGATACTACCAGGCCAGTGGCGTGGTCCGCCTCGTGTACTCCAAACCTACATGGGCACCAACGTCAATTATTGACGGCGGGCTGTTCTAGTGGCTGCTGGGCGCCAGGCACAGACTAGATGAATCTAAATGAGCTTGAGAGTGCGCGACTGGCTGGAATGGCCATATGGGCGTGTGCCTCTGTCCCGTAAGGAGAGCTCCCAAGGTGAATGAAAATACGCGTACGCTCATGCGGCTTAATAAGATGATTTATACAATGGGCCCATGGCCAGACGTGGCTTGGTGGACGACTGGCGATGCGGCTTTGCGTGGTCTGGTATACAAGATGGGCCAAGGCTTACATGGCCACACCAAACTTGGGCCGAAATAGAGTCACTGTCAGTCATACATGGTGCTTTGGTTTAGCAAAGGGACCGGCATTGAACATGTCCTGACGGTGCTTATTTGTGTCTTTCTCTCCTTCCTTACACGTCTAATTGACTCTTGGAAACGGCGCTCAAGAAGGCTGGTCGCTGGGCGAAAGCAAGGAGGGGGAGGGGGCAGCAGGAAGTACCAGACATTTTCTCGGTATCTTGGGATGTGTTTTTTCCCCGTTTAAGCTTTGGTTTGTAAAACATGGGCACGCAATTTAATGCTGTTGGATGGAGTTCAAGGAAACGTAGCCTACGTAAGTACGGGGCCAAGGGCAGATAAGTTGGCAAGGTATCATCAAGGATACAGTTGAGTGAGGTGAGGGCCCGAGGGTCCCTGGCGACGGAGATGCAGGCAACTTGCTTGACCTGCAGGCTGGCTCTAAGTTGCAAGTGAAGAGCAGAATGAGATGAGACAAGCAAGCCAGACGTGAACAGCTCGAGCGTGAGACGATGGACTGACAGGGCCCTCGTCGACTTGGCCGAAGGTCGAGGACTGGAGGTTGCGAGAAGGTCGAAGGGCTTCTCCACGATGCTCCTAGGTGCTCCTAGGCCCCATAATCTACGACACGTACCTTGGGAGCTCTCAGCAGTGTGAGCAGGCCTGACGAAACCTGACGAGACCAGACCGAAGAGGGAAGCAAAAGAGAGTCCATCAGCGCCAGGTCGTCCTCCAGCCTGAAGGGATCCGCTTTTTCACATTTTCCCAGGGAGCGAGGGGGAAGGGGGGGAGGGGCGTGCCAGAGACTTGCCCCAAGTGGGGCGCTGGCATCTGCGCACCTCGAGACGGTGGGGCCGGGGTGCGTCTATCACACCACAGCTCCCCAGGAAGGTACATCTGTAGCCGGGATGTACCTTCGTACCTGTGTACCGCATGGAGGCTTCAGAGGCCCCGTCTGGTTCGGGGTTAGCGCATGCTGGCGCTGGGATCAGGGTCTCAAGCAGAGCGCAAGCCAAGTCCGCATGGAGAGGCGCCACACGTAACCGCTTTTGGGGAAATCCTCATCGTCGACAGACTTTGGGATCGCAACTGAACCTATATATCTTCCAGGGCCTGTCGCTCTCCACCGAGGGGAAAACTGACCCGGCTCTTCATTGTGGCACCTCTCCTTACATCTTGTCCAAACATACAAACTCCCAACGGCGCCCGCCTCTCTGTGTCTTGTTGTCTCTCTACTCGGACCAACACAAGATCATCTCACCATCTCTATATACGTTTACACTCGTCTTTGCATCACTGTTGCCCACTCGACAATACAAGACGCCTTCTTTCGAGGACTGTTGGCCAAAACTTGCCTCTCTGCCGGTTGACATCCCAACAACTCTACTACAACTCAACAAGCACATCACACATCCAGCCTTCACAACCATGACGCGGTCATCATCAGCCGAGCCTGCCAAACCCTCGTCTTCCTCCAAGCGAAAGGGTAAGCCCCTCCCCTTCCCCCATCACATGGACCACGGCCGTACCCTGACACGATGTATCCTCTTACACTAGGCACCCGAAGCGTTTCCACCTTGACGCCGTCACAGCTTGCTCGCAAGAGAGCCAACGACAGAGAAGCCCAGCGCGCTATCCGTGCCAGGACCAAGGAGCACATTGAGCGACTGGAAAGAGAACTGGAGGACCTCCGAAGCAGCCAGGGCCGCGACAAGACGGTCCAGGAACTATTGCGCCGCAACAAGGCCCTCGAGGACGAGCTATGCCAGCTCAAGGAGTCGATGGGCGTGTCCATGACGTCGTCTCCTTACTCGACCCCAACAGGTACGACCTACTCGACCTTGGTGCGTCCCCTGGACGGCCATGACAGGACTTGCCTCGCGTCACCGCCGCAACAACTGCTAACCCCGTGCCCATCAGCCTACAACGATGACAACTGCGGCGCCATCCCCAGTCCCAGAATGTCCCCCCTCCCGTCGGGAGGAGCCGACTACATCTCCGACTACAGCCAGTCGACGCAGCAGTACGTGCCCATGCCCAACTGCGAGGCCTGGGCGTCGACGCTCCCTTCCAGCGTCCCCAGCCCTTCGTCCTCGGTCAACACGGACGAGTACGGCCCTGCCGCCGGCTACATCCCCACCAGCGTACCCAACTCCATGATGGGCACCTCGGGCGTGTGCATGGTGGACGGCAAGGAGGTCAAGATGGAGTATGAGGGCATGCACGAAATGATGGGCTCCCAGAGCTACATGCAGCAGAACCCCCCGCAGCAGCAGCGCCCTCAGAGCTGGCACATGTACCCCGGCATGTACTATGAGGGTTCCCAGAACGCCGTCATCTCGCGATGATGCCGTGGTGTCGACTCAAAGTCGGCGAACAAGGCACAGCGCGGCCCGGGTCGAGTCTTGTTGAACAAGCACTCCAACCTGCTGGCGCCCCTCCCTCGACTTGTCTAGCCATCAACAGCTCAGGACTGAACCGGAATACATAGGGGGATAAGGGGCTTTTTTTTTCTTTTTTGTCACGATGACACGACACCAGTCCATGGTTCTCCCGAGATGAAGCCTTTGAATGCGAGCCAGCCCGCCAAGCGACGAGACACGAAACGTGAATGGTTGAATACGAGAGCTGTTTAATACGGCGACGATTCAAGCGTCACACGGTGGGCGGTCCGGACAAACGGGCAACGGCACAGGCAAGGCAGGCGACCATCTTGGACGAGACGGACGGGGCAATGATGCAATATCGGCGCTGGGGCGACAGGGCATAGACTAGAACTGGGTTCATTTGGGAAGCGAACTGCAATGTATTGTGTATACCTTTATTGATTGGGATTCTTGCGTTTACTTGCTTTTTTTTTTTTTTTTGCGTGCAAGCGTACGGGTACGGGATGCGCGAGTCGGTGTGTTTTTTATGTCCGGTCAATACGGACAAGGTGGCGAATGGGACACGAAAACAAAAGAAAATATTTACACAAGGGTGGTTGCAATGTATGCTAGCATTCGCTGTCGGCTCGGTTGAATTACTACTCGCCATCACGGGGGTCGCGGGTTCTCAAGTTTTTTTTTTTTTTTATTTGGTTGTATATACCACGGGACAAAGTTATAGAGCGGGCGGTGACGGCAAGGGCGGCGTTGACAAAATACAAACATGGTGTTTTATTGTTCATGATGGGCGCAGCTGGTGTGTGCAAGTGATGTCGTCGCTGGGGGTGGCTTTGCGAACCCGTGTGCGGTTTTGATTGTCGGCATGGCCGTATATTGTACGGCCGTGGTTTGTGGTTGCGGTTGTATTGTTGGCGGCTGGGTGAATGGCATTCATTCATTCGTTCGCGGTCCACTGGCACGGGCTGCAGCCCGGCCATGGAGTCAATCTGGTTGGATGGATGGATGGGAGCACACTGGTCTGCAGGTCGAGCGTATTAAGCTGCTGCATACCGTCTTTCTTGCGTCATCCGGCTGGTACGTACATGCCAGACACGACTTATACGCCCGGCGCTATCTCCGGCACGACGGCGTCTAATCCGGCCTCGTCGGCAGCCTGGCAGCGTCTACGGGCGGAATCGACGACGTTTTGCTTGCTTGCTTGCTTGCTCTTGCTTTTTTTCGAGCTTGCCCCATGACAGCTTCTCCTTGGTTGGTTTGTCTGCGGGTTGTGTTTATTCATAGTGTGTACGTGTATCGTGCTGCGTTACTACTGGCAACGAACGGCCGACGACGACCACCACCATCGTTGCTCGAGGGCAATGTAGCGCCTTGGCAGGCTGGCAGAAATTGACTCGTCAGGTGGCGGGATCACGGCCAAACAAGGAAAAAAAGAAATACACATGTATGTACATGCCACACAGTCTGGCAACGTGTTGGGCCATTTTCGTAGCAACCAACGGCCCGCCACTCATACGGGCCTGGTCCCTGCCTACGGGTATTGCATCTATCTGGCCGGGGGGAACCCAACCAGCCCCCCCTCCCATTTGCACTTACAACGGCGCCTTCATCGCGGTGCGAGTAAACGTAGCATTTGGTCTTGCTGGCCATGGAGCGGTCTGCAGAGGGAGAAGGGTGCGTGTGCTCGGACGCTTTGCAGATTATCACACATGTTACAAACTCGGTGGGAGATATGCCCGCGCGAAAGACAAACAGCCGAGGTGGTACGTCTTTCCTTTGCAAAAAAAAACAAGGAACGTGCCGCCTCTTGAAGTCTCGTCGTTTCCCATGATTGGCACACTGGAGACCGAGCGCGGCTGCCCTTTGCATGTAAACGCCACAACAAGGTGGTGCCATACTGTAGAGTATACGTACGCAGATCATACACAGAGTGTACAGGTGCAGAGCCGTCGACGAGAGACGCCGGACCGGGCGCATCGTTGCTGCTTCTAGGCATCACCGCCGAGACTATGAGCAGAGCAGGGCGGCCTCCGGGACATTTGGAAGACAGTCGTTCGCGGGCCAATCTGCAGCGATAGCCGGCGGGTGGAAACCGCTCCATCTCGGCTACCGCTCGATTGGCACTGGCTGATGCGGTGATGCACCCAAATCTGTGAAAAAGAAGCGGCCTTGTCGCCCACCCCTTCTAGAAGCCGGCCCAAGGTCAGATTATCCGGTCGCCGAGCCAGCGTGGTTCTGCGCTCCCGCACGTCCCAGATCCGACCTTGGAATCGCCTTGGGTGTTTTCTTCGTCTCCATCCGGGCCTATTAAGTTTCCATTGACCGACGCCGTGTTTGATTTTCCGGCTGTGGGATGGAGTACTAGTCGGAGCTGCATGCTGTTACACAACCGGACGAGGGCGGGAGAATGTTCTGCCAGGCTTCGATTCGGCCAGACAATGTCTCAGGCTATCCATGTGCCGTGCTTCACGCGATTGGCGCGCAGGCACAAACATGTGTCAACTAAAAGTTTTGTTTTAGCCAAATGTCCCAGCGCTAACCATTGTCGAATTGGAAACAAGACGTGTTAGATGGCCTTCATTGTACAATTGTGGCATGTACATATGTACATATGTACACTTGGCAGGCCGGACAGTCGGCGCAGAGCATGGCCCCACATGTTGCAGATTGGAGAGCCCCTCGATTGGCCTACCGGTCCACAAGGGGGAAAGGACAAGAGAAGAGGGGGGGTGTGAGTCTCTGATTGGCGCAGCATTCGATTCTGCCGGCTTGATGGACAGGCAGGAGACCCGTCTCCGCAGAGGCAGCAAGGTTGCCGCGCGATTGGTCGCGCCCGCCCCGCCGCGGCAGGCACTAGAAACACCAGAAGAAGCCGCAGAAGCCCAGGAATGCAGCGAGAGGCACAAAAACGTGGCAGGCAGGGCAGGCCAGCGTTACCAACTTGCTGTTTCGCCCCGTCGGGACCCCACCGCGATGGCAACCATTCTGAGGGCGGTGAGTGGCGGCATGTGCCGAGTGATTGATTGATTGATTGATTGCCTGCTTGAATGATTGAATGATTGACAGTGGCTTCGACGCCAGCGCAGCCCGGGTCAAGTCCACGACGAACAATGTTGGCATGGCACCCGTCATGTGATGCACGTCCACGGCCGTGCGCGACAGGATGCTATTGACGGTTCGTGGCTATCCTCCGCGCGGGGTCCCGGTGCTCGCCGCCTTGCGTCTGGCGCTGCGTGCTGGGTGGAAGGCGCTCCGAAGCACGCTAGAAGGCCTGTCGTGGGAGCACGGAAGGTCCCAGGTGCCATCAGACATGTCGGTACACGGCCGCCAGTGCGCCTAGCAGTAAGTAGTCAATACTACTAGTATTGCAAAGCTGCAAGGGGTAAACTCTAGCTTTCCCCCGTCCTGGCCACTTGCTGAAGCGCAGGTCAGCTCAGTCGTGCCGTGCTGTGTCCAAGTCGAATACACGCCGTTGAGCATTGGAACGCGCGCCACTTTGGGCTTGCCTGCTTCTTGCGTCGGCCCCCTGAATGCCATCTCCTGGCAGCGCGGCTACGCTCTGTATTAGCAACACCGGCCCTCGCCAGCGTCGGATATACCAACTACCGGAGGGAGACCATGCAGGTCGGTGGTATGTCGGCGTCGACCGTGTTTATGCAAAGCGTTGGAAGACAGCCCGAGATGCGTACATGTATGTCCTGCGTTTGTTTGCCCGAAACAAGGGCCCTTCATGCCCGTGTTGCACCTTTCATTGTTTCCGCCATTCCATCTTTTGATTCCGCCCTCTGTGCACGTTTTGGACAAGCCATCCTCCCGTGAGTAGCCGATCAGACAAGAGAGATGCGAGTGTCCCTGACAGCGATTCGCGGGCCCCATAACCCGCACTGACAGTCCATCGACAGTCATCATCTACCCGCCAGCAGATAGGGCTAAGTCTGCCTTGTGCAGCCTATCCCATGGCCAAACTCCTTGCAACGGGGACTTTGTGGGTGCAAGGGCCCGTTTGGGAACAAGGCGCTTCCTTGTACGACCGACAGGTTTGCGGCAATAGGATTATCGGCGCCAAACCCGGCCGAGTGGGATCCGGCGCCGCAAAAAATGCCAGAATAACAATACAATCCGGGCGCAAATAGGGTTCCTGTTTGATACCAGCCAGTACGCCTTGTGTAGTGCTGGGCTCAGAGCGCCAATGGTCGTTTGGTCATTCTGCCCTGCCATCATGCATAGGAGATGTCTGCCGCCGCCGCCGCCGCGGCGCTGCGGATACCGCGCTCGCTCGATGTTGCCATAAATGGCGCCGTGAGGGGGATTTCCTTCAATGTTGCTTCAAGCAAGGGGCCAGATTGGCGGTGGCCGGGCGCTCCAGTGCTGCAACGCGCGCCGTAACGTGCGCTGGGAACCAAGGACGGGCAATCGACACTGCAGTCCAGCATGGACATGCTTGTATCAGATGCCTGCTGCATCCATTGATCTTCAGACAGGCGCAACCCAACGGCGACAAAGCTTGTTCAACACCAGCGCGCTGCGTCATCGTGTTCCGTGATTAAATTCCGCCATCTCGCTCCCCTTCCTGTACATATGTACTGCTGGGCTGGTGCAACCCTGGGCCATGGCACACCATCCCAGTCACCGCTGAACCACCCATGAGCTCGTCGACATTAATACATAGTACAATGCGCTCGCACCGCGAACCATTATACACTACTGGAACTCGCCCGGTATCCCAAATAAGACACTACATCGCAGCCCCTGGGTTAGTGGCATGACCTCGTGTCGCAAATCATGTAGTTAGCACGTATGTACATAGTACGTATGATAATAAACACCACACAGGGGACCTACCAGTCCACAATAGACAACCCTCGCGTAACACGTAACACATCCTGCAGGGATGCCGCGCTAAAAAAGGACACCATGTGAAGAAAATGCCATGGAAGCTCGCTAGAACACACATGGTACACACCAACTAGTCGAGAGCCCTAGCCACCAGTATTGTACCTTCAACTTGGCACGGCCATGTATGCATACCGGTAGCACAATACTAGAAAGATTGAGAATGTGGACAAGGGCTATACATACATGGCAGGGCGGTGCGAGGGCCGCAACGGCAGGCGTCAGGACGCAAATGGTGACTGGCATGGTCCCGATGGCCAAAATAATGCGGACAACCTTCCGCCGTGACAATGCCCTCTCGATATGGCAAGCAGCGTACGGGAGAAGCTTGACGGATGGCAAAGAATAGAAAGCAGTCTACCGAGAAGTTGGTTTACAGTAGTGTAACAACCCTGGGGACTTCGGTATCCCAGAGCGAATGCAACGCCATGCCAGCCAGGGCATCCTCGGGTACCGAGTAGAGGAGCAGATAAAGCAGGTCGTCTTGTACTCTGCACCCCGGCGCAGAAGCATTCAAGATTCCAGTGTACGCCCCCTCCATCTCGTCGCTGATAAGAGTTGGCATCGAGATGCATCTACACCGCCGCCAGCGCTGCGTATTATAGAGCCATGTTCATCTTGTTCCTGTTAACCGCGCCTCCTGCGCACGGGCCGCGGCGGTCAATACAGCTCTTCCGGCGACAATGAATAAGATGCCGACTCGGCGCTGCACATACAATACTACGCTTGTTGCCACAGCCCGGCCAACAGACAATGCCTAGTACTTGGTGGTTACTGTTCGAAAATCACGCATTCAAATAGGGAAAGCCGGGCGTTATCAATTTGCAACTTACCGGAGACAGCTCCTCGCCAAGTCGTGCATTGACACGGTTGACTTTGTATTTGGCTTTGGTGATGCCACACTGGGAAAACCGACCGAGGCATTTTACCAAGGTTGAGCCACAAGACAGCGCCCAATAGCTTCACAAGCCCTGGCCCCTATGTCGAATACCGTTCAAGACTAGAAACAAACCCGAGGACTCCGTACCGGCTCTTCGTCCCCTTGTTGGCTGTGGCACTTTACCTCACACTTGCTTTGCGACGTTCCACATGGCTGTTCCTGCAAGCCGCAGTCAACGCTAAACAAAGCGTGGTCGCCTCATCTTGCCTACCATAACCACAATCAGTTTGGGGACACGGTATAATCCTGCCATGGCCGGATTCTCCCTTCTCGAGACCAATTGCTGCCTTTTGCTGCATCTCGTGCAGTAGGCCTGGCATCAATTTGATCCCACTCGGCCAGTTCATCATATGGATATGGCTCCCAGCAACGACCAGACCCTGTCTGCCCTGTAACGAACCAGCGGCCTAGACCGAGGCTCAAAAGAGCAAGGCAGCAGACAGTGCACTGTAACCCCCGTGACCCGCCACAGGAACACGCCGTCGGCCCGGTTTTGCAGGCTGGTTGCAGGACCAGCAGTAGTAACACTTGCGCCACTACGCAAGCCGCCTTCATGCGGCACTTCGAACCTCTCCTCTCTGGTCACCACCAGGTCTAAAGCCATTCCCTGTCCCTCGACTCAATTTGGCGGGAGGGGGAGGATTTCGTCCAGCATGTCCAGCATCCAACATGTGCCATGTGCCATGTGTAGTAATGCCATTGTTGTCATGAATGGCATGCATGATATCCTGCCTTTTCATGAAACGCAGAATTTCTAGTCACTTGGTTGACCGTGTGTAAAGCGGCATGGCTCCGTGCCTGTGGCGGACGGAAACCACAATGAAAAATGAAGGACTTTAGCGCAGGCATCGCGTGACAGCACCGGGAAATAGGGATTTTCGCTCCATGTCCCGAAAGTCAAAACGTCGAAACTTACTTTTCGAATCGTCCGATTGCGGGTCTCCGTATGGATTTGCCTGCAAAACACAAGGTATGCATGTACTTCACAAGACATTGCCGCCGTGCCTAGGTATTGTCCGCAATCCGGGGTACATACGCGTTGACGGCCTCGGCGTCGATCGCCCGTCATCTCGAAGCAAGCCCTTCCAGTGCTGGCCCCTTCCACCGCCATCACCACGGCTTGCAGAGGTTCGTCAGCCGCTCTCCCATCTGCATCAATCTCAACGCGACGACCCCTTGTCCCATGGCTCGTGCGTGTGCCGTGTGCCAATTTGTAGTACTTGTTCTTGCGAAATCTGCGCATTTTACTCCTCAATTTGACATCGACCCCGCTGTCGATGGTTTTACCCGTGATGGTCATGCTTCGAATTGTGAGGCGGGACGCCGTCGGACCGCCGTTGACGAATGAACATTTCAGAAAGAAGCCGCCTAGGGTGGCTTCGACCCCAAATGGCGCCAACCGAACCCAGTGAGAGCTCAATATTAGGGTGAAACATCGTCATCGCCAGGCCGTCGCGTTGGACAAATTACCCTTGGCCAGAGTTCAAAGCCTCCGCCGGCATTAGTACTCCGTATAAGCTACGTTGACACGAGGGCTGCTGTCGGGAGGCCAGCTTTGGACATGCAAGGCATCTTCTTCAGCCACGCATGCAAGAACTCGCAGTAGCGGTCGATCAGGCGGCCCAATGATCATATCTTGAATCCTGTCAGCCAGCACGGCCTATGGATCCAAGCAACTAGCCGTAGTACTAGTGCTATTCAATCTAGACTTGTTATTCCAGGCGCTCTCAAGCTATGTACAGTATGTACTGTAGGTACTGTAGGTCCGTACCTCTTGTACGTACAGAGTTCCGTCGGCAAATGAACAGCTCTTCGACCAGGATGACTTGACATGGGGGGCGTGAGTGAATGTTTCCATGTCGCTAGCACTAACCAATTTAGTTCAAGACCAACGGAACGACATGGCTAGGTAGCTTTGTCGAGATCAACTGCCGTTCCCGCTACTTTTGCCTTTGAACGGCAACGTCGTGTTCCAGTTGTGCTCGTCGTCGTGGGCTGTGTCAACCGGCGAGTGCCCCTGATTCTAAGCGCAATTTTCTGTGAGACAATTTGGGCCCCGAACAGGTAATTTGTGCACCGAGTGATAAGAGTGCCAAGTATACACCATGTACACATTGGATCCAGACGTGAAGACCGGTGGAGTCAGCCAAAGCGGTAAGCATTTGTGGGTTCAAACTTGTGACGGTGTGACGGTCAGGTACGAGGCCTGTAGTATTTACTAGTATTCTCCTGTATAAAGTGACGGGTCGCATTGAAGAGAGCCTTGGACTTTGCTGTAACAAGGGTGTACATAATTACAGGTTATTTTGGGCGGCATGTCTTCATCAAGACCCCTCGCGTGTCTGTACTAGGCAGTCTAGATCGTATACGGAGTACATAAACCCATGTAGTACCGACGTTGGGTCAAATGCCAAGGGCACAAAATGGCGGCTCAACCGTTCCTTCGGGGCCGCCAATAGATTTTCTGCGGCTGAATTGTGTTCAGCTCTTTACAACCAGGGGTCCTTAGGAGCCTCAAGGGAAATCGACAAGTTTTGAGTTACGTTAGAATTCATGTAACGATACCCATTGAATGCCGAGACCGGGAGAACGTTTCTTTTGCTCTGGCTCCCTTTCCCAAATGTTCAGGCGGGCCGTATTGTGGAATCTTGAATCAGTTCTTCTTGCTGTCACGACGGCGTCAAACGTTGCGGAAAAGCCAAGTACAGGTGGATCTGCAGAGGGGGCGTGAAAAGGCCGAAGACGACTGGCGGGTGGACAATGTGGATAATGATGTGTTGAAAATCGCAACTGTGCCGATCCCTGTCTTTGCTCGATCAAGGGAAGGGTCTGTTAATAAAGGCTTGTAGATAGAACAGTATACCTAGTACTGAGGACAGCCTCAATAATAGTATCTGGATGCGATTCATTAGGCCAGAAATTGAGGACAACGAAAAGTAACGGTCATCCATGTGCAACTGGACACTTCATCCCCGCTCCGCTAGCTATTCCTCCTGCACAAATGACTTGAGGTGACAGTAGGCCAACTGTCGCGAAATGAAAAGTGAGGGAGGGGGGTTGCGGAAACTGAGTGGCAGATGTACGCCTGATAAGTCAAGTCGAGACCAGGAAGCCAACGTTTAGCAATACGGGGTAGCCTTGCCAGAAGAAGCTATTGGACAGAAGGCAGTTGGCTGATTGCTCAGCTGCAGGAGCTTGATGCAAATGGCGTTACAGGATTGGGCCGCGACGAAACCACCTCTTGTTGCAAATGTCTGATCGAAAAACTGCATGCGAATAGGTGACGCCTGTAACGTTGGAATGTTCATTGAGATATATGCCGTACGACGGCAATATCCCAACGGTCCGGCTGGCTACCCAACCAAAATAGACAGGAGATGTTGCATTTGACATGCTGATATCAACAGGTTGTATGCATTGTGGGCATGTGGTGGACATCTGGTTCATCTGCTAAGCAGAGCATCCAAGATCTCACGTCACACAGCAGCTCCATTGCATGGATCGATCTCTTTACCGCATCTAGATCCCGCAAGGGAGATTAATTATGCTAGGCAAAAGTCCAGCAGCAAGAGGGGTTTCCGCACGGGAAGGGGAGGGGGGGTCGATAGTCTGTTGTCAAGTATTGTCTTGTTACTTCAGCGCGGGGAAGTACTAAGATCTCATCGCCTACTGAGTGGTCCATATTCTCGGAAAGACCCTCGGGGGATCCTATGAGAGCATCTGGATAGCTCGTCTCAGGTGGGGAAACGAGGCCTTTAGTATCATGATCCAATTGACGAACAGCGCTTGGCGCGGTGGCTAAACTGCCTGTCCCGAATGGGATCATCCCATGTTGAGTACGTTAGAGTCTGCACTCTCCACAGAGCCAATAACAGAGCTTCATGCTATGTGAGCATCACGACGAGAAATAGGTGTCTGTAGATACTAGGCCCTCGAGTCGCCATGATCAAGGAGCGATCGTGTCCGTGGAGGAATCCACTCTTTCCGGACATGATGCCCGGGCCGTCCTTTGGGTATAACTACTAGTAGTAGTCATCTGCTCCATTCGCCGACATGAGCCCAGTCGAGATGACATATCGGCACCGTACCCTTTGGGATTCGCGGAATTCGGTCGGCAGCAGTGTTTAGCCCTTCTAGAATAACATTGGCTTCTGGAGAGTCGTCAGCGAAGGGACGCAAGCATCATCATCAGACCATAAACAGGCAAGTACCATGTGGCCAATCTGTAGTCCATAAACATCTATCAGGTACGCCGCACCACGCACCGAGCCATTGTGACAACGAAATACTTGCTCACTCACCAGCCAGTGTCAAATTGCACGTAACAGTTCTCACGTGCTGGAAGATGATTTCTGCCCAGATGTGCAGTCATGGGGAATATCGCTCCAGATGGTTGGTCTGGTTGGTTCATCTGCCAGCTCTTGCCGTCCCCCAAGCCCCCTCCTTCCCTTTCCGTCGTCAGTTTCCATGGTTGCCCCGGCGGAATGTCGTCCCGAAATCGCCGCCTTTCGCGCTGCCCTGATTGGTGCAGCTTTCGGTAGAATCCCGGTTAAACGGATCAAGCTCGGGTAAGAGGATCGCCGATGTTCAGCCGTGTGAGCGACATCCCGCCAGAAGTGGGGTAACTTTGAAAGCTGGGGAGCATCTCTCCCCGATTTAGTGCCCTTTCAACCCAGCGCTTTTCCGAAATCGCCAACATCATCCCTCTCGATACCCAAAAATGCCATGCCGAGCACCAATATTGAAGAGGTGCGGAGGGGCTGTGTTTAGTTTTTCGTTGTAACCGAGGCTTTCTGATATTCAAATTTCTCCGTCATCGCAAGATGTTTGTCGGCCGGCGATGCACGACATAAACTTTTACAACGGTGGTGTAACGAGCTCGTCGTACTTTAACCGGCCAGCTCCCGCCGTCTTCTTCCGGGCCCAGCCTCGTTCTTTAATGTCCCATGTGTTTCTTCGTCCCTCTTCTACTGTGCTCCAGCTGAGTTGGACGTGATATAAGACACATACTACGTCCCAGAAGCTTAGAATCGGCGCTGCGAGGTGCTTGGAGCTTTGTGTAACTTTGTGACTAAATTCACAATCGTATCGATTGTCGTCTCAACAAAGCATTCATTCTTCTCATAATGGCCGATATAAACATCGAAGAGGTGCTCAAGAAGCTTACATTAGCTGAAAAGGTCGACCTGCTGACAGGTAAGCCTCTCTCCATGGCTCTACGGCGGATATAGTGAGATACAAAGGAAGAAACTACAATCACCTCGAGTGTGCTATGTCATTTCGCTTACACCTAATTGCAGGAGCCGACTTCTGGCACACCAAAGCCCTCCCTAAACATGGGATTCCCTCGCTCCGCATGTCCGACGGCCCCAACGGTGTAAGAGGCACCAAGTTCTTCAATGGCGTCCCTGCGGCATGTTTCCCATGCGGCACAGCTCTCGGGTCAACTTTCAACCAACAATTGCTCGAGGAAGCCGGCAAGAAGATGGGCGAGGAGGCCCTAGCAAAGAGTGCCCACATCATTCTTGGCCCAACCATCAATATGCAGAGATCCCCGCTCGGAGGCCGTGGCTTCGAATCCATTGGCGAGGATCCGTTCCTCGCCGGTCTTGGCGCCGCTGCTCTTGTCCGGGGAATTCAGAGCACCGGCGTGCAAGCTACTATCAAGCACTTTCTGTGTAACGATCAGGAAGACAAGCGAATGGGCGTCCAGAGCATTGTTACTGAACGGGCGTTGCGCGAGATTTATGCCCTCCCGTTCCAGTTGGCAGTGCGAGATGCGCGGCCAGGCGCCTTCATGACGGCTTACAACGGCATCAACGGCACCATGTGCAGCGAGAACTCCAAGTACCTCGACCGAATGCTACGCAAGGAGTGGGGCTGGGAGGGTCTTATCATGAGCGACTGGTACGGCACCTACAGCACGACTCCGGCCGTCGTCGCCGGTCTGGATCTGGAGATGCCCGGCCCCGCTCGGTTCCGCGGCGAAGCTCTCAAGTTCAACGCCTCTACCAACAAGCCATTCACTCACGTCATTGACGAACGAGTCCGTGCTGTTCTGCGACTTGTCAAGAAAGTATCAGGCCTCGATATCAAGGAGCTTGGCCCGGAAAGGGAAGCAAATACACCCGAGACGGCGGCTTTGCTCCGAAAGATTGGCAACGAGAGCATCGTCCTCCTCAAAAACGACAACAACGTCCTGCCATTTAAGAAGGACAAGAAGACTCTGGTCCTTGGCCCCAACGCCAAAGTAGCCACCTACCACGGCGGTGGTTCTGCTTCCCTCCCTGCCTACTACGCTGTGACTCCATATGACGGCATTGCTGCGAAGCTAGGTTCTTGTCCCGCTTATACCGTTGGCGCTTACACCCACCGTTTCCTTCCCCTACTCGGTTCTCAGTGTATCGATCCCAATGGCAAGCAGGGCATGAGGTGGACCGTCTACAATGAGCCTCCCGGCACGCCCGACCGCCAGTCCGTCGACATGCTGTACTTTAGCAAGACGGATATGCACCTGCTCGACTACAACAACCCAAAGGTAGCCAACACTTGGTACGCCGACCTGGAAGGCTCGTTTGTGCCGGACGAGGATTGCACTTACGAGCTGGGACTTGTCGTATCCGGGACCGCCAAGGCCTTTGTCAACAACAAGCTCATTGTGGACAACGCCACGAAACAGGTTGCTGGAGATACCTTCTTTGGCGCAGCCACGCGCGAGGAGAGGGGGTTCGTTGACTTGAAGAAGGGCGAAAAGTATGAATTCCGCATCGAGTTCGGCTCAGCACCTACGTTCACACTCAAGGGCGACGCGTCTGTGCCCGGCCACGGGTCTCTCCGCGTCGGTGGATGCAAGGTCATCGACGACCAGGAGGAAATCAAAAAGTCCGTCCAGCTGGCCAAGGAATACGACCAAGTCATTATTTGTGCCGGTCTCAACTCGGACTGGGAAACTGAGGGCGCTGACCGAGTGAGCATGAAGCTCCCCGGTGTTTTGGACCAGCTCATCACCCAAGTTGCCGCTGCCAACTCCAACACTGCCGTGGTCATGCAGACCGGCACGCCCGAGGAGATGCCCTGGCTCGAAAAGACGCCCGCCGTTGTCCAGGCTTGGTATGGAGGCAACGAGACGGGCAACTGCATCGCTGACATTCTGTTCGGCGACGCCAACCCCTCCGGCAAGCTTTCTCTTAGCTTTCCCAAGCAACTTCAAGACGTGCCATCCTTCCTCAACTTTCGGGCCGAAGCTGGGCGAACACTGTACGGGGAGGACGTGTACATGGGCTACCGATACTACGAGTTTGCTAATCGAGCCGTGAACTTCCCCTTTGGCCACGGTCTGTCCTACACCAGCTTCTCCTTTTCCGACCTGTCAGTGACGTCGAGCGAGGGCAAGGTGACGGCCGCGCTCAAGGTCAAGAATACCGGATCCACAAAGGGCTCTGAAGTTGCTCAGATGTACATAAAGCCCAGGCAAGCTGCCAAGATCCGCCGCCCCGTCAAGGAACTCCGTGGCTTCGCCAAGGTTGAGCTCGAGGCTGGCGAGACCAAGATGGTCACTATTACCGAATTGGAGAAATACGTCGCGGCATACTGGGACGAGGAGCGCGACCAATGGTGCGTCGAGGCAGGCGAGTACGAAGTCATCATTAGCGATAGCAGTGTGGTTCGCGATGGAAAGGCTGTCCGGGGCTCGTTCAAGGTGTCTGCTTCATACTGGTGGGATGGGATCTGATTCCGAGAATGCGTTTCATTCCACTGTAGACGGCAGCCGACGGACATTTATCAGAGGGAGTGCGTATTTTACGACTTTAATTTCAAAAAAGAATCTGCTCCAACCAATCATCACTGTGTGACATGCGAAAGTCTAGTGATGTCACACACAAGACAAACAACCTCCCCCTCTGTTCTGTCTCTTACCTCAGGGCGGCCAAATTACCATCCCCTGCGCGTTTATCCAAGCCATGGCCTCGCCCATAGCTACTGAACGCTACCATACGACGCACTAGGAGAACAGCGTCCATTCCTCTCCGGGTCAACCAGCTGGGCAGTAACCTCTCCGTCAGCACATGATGCCGATGCCCTGCCGAGGCCAAGTCCTCATCATTTGCCGACACTCCCGCGCCGCCAGCCCGAGGCGGTTCCGGGTTCCAAGGGACCGCATCGCCGAGTCTCTGCACCGTCAAGCCCGCATTCCAGGGGTTCTTCATGCCGGCCTCCCTTTGCCGCTGGCAAGACACACATGCACGTCAAAGCGAACCAGCAGCGCCTGCTATCCCAACCCGTCCACCGTGTCAACATCGTGTGTCACTTGGATAACGCCAGTACGCGACGAAACGATACACCTCCTCCCATGCCGCGCCGCTCTCGCATCTCACACGACGCGCGTACCACGGCCACCCCTTCCGCTCACCACCTCTGCAACACGAGCCGCCGCTCCTCGCCGCCCTCGGCACCACTCGCAAACATGGCCTCCAAAAACTCCAAATCGGCCAAGGCCTCCCGCGCGCTCTGCATCGGCGCAGCCTCGCCCCCGCCGTCCAGGATGCTGCCCGCCCAAGCGTCCACCTCCTCCCGCACGCCGCTCGTCCGCTCAAACCTCGTCTCAACCTTGGTCCCGTCCTCCCCCGTCACCGTCACCAGGTCCCCGTCGGACCGGACGGCGCCCCTCTCGCAGGCAACATCCCACTCAAAGGCGCTCGCCAGCGTCCCCGCAGAGTGGCAGTAGGTGCCCACAGCACCGGACTCGGTCCTGACGAGGGCGGTCACGGTATCCATGGGCGCGAGGTGCCCGCGCGTCAGGCCCGTGTACGCCCTCACCGCGGCGGGCGCGTCCCCCTCGCCCCGGAGGAACAGCCGCGTCGCCGCGGCGTGGTGCACGCCCCCGTCGAGCAGGAACCCGCCCTGGTGGGCCGGCCTCGCGCGCCAGCTCGTCCCGTAGTACTTGTTGTCCGGGCCCGTGAGGCCCGCGACCCGGACGGAGAAGTGGGTGACCCTGCCGAGGGCGCCGGCCTGCCCGGCCGCGTACAGCAGCCGCGGGGCGAAGCGCACGTTCTCGGCCACGGCGAGGATCGGCCGCCCGGGGGCCAGGCTCTCGTGGAACGCGATGAGGTCCTGCGCCGTGGCCACGTCCGCGGCGATGGGCTTCTCGGCGAGCACGTGCTTGCCCGCGGCGAGGGCGGCCCGCACGTACGCCGGCTGGGAGACGATGGGCAGCGCGACGATGACGGCCTGCACGTCCTCCCGCCGCAGGAGGTCGGCGTACTTGCTGCCGGGGGAGTCTTCCGCGTAGAGGGCCGGCTGGGGCGCGTCCTTGATCTGGCCGGCCGTCTCTTGGGCCGACTTGAGCGAGAGTGAGTAGAGGGCTTTGAGGTCGAGCCTGGCGTTGCCCAGGACGGCCGGCTGGTTGTGCCGTGCGTTAGTTTTTTTTGCGAACGAGGTGGACGACGACGGGGCTTGGGGAGTGGGCTCACGAGATGCTCGGCCTTGACGAAGAGGCCGCTGCCGATGATGGCGACGCCAATGGGCTGCGTCATGATGGGCTTTTGGATGTCTTGTCTACTACGCTTTGGATGGGTTGCTTCTTGGACTGTGGGTGCATTGGGGTGCGTGAGAATTTATTTGATCCGGGGGTTATCGAGTATCCAGATCCGCGATGCGTGGGGGGAGGTCAAGGAAGTGGGGGACACATGACGAAACTGCTGGTGGTTTTAGGCTCAGTTCATTCGTAGTTATTTATACCGACTCGACTTGCTTGATTTGGTGGGTCCGCAAGCCGGCCGCATGTCTGGTACAATTCACATCTCATGCAAGGCCTCGCCGAGTAGAAACGCTTTGGAGTTCATCTGACAAGAAATGATGCAACGTTGAAAAAAAATAGTTGGATATCCTAGTATAAAAGCATCTCTACATCTCTATTTGGAGACTGTATCTGTAACCCCAAACGCCACGCACCCAAAGACTGTATGATATGCCAAACTCCCTTTACTCGAAACTACTGTGTATGGTATTGATGAGGCTGAAACAGAGGCTGATGCTGTAATGGATGATGATTAGGTAGAGAATGATAGTCTTGTGGTATTGGATAATGTTGTGATTGTTGCTGTTGTGATTGTTGTTGTTGTTGTTGTTGTTGTTGCTGCTGCTGCTGCTGCTGGTGGTAATTCCGTTGAATCTGGGCCGTCGACTGCAGTACCAGATACCCCGGTCCCAACATGGGGTGAGGCGCATATTGGTACGTCATTGTGTCGAGCTCTCTGGGAGCCAGGATGACGGGCTGTGGAGCGGCAAGTTCGTGATATTGCCATGGTGGCACTTGCGGAGGGACGTACCAGGCCGGCAGCATCTGGGTCGGCTGTGCATATTCTTTGTGGGGGTATAACGCGTGAGGATAGGCGGCAGTACCGGGTGTCATGACTGGCGAAGGTCGATTGGTCGTCGATACCAAAGTAGACGTCATTGTCGACTCGCTGCTTGCCGCCCAGGCCTGCTGGGTCGTCCATATTCCCTTTCTCCTTCGCATACCAATAACGAGAAGCATCACGAGCTGCACCAGCCGGATCCACGTGTTGCCGACAGCATCCACAAGACTCCACCAGGGAGGACTGGCTCCGGACGGAAGAAGCCACCGCGCATAGAGGGTGAGGAAAAACGTCCACCGGACAAAATCCAAGACGGTAACAGTGAGATAGAGAATGGCGGCCTGTCAGTACCGAGTTAGCGTACCGCACCCCTCGCGCACGGAGGAAAGCAAACACTTGCCTGACGGGTGAGCACACGACTTTTGTGCTTGTGCATCACAAAAGAGGCATATCCGACCTGAAAGAGGGAGATGATCCACAAGGAAGTATAAAACAAGGCCCCTAGTTTGCCGACAACCTTCAATGACTGAGAGAGCTGGGCGTAGCTCGAATTGCTTTCTGAGCCGTTCCAATATGCCACCCAAGATGCCGTCGGTTGTCCAAAGTATGCGAGGGCGAAAGCGAAGAGAATGGTGGCGGCAACGTAAGCCGTGTACCGTAACACGGTCTGGTACTTGGATGGCTTTGGATTCAGCGAGTGCATGAGTCCGTTTCCAAGCTCGATGAAAATAATAACAAACAGAATATCGACGAGATGCTCAAACAAGTTGCCGGTGAAGCTGAGATATCGCTCAGATCGAATTACACTGCTTATCTCATCGTGCGTGTGGTTGGCTGTATCGTAATAACCGGCGGCATTTTGCCACGAGTCGAGAATGGAATTAAGGGCGTCGGCGGCAATAATACAGCTGAGAGAGCTGTCTGGCATTAGCCGTGTCCATGGCAAGCAGCATTCGCAATATGAGGCCATCTATAAGCCAACTACAACCGACAGCTTGTGCAGGGTTTGGATGCAAGACTCGGACGCTCATTGAGAATAGGCCGGGTTTGACAACCAAGGTGTACTTACACTATTAAAAATGGATGACAGGCTTTTAGCCAGATGAAGGCTCGGCGAGCAGGATCCCCTCGACCTCGTGCCAGGAACAATGTCAATAAACCCACGCATATGACCGGTATTATAACGAAGCCCGAGACTCCCAAATGGACCAGAGTCCACAGTTGAGCAGCCGTCATGACGACGGCAATTTGGCCTGGTTATAGATTGGAAATGTTGTACTTGGCGCCAAGTAACCAACACATGGCAGGCATGGACCAGCAGCCGTGGGTGAAGGAAGGATGGGGGTTAATGCCGGCCTCGCAGAACGGGGCACGGCAAGGTATTAAGAGAATTTACTCGGCAACAAGGCACGTATTAAAAGGGCAGCAATATCGAACGAGAGGGAAAAAACAGCAAGGGAGAGAGCAGCCACGGGAACTAGACAGCTTGGAAAGCCAGGACGGACAAGAGGACAAATAAGAAAAGGACGAGGCGGCATGGGCGGGTGTGAAGAGAATGGAAACCCTGGGCGGGCCATTGCCAAAAAGGAAAGGGTACGAGGCAAGAAAATGGAATTCTGGCGCAAGGCGAAACCTTACAAGTTCGTTTCTAGGACAGACGAGAGTGAAGTGAGACAAGTCTGGGGGGGTTTGGTCGACAAGTCGAGTTGAGGGCCTCTTTGATCGAGCCTCCCACACAAGCCGCGACTAGGCAATTGTTTGGGGAAAGCTATTCGACTGGGTGGCGCAAGTTGCGGGCAGAAATGGACCAGGATGTGCCGAGACGTCGCGGCGCCATTGGCCGGTTGTGTGAGCATCATTTGCGAGAGCATGCCTCAAGAGGGTCCATGTCTTAGTTGCGAATTTGCACGTCCCAACGAGCGTCTGAGGCCGTACCGAGTCGAAGAAGAAAAGAAGACGAAAGGGCAAAGGAGACAAAGACGGACAATGGAGGAAAGGGGGGTTCAGCGCGTCAACGGCATGTTTGGCACGCACCCGAGGTGGTTGTCGTCATCCAAGGCGGTGGCCATCCGAGTCATAACACGCCTAGTAGCTGTATACTGCTACTATACGGAGTACTATTTTGCCCATTTGGCGGGTGGTTTGGCTGGCTCTGCGGGCAATGCGCAATAGTGTTGCACTGCATGACCCCAATCTCGCCGTGGTTTGGGGTCGAGACAGGCGACAGTGACGGGCGGTCATGTTGATGCCAGCACGGGCGTCAAGCATCGGGAGACGGGCGGTGGTACAGGCACAAGCCAGAAAAGCTTGGCGGAGGTGTCGGACGGCCCTTGCAGGACTCGCAGGACTCGCAGGAGGAGACGCGACGATCGCGATGACGGCGGGAGCGTGCGTGCGAGGCCCGAGCCAAGGTTGACTTGAGTTGAGGTGAGCTTGTCCCGCGCTCAAGCAAAGTTTCGAGTTTCGAGTTGCACGTTGGATCCGTCAAGCAACTTTAGACTGCGGAGTAGCTCCTTCCCCATGCTATTCCAGAGCGGGGGGACACGAGGATCTCTGGTCCGAGATGGGAAGCAGCACGGCCAGAAGCGGACAGGCGTGCCTTCCCAAGGTTATCCGAGCAAGATGGCAGGCGTTCCACGGCCATTTGTCCCACGCCAAAGCAATTTGTCCATTCAACCGCGGGGGCCAAAAGCATCCATGATAATGGACTAATTAACAGCCAATGCCGCCGGCTGTGCAGACTTGCTTGGTACGGAGTACGGAGTACAGCAGCAACCAGACGCTTTTGACAGTTATTATGGAGAGTGTCGGCAGCACTGCTTGCTGCCTCTGCATTAAATTGTGCACTGTGCATCGTGCACCCCTGCCGACTGCCGAGCAGGGGTCCCTCCATGTCCCCCTCGTCACTCTCGCGCATTTGATGCCAAAATGTTTGATCAAACCGCACGACTTTGCCGCCCCGAGGACCCGGGCACCAGCGCAAATCGACGTCGAAATGCAAGCACAAGCAGCAGCGGGCATTCACTCGCCGTGCGTGCGCTGCCAACATTCCCAAGACGTCTGGGCCAGTGCGGCCGGCCCTGGCGACCACGGCCCAGCCGCAATCCATATGTATTGCCGCGTGTCTGAGTGGCACATCAATGTCTCTAGCCACCTCGCGCGCCATTTTCCAGACTCGGCAGTCTGGTAGGCTTGTGTCGTCACTGATTGCGGTCTGATGTGCCTGGAGCGCCGCCGCGAGGGCTGAACTACCCGTCCGACCTTGACGGGCACGCCGGGTGCCAAAGATGGGAGCGACGGGAGCCCGCGTGACATTGTACATAATGATCCTGACGCCGTTTGTTTCTCTAGTCCTGTCCGCGTCTCGATGTTCGGCAGTCGTGCAAACGTGGCGTGCTAATGGAAATAGGTGAAACCCGTCCTCGTCGGCTTCCATTCCAGAGAAAAGACGGTCTGCGAGGCTCAACCATCCCCACCGACCACGCCGTCAAAAAGACGGTTTGCTCAATCTTGACTGCATCCGGAAATAATTGCCATACTAGAAGAAAGTTAGTTGCTCCACGATATTTTGGGTATCAAAGCGTGTCCGAGAGATGAAGCGTCTGGGCTAACTCGGCTGCCTCTCCTGCCTCGACCATCCTGAAGACTCTAAAGACTCTAAACACTCGCAAGTACCCGTCAGGCACGGGTATTCGTGACCTGTTGCCCGTCAGCTGGGCTGATCAAGGTGGCTGGGGCTGAACCGATGCACATCTACCGAGTATTCGTCTTGCCATACCAGACCCCAAGGGTCCGGTCAACGTGCACCGGTGCAATGCCCAACGTGCCGACCTAAACACCAACCTAGGCCACAACTATTCCAACTAGGTACTCTGTACGGAGTAGTCAACATTCTGCCACGCATTCTGGGGCACTGCTCCGGCCGGGGCGGCCCTGCTCCCGTAGTAGATCAAGGGTTACTTCGTCGCATCGTCACGCGGATGCTCTTCAGCTGTCAATGTATGCAGCCAGTGGCCAATGGTTCAGCTATCGACGATGCTACTGGGCAAAGCAAAGATTTTGCCCGCGAGTATTCTGTCAACCGCAACCTGAATCCTCCAAGCGGCGTCGCAGCCACATTCCTGGCATCATCCACGCACGACCCTTTTTACAACGATGCACATTACTGTGTGACAGCCTCGGGCGACATATCCGCCGCCGTGGAAGCAAACTGCCTACTTGACCTCTACCAGCCAAGTTGAATAGTGCACCAGTGGTAATGGTTAAAAAACATTGAACACAGTTGACATGTTCACAAGTAGAAATTAGTCGTGATAGAAGCCTTGTTCGCAGCAACCAGCTACCCTGTACCTGTACTCCGTAACAAATTTTGTCTTTCCAGTATCTTCCATCAAACCCAATAATATCGATTGCCGTCCTTTCGTCTTGTCTTGTTCGTAAAATATTCCACGTCGTAGCACATTATCCAGCGTTGGTCCTGGCCCTGCGCCCTCGCTAGGTTCGCCAACGGTATCCCATCGTGGACGAATCACCCGCAACAGCGCAGCCGTCAGGCCAGCTCCTCAAACCGATACAGCTGCTCGACACACATGCTCACCGCGGCCGCCACGGCATCGTCGCCATCCGCGCCCCTCCTCCGCAGGGCCCGGGCAACGCCGCTCCCGAACCGCCGCAGCGGCAGCCCGTCCACTTCCCTCGTTCTCGCTCGCCGCAGCGGCGATACGCACCTCGTCCGCGGGGGGGACGGCGCCATGATCAGAAAAAACGGACTGATGGCGAGTGTCTCGGCTTGCTGTTCAACAATTGCTGACGGCCGGTGGGGAAAGCGTAGAGCGCCAAGGACGGATTGTGCTCTCTTTTTTGGGAATTTGCCGACGGCTGGTGACAAGTATCAATCGTGATAAACGGGCACGGCTCTCTGATGGTAGCTATTTCTTGGAAAACGCCTTTCAAGAGACCTGGGTCGGTGATGAATCGGACGAAAGGTTGCGGCAAGTGGATGGCTTCTCGAAGACTGGTATACAGCTCATGGATCCCGTGATAGGCCAATGCGGTCTATATGTCGATTTTGGCCAGCAGCGCGGGGAAGGGCGACAACGCGCGACAGCGTGGCACTGCATGCAGCTTTGCCTGCGCATGCCGACGAGAGGACATCGATGTGGCAGGACGTGTCGCGGTTATTGGCTCGTCCTCGTGCGTCTTCGCCAAGGGCCGCGGGTGAGTGGTGGCATCAAATGGCTGCCAGTGCCCTTTGCTTGCTGCTGTCGCACCCTATGCTGTCAAACGGACTGACGTGGCGACTCGTCCGTGGATGCAACACGCACACTCTGATGCGGCTTTTATAAGTCGCTGACGGCTAGTATATGGCTCGCACCAGACATGGCCGTGAATCAACAACCGAGCAACAGTCCAAATCGCCGTTTCATTTCGCTTCCACGTCTGCCCTGCGCCCATTGGTGCCGATGAGCCGTTCCGACCCGTCTCCCTCGCCGTCCCAGTCTTGTTTGAAGACTGGCTCCCTGGAACTGTCCTGCTTTTCAGACTGACACGGCGCCTTTTGATCCATGCACCATGTTACATCATACCCGTCCAACAAAAGACAATCATGTGCCATTGTCCTCCCCGACAGCTTTCTACAGTACTGGCCGCATACAAGCATCCAGCCACCCTCGGTGAATGTCAGGTACACACCGCAAACACGATGAGGGGACATGACAGAAAGTAAAGCTCCTGTGTGTTACGTGATGGAACTGAGCAGATTCCACGCAACGGGGCTCTTTTCATCGTGTCATCTGGCCTAACTTGGCACTTTGCCCACGGCCGTGTTGGCACGTCCAGCCCATTTGACTCGCTACTACAATATGGCTGCAGATGAAAGTCGGTTTCAACGGAAAAATACGCATGCTTGTACATGCGGCAGCTGAATACCGAGCTGACCAACCGTTGGTTACACATCCAAAAGCACGACATGCAGTTTCGCGTGGCGAATAGCAAGAGCAGCATCTGGCCCAGTAACCAAGGGCCGGCGAGGGGAAGGGACCATGCAATGGCCATGTCCTCGATGCAAACGCTGATGACGGGATAGCCACACCCAAATACAGTCGTGAGGCCATCAGTCAAGACACTGCCCAGATGCCAAATGGAGATATCCAATTGTGAACGCCTCCCAATAGCCCCATGCGAATACTTAATCCTCAGCCTCCGCCTCCGCCTCCCGAGCTTGGTTCTCATATCGGTGATCCGGCAAATCCGGCATATTTTCTTTGAATGCAAATCCAAAATCTTCAATGGCCTTTTCGCCTCCAAAAGCGCCGCTCACTGCACCACTGGGTTTGGTTTCCTTGCCCTTTCGCAACCACGCCTGCACTTTTAATGCCGCAGACGCAATTTCAGCGGCAACATGCCAGTTCTCAGTGCCCATGTACGTAAAAGTCGTTACTGTCAATGTCTTGACCATTCTCGCATGGATCGTGGCGTGGCACAGCGGCGCAATCGCAATGTTCATCCATGCGTAGATGCCGCTCAACGATGACCACCTGTCCAGCCCAGCCGCCCATGCAAAGCTCCAAATACGGATAAATTCCGTTTCACTACACACTTCTCGAGTAGGAACCCGTTCAAAAATAGCCCTAGCCCAGATTAGAGCCGTCAGCCGAACACAAAGATACACCATGTCAGGCGGATCATCAGACGACCTGCCCCCAACAGAATCTGCGACAGACAACCTCCTTGATGACGTCGCTGGATCATCAAACTCCTCTCGCTTTCGCTTTTGGCCTGTGGACATGTCAGATGCAAGATCACGACCACCATCAGACTCCAAGACGACTTGATCGGGCAACTGCCCCAGGTAAGCAACCATCGATGCTGCCATTAGGTGAACCGTGTTTAGCTGTGCATCATCTGCATCGTCCGGTAGCTCGACTACTGCCTGCAGCAGGCGCCGCATGCTGTCCAGAATTTCCGCAGTCTTCACGTGCAGTCGTAACGAAGACGATGGAATGAGAAATGGCGGACAATTGAAGAGGAGCGGTGAGTTGAAATTTACTTGCAGTGGCACTCGAAAAGGGTCATCGAATTCGAATCCAGGTTGGCCAAACATGACAGATTGAGTGTCGTGACATAAAGCAATCACAGCATCATTGCTAGGAAATGTGGGTCAGCATTTCTTTTGACTTGCTGTTTTCCGTACAATATTCTTGCGGGAGCGTCATGCAACTCACAGCAGTGCAATTTTGCTGGTAAAGCCTTCCATGCCGAGGTTCTGACAACCTCCCCGGAGTTGGATCATCTTTTTGAAACCCGTCATGTGAGCGTGCAATTCCTCAGTGCTGCTCCAGTACCACGACGTCAGAATCAGTTGCATGACTGCAAGCATGGCCGAGTCGCTTGTGCACAAAGTCGGAGAGCTAATGTACTCGTTGAGCATTTGCGCCGCCGTGGCCCTGTGAATGTGGAGAAGAACTTTTGGCAATCGACCAGTCTCGTGGAGGAAACTCGCCGTGGTGCAAAGAACTATATGCAGAACAAGTCGATCCTGGATCGAATATGGAATCCAGTGCTTCATGAATCGATTCTTTGGCCGTGGACTTCCATCCAGCGAGGCTTTGAATCGACTCAAGAGTTGAAGATCTGTCATGACGTGTCAGCCGGATATAATGCAAGTCCTTCCTTGTGGCCTGATGCCAAGACATACGAGTTCGGACAAGCTCCTTGTTCATTTTTGTTGGCGCCATGGGTAGACGCTGCATCTGATCTTCAAAGCTCGAGATGTTCTTGCCGGGTTGATCCGTTGCATGCAATGCCCGAATCAATTGCCTGCCATCAATCTCCCATTCATCCTGGACAATGCGATTTGCAACGCGTAATCGAGTTTGCATAATGTACTGGACCAACTCGATGAGGTTCCGATCTTTCAAAAGCCCCGACTTATCTCGAAACTTCATCATGAAAGGTTTGCCCCCGGACCACGGTTCATCCTCCATTGAGTAAACTGGTTGCTCCCGGTAGATGAGACGATAACCCTGAGGCAGCGCTTTTGTCTGTATGCCAAAGGCGTTATCATACGCATCTCCCAAGTCCAGTCGACCCTCAACATCGAGAATGGCATCATGGACCGAGTCCATATCAAGGTGAGAATATAAGCCAGCACCGGCCTGTTGGGTGTTTTCTTTGGAGCCTGGAGGACTCGACCACGTCCTATGCGAGAAGTTCATCGTTAACATTTCCTCGCCCCGTATATATGTCGATATTTACCTGCCGGCCAGCTAGTCCGCAATGAGTGGATGCCATTGAACAGGGGTATCGGAGACCATCTTCATCAGTCATGGACCATGCTGTGCCGGGTGGAGTTGAAAGGGTTTGTTTCCGCAATTCCATACCTTTTGACCTTGGCGACGCCATATTCGCAAGTGGGTTGAGGGAAACGGCGGGCACAGTTGGTGCAAGGGTGAGTCAGTGAGCACTATTTTATATACATGGCATTAGCAATCCACGACTCGTTTTTTGGTGGCTTTACTATTGACAAATATGGGCGGGTGGCCAAGCGGGCTTGAAGCAGGCATAAAACACAGGCTGTAAAAGTTGAAACTGTCTGTCAATGGCTGGAAGCAGGAGTTGAAGGCTCTTTGCAAAAGTAATGGTCGTGTCTGAAAAGGGATCTGAGATGTGGTTTTGACACCAGAGCTTTGGGCATGCTTAATCAACCATGGAGTATCTCCATGTATCACTGGACCCTGTAGCCTATAGCCGCGGCTGACGTCAAGATCAAACCCGAAGCCGCTGGACAGCCGAAGGCCCTGTCAGATCGTAGTGAAATGGTCAAACCAGGGATGGTATCATGTGCCAAACCCATGTGTGCATCAGGCTTTGAAGCGGCGGATCGCCCTCACATAAGCGGTGACCCAACACAGTCAAAATCGGCGGCTTCATCACTTGTCAACAAATCATACTAACCTTTTGTTTCCTCCGCCGACACTCTTTGCATGCTGAAGGGTATCTCGTCTTAAATACCAAGCCACGCTCCTGGGTCCCCGAGACGGGCTGAGCTTCACCCTCTGTCGGAGGCGAACGAGATGGCGTGTGTGGGTGCGGCTGAGCCCCGTGCAGCTGCAAGCTTTCGGAGGCCATGCTCTCTCTATCCACCTCGGGTGTAGTGAACGGTTACCGTAGACTCGGAACGCGCCAAGGCGCTGTGACATGAAAGTGACGGCCAGAAGCCCCAGTTGCAAGCGTTTCCGAAGCCCTGGCTGAGGGTCGATGTTATATGAGTCGTCCTGCCACGCGACCGGCTGAACGGAGAACCACTGCCCAGCTAAAGCACGTAGATAGGGCTGATGGGGTGGATACAACTAGGCTACGCGCTGTCGGGTAATCGTAGATTCTCGGAGGAGGCGTGTGTGAAAGCAAGAGGACTGGACTCGTCTTTATTTCTGCGCGAAAAGATGCCTCTGTGCGAGATGCGGAGAGGGGCAAGGGAAAATACCAGCAAGACAAACAGCCGGTGGAGACTTTTTAAGAGACTCGAGGATCGGGCAGGCCAAGCACAAGCAACGGCAAAGGGGCGAGCCAAAGGGGTAGCGAATGGGCCACTGGGAGGCGAGAATAAGATGACCAAGTTTCTTGACTGGTGCTTAGGCTCTCTACCCAGAGACGGAGTACCAGTACTACTCGTGTTCAGTTGAGGCTCCAGGCAAATGGTTCTGACAGGCGGGAGCCAAGTGGTCCGTTTCGTGGCCAGCAAGCCAGTTGACTGGGCATCTGCGCACTTTGCTGCAAGGTCAAGCCCAGGGGCGAATGAGAAGCGGGACAAGCAGTCGACGGCGACAACGAGCCGACGAGCGAACGAGCGAGCGTGAATGAGTCGGCGGTAAGATGGGACGGATGGATCGAGTCGGGAAGTGGACCAGTCGAGCAGTTGGCCTTGGTCTTGGTTCGGGTGATGGCTGACCCTTGATCGGAGGCGGGAACCTTGGAAGGCGTCTAAATTAGAATGTACGGGGTAGTTACCGAGAACAGAGAGCGGGAAGTACAAAAGACGAGGCGACGAGTTCAAACTTTGGGAGGTGATGTGGACGACACGTGCTTCGTACAATCCTACAACATGCATAAAGGAAGGAAGGAGTGCACAAACCATTCAGGATGCTCCTGCCTTCCGTGCATGCTCCCAGGCTTCTGTGCTCTTTCCCCCTCCTTGATGACGTTGAGGATTCTGATTTCCGTTCCCATTCCGTTACAAGCAGGAGACCAACGACCAAGACAAAAACAACAACAGCACAGCGCAACACAGAACCCACATACACCCGCCAGGGTGGTGTCATGCAAGAGACCTTTGTGCCGCCAGGGCTTGAATCCTATGGCATCTTCTGCATCTGGTAAGGTGCCAATCTGGGGTACCGCCCGCAAGCGTCTTCTACGGGGATCAGTCACTAGCCGCACTGTCTCTATACCGCAACAGATGCTGCAATCACGAAAAAAAAAAAAAACAAGACGAAAAGAGCCGACAGGTTTAAAATTTTATAAATGGATTTCCCGTCTAATTCCTGCAGCATAGGCTCCGTGGAAAATTGAGCATAAAGTCATCAATAATGCCAGCTTTAAATACTCGAAGTCCGCCAGGTTGTTACCTACCCGGGAACATTGCGCGCTTTTCATCACCGTTCGATATTGCGGTTTAAAACCCAGAGTCGTCCAAAGTGCATTGACTAGGTTCGTCGATAAATTATATCTCAGATTGTCCTTTCGAGATGGAACATCTGCTGACAAGGGATTGGCTCAGGAAATAACTTCTCGTACATTGTGGTCTCAACAATCGACGCTTTCCAGTTCCCCTGGCTGTGCGTTGTGCCCAGAGAGTGCGTACGGATAACAAGTCAAGGAGTGTGTCTAGAACTAAGTGAAGTATCCTTGCTAAGGAACTGACGCATTCTCTCTGGCAGGTCTTGTTATCAACAGACAACTACTGGTTAAGCTAGAGCTTGATTCTCTTTTTTTTTCTGGCTGCCTAGCAGAAGAGCAAATCCACCACATCTTTGCGCCTGTCTGATGACTGGCTTGGCATGAGCACCAGACGGATCAACATTCAATGTTACCTGCAGTCCCCGCTCAACATTCACAAGGTACTGAGTATGTAGGTACTTTTGGGATATGCTGCAGTACATCGGTGGCGTTGGCACCTTCAGAACCGAGACGAAGACGGAACTTCGCAGCGTGGTTAATTACGGCTTCTGGTCTTGTTAAACTTTGAGTGCCATTCTCGCCGTGATTTGCAGTGCGCGGTCATCATATTTTTCGCGAGGCTATTGGATACGGACTGGTGCTCGGGTAGCCTCGAATCGCTGAAGCTGGTAATCGACTCCGGCGCATTTGTCTACAGTCAGAATCATTGCATCGCCTTGGACCTCAAAGGCAGTGCCATACGCCTTGGCTTGGTAGGTTTGGAGAGCCTAGAACACTTGGGAACGGTGTTACTTTATGTGGGTTGCCAAATGTAAGCACACTGATGCAAGCCATCAGCTGCATTGTTGTTAGCTCTACATGGGGGCCATTTATGCAACGTATCAATTATCCAGCCATCGAAAGTTTCAATCGTATCTTAACCGCCTAATTTACATATGTCCCACCGAAATGCAGCAAATGATTGTGTTGTCCAATTATATCTCCACGCCAAAGGGCCTAGATTCGGGCATATCCCAGCTCTATCTGCTCAAAATAAAGGCAATACCTCTGCTCAGCCTGCGCATACCCAATGCGTATATACACGGAAACATGATTATAATGTATCCTCTTTAAAGAACCAAACGGCTTGTGGTATCGATGGAACAAGATTCAAGACGAGCCGCACGAAAACACACACGTAAATCCCAGCAACCAGTCCACCAGTTTTGCACCAAACGCCGATGCGAAAGCATAGAATTGCGCGACAGGAACGACGGAGACAATCATGGCTTTTCTTTTTTGCACTCACTTTTGCCTCAAAATTGTATCCCCTTCGAATTGACTAGTGCGCTCGGTATTCGGGTTTTCGAGCCATGTTTACAGGGGGCGGTGGTTCATCGTCGTCCACGGGATATGGCGGGATAGATGCGGATGATACCCGAGTGTTTGGTGGCTGTGGCTGACGATGGCGGCTATTGCTATCTGGCAGGGGTGTCTTGGGCGGCAGGGGAGGCGGCTCAATCCGAGTTGGTGGTACTGCGAATTGCTGCGGTGAAGGTCGGGCATGCTCGTCTGGACTCATAATGGCGATTTTGTCCGAATGTGCGGCGTTTTGATATTGATTCGGGGATGGGGATGACACCACGAGGCGATCGGGATCATCTGGAATAGGCGATGCTTGCCCTGGTCGAGAGCTCCCCGTGCCCGGACGGACTCGATCGTGTGAACTGCGCGGAGATGCTAGCTGATTTGAGCCAATGTGTAGACTGTCGGGACTGGAGTCGAAAGATGACCGGCTTGGAGGGCTGAGAGGAGCAATCGGTTCGTCTCCAGGCAACTCTACGGCAAGCGGCATTTCGAAGTTGGTTGCCGACGTAGACTTGACCAGTTCTGGAATGCCTTGCTGAGCTCGCTCCCACCTGATCTTGGCCTTGAGAATCTTGGCTAGCTTGCTTGTGATGCCGTGAATCATCTTCTGTTCCGCTTCGCGAGCCATGTATCGGCGTGTGCTAGTGCTGATATCTCCCAGCCTGTGCCATTCATTCATGCCGAATTCGCCGACTCCAACTTCAACGTTGAGACGATAGTAATTCTCGACATTGACACCCCGCTTCGTAAGGTGTTCCCTTACCATGTATTCATGAATCTTTTCGCATCCTTCGATTTTTGATATGAGTCGTCTTCGAGCTTCTGCAAACTCCCCGAGGAACCCTTCGTACCACACATGTTGATTCGAGTCACTCGACTTCGGCCGCCGTCCAGTTCCAACACTGACAAAGACTCCAATCTCACGGCCTGGCCACTCGTTGATCACTGCTTCATCCAATGCGTCGGGCGCTGGGTTGAAGGTTCCCACGCCGTCATCGTGGAAAATAGATTGTCCAATACGTATGGGCTTGAATGCCAGGCCGATCGCGCTAGTCGCGCGCCCTGCTTGCCAAATCTTGCAATCAAATTCGGGCGGCGGCTCGCGTCGTGAATCGTATGAGCGCAACATGGCTGCTGGTGCGTTGCGCGGAGATCCTTGGTAGATGGCAGTTACGGCTCTAAGCCAAGTTAGTTGGACAAGTTGACCAGATAAACAGTCTTATTTCAACAACTCACGTTTTGGTTCGTGTTTCGCGCGCATCGTATAGTCTTGCATGTGGGTTGCCGTATCTTGAGTTGAAGGCAGGTCGCGATGCCATTTGGGCGGATGGACTGCGAGCACTGAAGCTGACGGTACTAGCATTGCTGGGATTGCGCCGAGGTGAAGCGCTGGAGTATTGCGCAGCGTTAAGTGGACTGACAAGGTCATGTGCTTCCTGGCCGTCATTTCCTTCTTTCTCGTAGATGGTGTGTTCTTGCACAGCCTGCTGTATCGCTTCCTCAAGCTTGCTGGCTTTGAACAGCGTCGATCGATAGGGGATGCCAGCAATAGTCTTGTCTGTCTCAAAGACGACTCGTGTCATCCGTACATATAATTCTTTGCATGTTTCCAGATCTAGGCGCAGTCGACCAAGCATCAGGGCGATCAGCCCGCCAGTTCCGGTGCCGACGATTAGGTCGAAATGGTCGCAGGGCTTTGGGATTTCATGACGTCGGGGGGCTCGGCCTTCAACTTCGACAAACGTTCTGTGCATGAGCTCTTGTACAATGATGAGCATAGAGTATCCGCGCACGCCTCCTCCGTCTGCAGAATAATTAGTATAGTGTTTTTCTGATTTTCTTGAAAAAGGGATACGCCGAAGCCTAAGCAGAATAAAAACCCACCTAGAGAGAGCACGCGCAACGGCGGGCCCTTGGTGGTGTCCTTGCGACGGACGCCGTAAGCATCCATGGCGGGACTATGAGGCTCAGATCAGGAGTTCTTGGAAAGTTGAGCAATGGAAAAGGGTCTGGGCGGTATCGCGAATCTGGGCCTTTAGGCTGCACAGAGTGACTCTGATGTGCGGATGGCGGGGTGTGGTTGTCGGCTGTGCCTGGCCGTTGGAAGTAAAGTTTAACGTGCTAGAGGGCAGAGAGCAAGACAAAGTTGATCGGGGGCGCAAAGATGCCGCCACATTTGCTGCAAAGGTGTCGTGACGCAACGCAGACAGAGAGGCAGAGCAGAGATTCCCGCTTGGCGGCAAAAGGCAGAGGCGGGGTGGGCTCAGATGCTCTTCTCAGCGGGGCAAGTTCTGCAGCGCCACTCGGCCCAAACTGACCTAGAACAAGGACGGACCTGCCCGTTGTTAGTGGCCCCTGTCGCCGGACTTGGAACTTGGTCGTGCAACTGGTGACGCAGCCTTGTTGCTGGAATGGAATGGTCTGGCAAAGGCTTTGGTCAATATCTCGACGATGCTGCGGGAAGGTTGTGAGATGGAAATGGGCAGCGGCGGAGAACCGTCAGCGTACGGAGTAGAGGTTCAAGATTCTTGGGCAGGGGCGGAACCTTGTCATAGGCAAGAGCTACCCGGCAACCCCGGCGCGTGACGCAGCATACGAGGCTTGGCCTGAGGCTGTCGTGCCGGCCCTAGAGAGTATCCGAAGTGTTCGATGAATCACGCACGAGAGTAGCAGCGACAGACCATGCAAGCTATTATCACATGGCGCGACCTGCAACCAGAGAGGCTGTGCCTTGCTATCGAACGGGGACGAAGCCCGGTCGTCATCTCGGGGCGATTGGTTTGCAACATACCCTGTCAAGATGCAAAGCCGTTGACTCCGAGCGGCGAGGCCACCAGTAGATGGGGAAATCGCCCAGGCACCGCGCTAGTTTGTTATAGCAGTTTGAAAATCAGGAAATCAGGAACACTAAGCAAGGTACCAGTGGAGTCCTTTGGTTCGTGTTTTTGGATCCCAACAGGATGATGTACTCTGTACGAATACGCTCTTGTACAATGTACAGTAAGCATCACAAGAGCCTATCACAGGGCCCAGTTGGCATGAGCCGATCCCTGTAGCTGGCCAATGGCTCGTGGGGACTCTTCTGCCATACAATTTTCTTAGGTAAGCGAGTCTCCACGAGCCATTGGGCAGCTAAAGAGGTATATACTTTGTTTCAACTCTTGGCAGTTCTTGATGCAACGCTTCGGATGTTCCCTCAACCACACGCATTGCTGTTCGCAGTCTGGTGACCATGTCGGCGGTTTTGGATCTTGGCCTGGCTGCCAGGATTATGCTACAAGCTGTCATCCCAAGGCCGTGGCGATGCCCATGGTTGATTGGCTGTTGTCAAAAATTTCTTCTTGTTGCTTGTTTTCATCTGACAACTTTCAGTGGTTCGAACAGTCTCCGCTTGCACATGGTTGGCCTGGGTCATGGTTGTTGTGGCTGTGCCTCGCCGCAGGGTGGTGATGGTGTTGAATGCATTTCCCAAGGATATCCCAGCGGATACAGAACCTATTCAACTGGCCGTGTCAAGCAAGCCACAAAACTAGTCTGCTGGATGCTTCCATTAGCCCAAAGGGGTTTATAATCGGCCTGTTTTCCTCCATCTTATCCCTGTCCTGGTGCCTGTCCAGATCGACATTTCAAAACGTTTGCTCATGTTTCGCCTGGACAGTACATACGTAGATCGAGCCCATGAACAATGTCAATTTATTTCATTATGATGCTGCGGCACAAGGCGTCTAGGTGGCTTTACCATATCACCGTCTATCTACGGAGTACCTGGGCATCGTGGTCCTCACACAGGCTCACCGCCTCGGGCTCTGAGGTTCCTGCGCCGTTTTGTTGTTGGGGTTGTGGCAACCTTGGTTCAGTGAGGCTGCCGTTGGGCACCAGGATGATCAGAAAACGGGTGTTCGATCGACCGCGAAGTGCCGAACCTGGAAAGATGTAGTACTCCATACCGAGTACACCGGTCAAAAGTGCATAGGAGAGGTGATTTGCGTTGCAAGCCGACAAATGCATGGCGTTCAAGCAGCTGGTCGATGCTTTCTGCACCCATTCCGTTGTCTCGGCTGGCCGCTCTCAAGAGGCTATTGATGCCAGCGACCCAACCAAATAACAACAATCTTTGGGTGAATTGGGCATCCTGGTTGTGCCAGATCTGTGGGTATGCTGTGGACACGGCGTATGGCCCCGAAGCAATACTATACGCAATTGGTTGCCTTGACGGCTAGGATGCGCCAACCCTGGGGCTTCTGGATGTTACTCGGTGAGACGGAGCATAGCGTCTTTATTACTCGCCGCACGGCTCGGTACGGAGTACGTTGGCCTTGAACTGCAACTGCATGATAGAGTAATAGGACGGCAATGTTGGCTGAGACGAGGCAAGGCATGCAACGCCTGGTGGTCGGCTGCGGATCTTGTCGTTGGTCAAGTTGGGCTGAGCTGAGCTGGAGAGTTCAGTACGGAGTAGGTGATATTGGTACTAACCTTGCAGGCCTGGATGAGCGGGAGCACCAATGGCGCAAGACGTCAGATGCAGAGCTAGATTGGATGCCAAGTTTGGATTCCACGATGCTTGGGGAACATGTTGCTCAACGGTTAATCGGTCTGTCAACTTCGAACATGAGCGCTGCAACGTCAAGATATGTAGTATACCAGGGAGTGGCGCATGGAAACCAGTCGACGGTGAAGGCAGCACTCGCTCAGCCGTCCGGTCTGGTATTTCCAAGTTTCACTGGTTTACGCATTCCATCATCCGGGTGAAGATGGCCCAAGGTCAAATGGGTGTAGAATCTTGGATGTCTGGCTAGATTGACCCCACAATCCCACGGCTGCGTTCAACATTGAAAGCTTGGCTTGCCCGGCTGGACCACTCAACAGCCTCGGCTATGGGCCAATGGCAGCGCATGGCGCCCCCACACTAGAGACACCTTTACATCGATGAGAGAAGATTCAGCACGTTTAGCACCTGGTGGCCGCTGCTGCTCCATCGGCGCCTCTCAACGTTGAACATTGATGCTTCTGCGTCTGGCTCTGCGCCTGCAGTCTGCTTTGCGCAGCTGCTCTGGGCTCTTTGTTGACGGGGGTCGTTGGTTAATGCATGTGTTCTTCGTTTGCCTTGCCGGTCTGTCCTCGGGATCTGCGCCCTGTTTTCGGCTTCAAGCTGGGTGACGACGAGGTCCGGTGGACCAGGCCGATTATGTATTTGCAAGCAATCAAGCAATCAATCAATCAACGAAGCAAGCAGGCCTCGCGTGTCCACGACGGCCACGCCAGCTCTCCACGCAGCCTCCAAGCCCTCTCTCTTGTTCGAACCCACTCCTTCAGCCAGCTCACGCCCTTCTGCTGCCATTGATTCTTTGCTCCATTTTCTGCTCTCCTCCTCAGCTCAGCTCATGCGGAAATGCCCTTGGCCGTTTTGGTGGCAGCCTCGCCCACAGCCTGTCGACTTTGCCCTCATCTGCAGCCTTGGAAACCCACTCCCTCTCCGCTCCTTCTTTTCCCTCGCTGGCCAATTCTCCCGGCGCAGGCTTTGAGGCCAATCAATGGAACTGCTGGCAGCCTTCTTGTTCTCTCTCTGGTCCGCTGCTGAGCTGTCTGGCCTTGTGTCGTCAATCTTTTCGTGTCAAGTCTAATCAGGCCAGTTCCGCCTTGTGCTGGCCTCGAAAGTTTGCAGTGCCACCGTGACCCATTTCATCCGCCTCTTCATCGCATTGCACCGGCACCAACCAACCCGCTCCACCTCGTTTGGTCCTCGATACGACGGCTCTCTCGTACTCTTTTTATTTCCCTCTCTTGCTTTGTTTTCTCTTTGTCGCCAATTGCGCTTCGCCAATTCTACTGCCGCCGTCTCCGCGGCTCACCTGTCCATGGAGCCAACTACAAAAAAGAGGAAGTTGGCTCCAAAAGTCAACTCTTCGCCGGCCGCCAATCCTCCGCCTACTGTGCCCAGTGCTGCCTCTGCTTCTTCTACAGCTACAGCTGCGGCCACGGCCACGGCCACGACTGCCGCCGTTGCTGCTGCCGTTGCTGCCACTGCCCAGTACACCCACGAACCATCGGTGAGCTGTGAAACACCTCCGCCATTCTGGAATACTGCCCAGTCTTCTTTCTTCAGCGTGCTTGCGGCACAACCCAGCTAACACGATGCCCAGCTGTCACAGAGTCAGCATTATACAGCCCATGATGTGCCGCTTTCCGAACGACAGGACTTTGAGTCCTTTGCCCGACACCTCCAGGATGCTGCCATGTTGATTCAGCGCCAAACCGAAAAACCGCCGTACGGAGATGTCTCTGTTTTGCTCTTGAGCTGGGAGGAGGATCATTCTGTGGATGACGACGTTGTCGCCTTCGAGCAAGTATTGCAAAATAAATACAACTACGCCACTCAACGCTGGCAAATCCCCACTGTACCAAACCCGAGTATCAAACTTGGTGTGCAAATGGCATCATTTCTTGAGAATGCCCGGCCGAACCACCTGTTGATAATATACTATGCGGGGCATGGCTATGTTGGTGTCGATGGCCATTTGTACTGGGCTTGGTAAGTCTCGTTGAGCTGGCTATGGCGTACCCGTGGCAATGTCTGACTATTTGATGTACAGCAATGGCCGTGAAGATGCTGCCAAGCTCAAGTGGGACGGAGTCAGATGCTTATTCGAAGATGCACAGTCTGATATTCTTCTGCTGCTGGACTCTTGCGCGACAGCTGATCCTCCAACCGCAGGCAGTCATGGTATAAAACAGGGCATCGCCGCATTCACTCCTGAACACGGCTCAAGAGAACAGGGAAGCCACTCCTTTACAGCTAATCTAATTGAAGCTTTGCAAAAATTGCATAGTGGACGACCCTTTGGCGTCAATCGGCTCTACGAGGAACTAGTGGCACAGAGGCAGCTCCAAAATGCACAAGCTACTAGACCTGCAAACCACACACCGGGCGCGCCTATGCAAGGCCAATTACCGCTGTTATTTACGCTGACACCTGGTCAAAGTCAGCATCTCATCATGGCGCCTCTGGCGTCGCGGCACGCCAGGCCAACTCAAAACGGCGGTGAAGCATCTGACGGCCAGGCCCCTCGAGCACGCGAGGATCACCTTATTGATCCGGAGTCTGTGGCAGACATCCGATTTGACGAAGCTCGCATACTGGTTTGTACGACATTTGTTGGCGATGCAAGTACCGATATGTCATATTTCAATCAGTGGCTCCAAAATACGCCACCACTTGGGTCCAAGATTTCGGTAGAGGGAATGTTTTTAGGCCCGCCAACGATGCTGCTCATTTCCATGCCCCATTCAATATGGAGTGTTGTGCAGCACGACAAAGTGTGTTGCTTCCTCGGATACGTGAGCTCCCACAATATGCTTCATCTGTATGAAAGGCTGGTTGGGCCCGCCGGCGTTCGGCCATCTGCAAAGGAGGTTGAGGACGGCAGAATATTGTTGGAGGCGAGAGAACTGGCGGCTGGTACACCTGCGAGGGTAGCACACCGGGACGCTGAACGCCACGACCACCTTTACCTCTCCTCTGCCCCTCGGGATCACCCCGAATCGCTGCCGCAAAGCAGCTCCTCGCAGGCAGCTTTTGGTCTCGGGACGCAAAAGCCCAAGGACGATGTGGAAGACTCGGCGGAAATGCAGGAAGCAGCAGAGCAACTCAAGGCGCTGAGTCATGTTCGCCATCGAAGTGACGAGGCGCTCCCAGTGGCGGAAAGAGCCCGAACCAACTTGCCTAGTGGGTTGTCCAACGAGGCGCCTCGATTGCCTCAAGGCACAAGCGACGTCGCGGTTGATGATTCGGCAATGTTGATGGATATTAAGATGACACCTAATTCAAAATCCAAGGGTCCTCGGCGATCCGTCTTTAAGCAAGAGTATCGATGCAATCACTGTAGTCATGCCCCATTTAAAGACTCGTCGTCTCTTCGCAAGCATGTTGCCGCTGCACACACGAGACCATTTCCTTGCGCATTTTCCTTTGCCGGCTGTACCAGTACCTTTGGGTCCAAGAACGAGTGGAAGCGGCACATTGCCTCCCAGCATCTCTGCTTACAGTATTATCGCTGTTCTGCTTGCCCGCAAACAGCGGCAGAAGGCAAGGGCAACGAGTTCAACAGAAAAGACTTGTTTACGCAACATTTGCGGCGAATGCACGCCCCCTTCCAGATCAAGCGAGCGATATCACAAGGAGACGGGCAGTTACAGTCAGACTGGGATGCACAGGTCAAGGAGATGCAACAATCATGCTTAGTCACACGGCGCCAACCTCCGCAACGAGCAGCATGTCCAAAACCAGACTGCCGAAAGGAGTTTGACGGAGCGAATGCGTGGGATGAATGGACAGAGCACGTAGGACGCCACATGGAAAAGGGAGAAGGACCGGTTCTTGGAGCGGATGGGCTACTGGCGCAGTGGGCCTTGGACGAAGGCATTATCGAACCCAAGGGCAAGGGCGATGGGGAGTACCAATTATGCACCACCAACGGACTGGTCGGGTCATCGCAAAGCAGTTCGGGGCCAGTGGCAGATCGGAAGGACTCGGTGATGATGTCGTTTACCACGGATTCATCGCAGCTGGAGGACACATTGATGGCGGATTCGAAGCCGGGTGATGGCGAGGTCGATACCAGCCAGGCTGCCGTGGCGTAGGGTATGCTCGGCTTGGTGTGACGGATATTCGAAAGCGCCGACGACAAAAAAAAAAAAAAAAAAATTCCATGTCGAAAACGGGATAACGATGTTACGAAGCCACGACTCATTTATTACTTTTATACAACATGACATGTATGGGGGTTGGGGAAAACAAAATATTCACTTGTTTTGATCATGGGCGTCAAGCCAAAAGTCGACGGGGTGGGGAGGCGTTTATCTTGTTGTTTTGCATTTTTACGACGACTTGCAGCGCATTTTTTATTTTGAGCAAGAAGGCCAGGCCGGAATATGCAAGAGTGGTGGTCTTGGCATTGGGTGGGCGGTATGGCTGGTGTTGCGATGCAGGAAAAGGGAATCGTGATGTACAATAGGAGTGGCAGTTGGAAGTAGCGAATCCATGTCTAGACTCTGAAGTGAGCGTCGAAAGCCGTGTGCATTGTGCATGTCAATTCTGAGCTACGCAAAGACGTAAAATGGCGCGGACGGATGTAAACATTCACGTACTATATTTGTATTTTACTTGAAAGAACGGACTCATCTCTCTAGTCTTGAGCTAGGTTTACGGAAAGTAACATTCAATTCACTTGCCAACCGTGTACGTGGCAGCCCTATCCAGCGTCCAGTCGACGTCGAATGAGCGGCTGTAGACACGAGACCCCCCGAGGGCGTGCGTCTGGGCGGGCGCGGGGTCGCGGCCCTCGGACCCCAGGAGGGTGATTTTGCTCACGCGCGCAGGAGGGCCGGGGTAGTCGAAGACGCCGCCGACCTCGAGGCGGCCGGAGGCGGCGTCAAAGGCAAAGGTGACGAGGGAGTAGCGGGCGCGCTGGTCGAGGGAGACGCCGTCGTCGAGGTACAGCTCGCCGCGGGCGCGGCCGCTCGCGTCAAGGGCGACGAGCAGCTCAAAGGGCCGGCGGCGCAGGTCGGTCGTGGTGAGGGCGGCGCCGAGGCGGGCGGG
>NW_011942150.1:243619-303935 GCF_000187425.2 Metarhizium robertsii ARSEF 23 | reverse complement strand
CGCGGGTGGCGGGTAGCCCTCGGCGGCGGCGTAGGGGTCGTCGCAGGGGAAGTTGCAGGGGAAGTTGCTGGGCTCGTTCATGTCGATCCAGAGGGCGTCAATGTCGACGCCCGTGTCGCGGTGGAAGAAGCGGCCAAACATGGCGTCCCAGTAGGCGCCGGCGTTGCGCGCGAACCAGTCCGGGAAGACGGACACGCCGGGCCACACGACGCCCAGCCACGCGGAGCCGTTGGCGCGCTTGAGGAAGACGTCCTGCTCGAGGCCCGCCGTCAGCGGCGCGTAGTCCTGGTAGGCCACGGCCGGGTCGACCATGACGACGTAGTGCTGGTCGCGCGCGTGCAGGTGCGACACGAGCGCGCGCATCTTGTGCAGCGGGAAGCGCTCCGGGTCGAGCGAGAAGACGCGCCGCCGGTCCATGTAGTCAATGTCTGTCCACATGGTCTCGAGCGGGATGTTGGCCTTGCTGTAGTTGTAGACGACCTCGGCCACGTCAAACACGTCCTGGTAGCCGTATCTGGGGGCGGGTTACATGTAGTTAGCTCTGCCTCGTACGCGGTTTCTGGAATTTGCGGCATCAAATGCGTCTTGCTTGGCACCTACCGGCACTGATGGAAGCCCAGCCCCCAGTACGGCGGCATGGCCGGGCGGCCCGCAATCTCGGTGTACTGCTGGACGACGGCGGTGGGCGTCTTGCCGGCAAAGAACCAAAGGTCGAGCACGCCGCCGAGCGTGTTGTACTCGAGGTACTGGCCGCCGTCGCGGGCCTTGTCAATGACCACGTCCATGCCGTTGGAGTTGAGGAGGAAGACGCCGTGCGAGCCGCCGTCCCGGTGCTCGAGGTAGATGGGGTGCGCGCCGTACAGGTTGGCGCCCGCGGGGATGCCGTAGCTGTCCTGGTTCCAGAGCGTGCGGATGTAGCCCGTCGTGTTGAGCCGGAAGGCGTCCGAGTGCTCGCCGAGCCCGTAGAGGTACGGGTCCTGCGGCAGCTTGGTGCGCAGCCGCACGTACTGCGACTCGAAGACGAGCGGCGCCGCCGACGTGTCGAAGAGCACCTCGTGCGTGTCGCGGCGGCTGACCTGGAAGGAAAAGGGCGACGCCGTGTAGTCGAACCGGAGCCGGTTTGCCGATGCCGACGACGAGCCGCCGGGCCGCGGGAAGACGGACTCGGGCACCTGGTATACTTGGTTGTCCTTGTCCTGGATCTTGACGTGGAGCCGGTCGTCTGCCCGTCGTTAGCTGGGGGTTTGCCTTTTTATTCTCTCTTCTTTTTCATGGCGAGCTTACCGGTCTCGTAGGTGACTTGCAAAACAAGCTGCTTCAAGTCGTCGCCGTACGCGTCGCAAGCCTTGCCCGCAAGCGTGAGATGGGCCGTCAGCCCGGATCCAGACGTCTTGACGTTGGACGCCGTGTAGCCGGGACACTTGGCCAGGGCCTTGTCCCCATCGCGGTTGACCAGGGCGCCCGCAGAGGCGAGGCCTGAAAAGAGCACGCTCGTCCAGAGTTTCATGATGCAAGTGGCAATGGACAGCGTGTGCCTCGTTCAGCATGAGATGGGAGCCCGGCCGTCTTATAAATTCAGCAGCGGGCATCAAGTGAAGGGGGTCATGGCGCTCTTTCCCCGTCCCGTCCTTGCGGCGTATTTTCCACCCCCGCTCTGTTGTCCGGCAGCGATGCTCGCTTTGGGTTGCTTTTGGTGTTTGCCTGCGCGTGTTTCTCGACGCGGAGACTCCGCAACTAGGCCCCCGGCTTGTGGCGCTGCGGGGAACAAGATGGATGGACTTTTGTAGCAAACACGGGGAAACACACTGGACTAGCTGGGGTAGTTATTTGTCTGTCGGTGCCGTTTGGATCCCCCGCGGTGGCACCATGGAAGCTTATTTGAGCGACATACGGCCGAGGGCGACACTTTCCGCCGCGACGTTGGGGATTATTTCCCCGTTTGCCTCGACGCTTGGGGGAATCGAGGCTTCTGCTGGCTTCTGTTGCCGACGATTATTTGCCACGGTTGCGGTTGCGGTTGAGGAATGAGGAATGAGGATTGATGACAGACAGACTCGTCTCCGCCGGGAAAGGCGTTTTGCTCGCCCGGCTTTTCTTGCCCTGCCGCCCTTTGCTTCAATGTTCTGTCTCCACACGCCGGTTCTGCCGCCGGCAGATGATTGGTCCCTTGGTCCCTTGGTCCCTTGGTCCAGGGGCCGGGTCGTTACTCTCACCTGCGGGTGGCGGTTCTGGGGCCGTCTTGTTTTGTCGAACCGGCCCGACTGCTTGATGCCAGAGGTTCTGGACTGGCGTCATGGGGTCAACATGATTGAAGCTTGTATTCATGTCGCGCCACGCCCAATAAAGTTATACCAGGGTTGTAAACTGGTTAGTTAGTCAGGCGAGGAGATGCCGCCATGCAGGTCCTCGCAGATCAAGTACTGCTGCCGTCATGTGGCCATGGGCTGTCGGTCCGACATGATTGATGCCGTATGCGGCCACTTGCTGCACCGCTCGATATCCAGGTAGTAGCGGGGCCGATACATGGCTAGCCGATTATAGGCAAGACCGATACTAATATTAAAAGTCTGGTATCAATTGATATGTAGTCATTACTAATATACGGCATATCAAGATATATCCCTAGGTAGTGGACGGTAGTCATGTAGTTTTTCTTGCACGGCGTCGTCAAACATGATCAATATGCACCCTCTAGCTACGACCCCGCCATCATCCACTATAGTGTCAATGTATTATATTGTAGTTGTATTCAATTTGATAGCACATGCTCAACTCATAAGATGATGTGTCTTATGAATGTGGCAAGTGTATCGTCCTGTAATACAACAAAATCTCCAGTTGTCTACTGAGGGTTGACTTGGACGCCGCATTTCTTTGCGCCTGCTCGCGCGCCGCATCTATAGATTCCCCAGATGCCCGCTTGTACAGCACATTTCTCGCATACGGGAACAAACTGCTCCTTGAGCTCTTTGCATTTTCCCTCTCGGCCCATGGTAATAATGCCTCCTGTGACGGAATTAGTACTTGTCCCTTGGCATGTGGAGGCAATTTTTAGGAGACATCGTACCGCAGGCAGCGTGACAATCATACTTGCTGATTTCTTTCTGAGGGTTCGTGCTCTGTCCGACTCCAGGCTCTTTCGATTCGGTGTTTGATTGTCCAGCATGCGGCTTTTCAGTATCTGGCTGTTCAGTATTCGGCTTTTCAGTATCTGGCTTTTCAGCACTTGGCGTCTCGGTGGCTGTCTTCTCAGCATCTGGCTTTGCAGGACTTGGCTTTTCAACAAGGCATCCGTCGGCGTCTTTTTCTTTGGGGATCTCTTCTGGGACTTCGACACCGCACATGCCGAGAGCTTTCTTCACGCCATTTCCCCACTTCTCCCTGAATTCCGAGCCATCAATGAAGCGATTATAAAAGCAAGTTTCGCAACTTTTCTCGTATCCTTTCCAATCAGAGTCGCAGCCGTCCTTGGCGATAAGCTGAATAACCGTTCCTATTCCATTACATCGTATTAGAGGCTGCTATTGCAGGACAAGAGGTCAGTACTGTACCGCAAACTTTGTGGCAATCCTCCCTATATCTCTCGCGCTGCTCAGCCTGAGAAAGTCCATAGTCTTCCGGGTTAACGTTTGGGTCAGAAAAAATAGTTTCCCAGGCGGAGAGCTCCGTCAACCCTGGGACTGGACTAATAGGAGCTGCGTTGGCGAAAGACGCCAGGGCGATGGCCAGAGCGGCAGTTGCCTTGATAGAATGCATGGCTTAGGCCGAGATGGAAGGTTATTTTAAAGACTGACGTTGACGATAGGGAGAAAAGTGAAGAGACAGAATCAACTCAAAGCACGAGATATTGCGCCTATTTATCTAGACGTTACTATGGGGGAGGACACACATACAGACTGTCCAATTCACGCTAAGCCCCAATAGTAAGATGATGCATAATCGTTGCTCAGTTTTATTACTTGTAGACTATTAACGATATACGGGAGGGGTATCGTGCACATGACTACGTTATCACGCTTTGAATAACTCGCAAATCTTGGGAATCGTAGGTGAGATCGGTGAGCGCCACTAAAGTAATATGATTTCTCCATTATTGCTATACCTCAAGTAGTCAAAATGTAAAAGTAGCGCAAATGTAACGTGTGTTCTAGAATGATAAAATGCGGCCAGCACTATCTGATCTAGTATCGACTTGACTCGATGCCCTCTCTAGTGGAGTTTATTCTCCACGACATGGCTAGAAAAACTTGGTACAGCGGTAGTTACGGACTGCTCGGACCATATGATCCAGTCTCCATCTAGCCGTACATGTATTCGCACCTTGCCTACATAGACTAGAGAGATATATGACGACCCAGAGGTCCCACATCATGGTTCGTCTCGATAGAGAGGTAGAGAGGTTGTCTATAAGGTGATTGGACTAGGTCTAAATTACATGTATCAGGAAGAAATATGTACAGTACTGACTGCCCCTATACAGGGCAACTGGGAAATCGGGAGAGGGGGCCCGGCCGTAAAGGTGATGCGTGGACCGTGTACTGGTTTCCAGGTTAGTTGACAGGGAAAACAGAGACCTGACTACAAATGGAAAACCCAGCATTTACTAGAAGCTAGTCCTGTTCTGTAACTTGATGTGAGAACCACTGTACTCCACACTTGTTATGCGGCAAATGAATGTTGGGAGGCTGTACGGAGTAGATCAAACAATATCCGTGAGTGCCCACTTTGAGGCGGTAGCATCCATGTAAGCTTCATCCAAGCTGGCCATCATCAGGGGTCGCATGATGGTAAGTGAAAAGGACATGTTCGGTTTTAATATTGTTGTGGTTCGGTCTTCACCTTATCCAGCAAGCCTTTCCTAATATTGACGTCTGCTCTTGGCAATATTGGACCTTTTATGGAGCATACGTAGTGCAACCATACAAATGAGAGCAATAAGTGGACAAGATCAGTCCATGAATCGTACACGTCAATAGATTGATAAGATTAGATCATACTACAGCTGGCTTCTGGGTCGACCGCCTCTTGCAGGCTCACTACCCTTGTCCCATCCCTTCAATTCTCATTACATATGCTCCTTTTTTAATTTTTGAGGGAAGCCTATCGCGTTGCCTAGTTGCCAACCGCTACGGTACTGTCGCGTTGCGCGGTTTATTTCATCTTGTTTTGTCGTTACTGTCTCCCGGAACATACGTTAATAAACTTTCTTTCCTTTATACTTACAGAAACGTCCGCGCAGGGACTTTGACGAGGCTTTGGAAGCCCCTTTGCAGTCCACGACAGCTTGAAAATTCAGTTGCAGTTGTTGGCAGCGGGGAATTTCGCTAATCGGATACTTGTCTGTGATTCTGTTGAAGCTTCCCGTACGCCCAAATGGCAACAAGTCTTATTGGTACAGGGTGACGCCTCGACAGTGGACATGTATCTGGTATTTTACCAGCCCGATTATTAGCCCCTGGATATGCTCCCAACAGTCTCTAGCTACCGCGATCATCTTCATGGTATACCTCTCGCCGGCATGTATCCTCATCGGTACGCGTTCAAGCTCTCTCCAGGCATTATCCGATTTTCTGAGGGCGATATGACCATTGTTTTAGGCGCTGGTGCCGACGTAGCACCCTCTGTAGCTATCTGGGCCGTTGCCCAAATCCACTGCGCGTAGCATGGCACGGTCTTCTGTCCTAGGTCCCGTCATCGCAGCCCTCATGTAACAGACATCCGGGCTCGCCGTGGGATCCCGTAACATGTCATGGCCTTTGGAGGCTAATGCGCCAACTGGTCCCATGCCGCAGCCGCGGCCACTGCATCGGGCCAGGCTTCAGGCAATAAACGCCTTGATGCGAATCACGACCTTGTCTTGACAGGCAAAGGGAGCAAAGCTCTCAACAGGCGGATGGCGCCACAGTGCAGTTTCTATATCCGTCTCTTGGCTACAAAACTGGCTACCGTCTGCTTGCATCTTGCACGGAGAAAGGGTCCCCGTTTCGCTGCCTTACTTCATATTCTGTAGAATATACTTGACGCCAGCAAACGTCTCCTCACCGCTGGGGATAATTTCATCCCGCGGCAACATGAATCTTCTACCCCCCAATCTTCTACCCCCCCCGGCTTCGCAACTCAAAGACGAAAACGTAATCCACATGAATAACGTCGGCAACGAAATCGAAATCGAGAAGACTACCATAAAATTTGCCAGATATTCGACACGAAGGGCCATATTTGAAGCTAGTATTGTGGACAGAGTAGATGGCCTCGGCGGCTCCTTCTGCGGCTGACAACAGCTTATCGTTGTTTCGAGCCTGAACGTCGCAAGAGTATGAATATGCTGCACAATAATAGAGTATTAGTCATATTGCCAGTGAGAGAAAGAGGGCAAAAAAAAGGGGGGGGGACTCGGCGACAGCGACAGCTACAAACGACCATGAACGATTACGGGCGACAACCAAGAAGCACCCGAGGCCTAGCCACTCAATGTCTAAAAGCCTACCACCCTTACGATGAGAGTCACTAGAAATCCATACATGTAGAGGTAGGCATACTTGTGGCTGCGTATGGGATAAAGACCTGTTTTGATTATAAACGAACCAGCGTATGCGCGATTACAACTGCGATTGTCGATAAAAAGACTTGATCCGTTAAACCTGACCACTATAAGCACTTCTGCTTGACCTACATCCCTGTAAGACCTCTTTATCCGTACTCGGGATCGACGTCGGCTCTGGCTTAAGAAGTCGGTGCACTGCCCTCCCTGTACAATGTCAAGCAAGATATTTCTTAAACAGGTGAGCGAATATTTCCGGTCGATTATAATGCCCAGCATAGTCCTAACAAGAAATAATTAACAAGTTGTCATACTTGAACGGATTGTCTACTGAACTTACCAGTCCATACTTTGCCTTGACCAGATCATCAACACAGACATCAGCAAACACCAACTCGTCACCCTCACTTCCCTTTGCCAATATCCTTCCTCCAGGGCCCATCACGCACGCCCTAGACTGCTTCTGCTGCTCCTTTAAAAACCGTCTCGATTTCTCGTCAGCGCCATACACCTCAATAGCATCATCCCCCACAACGCCTACAGCATGGACTACAAAGCAACCCACCGAACTAGCCACAGCAGGCCCAAACACATTGATGGCGCCATCCACGGTCATGCCTTCTCCAAAATGACCAGGCCAACTAGCAACATGAATAACCGGGTAGTCCAGCCCAATAGCATATTGGGCAAGGGGATTCCCATTCTCTCCGCAAATAAGACTGCTCAGCACGCCAAACTCAGTCATAACAGACGCTCGACTACCAGTCTGACCGGGAGCATGGACAAGCCTCTCCCCAACCGTAGGTACATATTTCTGATGTTTGTGCAAGATGGAGCCATCCGGACCAAAGAACAAATTGGTATTAAACAATGTGCCCGTGGTACCTGCTCGCCGCTCGTTGACTCCCACAACCGCGTACATGCTTGCTTCTTTGCAAGCTGCCCCAATAGCCGTGGTTTCAGGACCAGGAACCTCGACCGATTCGTTGAAGAGTTTCAGGAAGAGCGAAGCAGCTCGTTCAGTGTGTAGGGGAAGCAACTCAACCCAGCCTGGATAGCCGGGAATAAAAGTCTCTGGGAACCCGATGATTTGGGCACTTTGCGAGCCGGCGCGGCGGATGAGGGCGCATACCTTTTCTGTGGTGGCACATTTGTCCAGGAATATTGGCGAGGCTTGGACAGCGGCAACCTTGATCGTGGCCTTGGTGTCTTTTGACATTTCCGCTATCAGAATGGGCCAGGTTGATGTATGTGATTGTGTACAGGCTCAAATCGGTGGGATCAGTGCAACAAATGAAGTTGTAACTTATATATGGATATAGATAGGCATTCGCATTGGCCGCGTTGATGAAAGCAGACATTGAACCGGACATGGACCGTCTTGACCAGAAAGGCGGGGTACTGTGCGCCCTTGCGCCCTTCTGTCTTCAATGTGTTGGCCCGTTCGCGCTTAATCCCTTTTAGTGTACGCAGGTTTAATTGCTGTATTTGACCTACCAGACTTCTTTATAGTATTCAAGGATACTTTTTTAGCAGTAAAAATAACTCGCAAATTTGTACCCCCCAAGTAGCGGACGTAGCACGGCGTAGACCGTTTTTACTAGGGTTTCCGTAAGGTAAATTATATAGAGGTAAATTACCAAAACCTCAAGGTAAGTAATAGTTATAAACCGGATTTCTTGTAGAAGCATAGCATCCCAATCAGGCTGGTACCCACGGCTCTTGGTCGAGGGCCTGTCACCTAGAGCCTCAGCGTCCGCTCGCATTCCTTTGGTGAAGATATCACCCTTGATGTCATCTGTCATACCCATCTATACAAATGTCAATGCGAAGCGCGGACTACTGTTCGTGTTCATCTTACTTTGTGGATCCCTTTAGCTGAAAATGCTATATTGACCTCTTTAATTGGGAGAAGACGGTAACCGGTTTTGCCGTCAGCTGTATTCGCCTTCATACGTAATTTCTCCCTAGAGGCGTTGATACAGTATCGATCATTTTCGGCTTGTCTAGCGGTCGTAATCAATGGGATGAGATTTGAAAGATGAGAACGGAATGTATCAACCCGTTCAATTTGAAAGAAGAAGAAGAGCTCGGCTTTCTTCGGGAGGCCGAGCCTAATAGAATAAATGTTATGAGATGAACAATGCGGAACTCTGCTGATTTAGGAGACGGGGGACTCGGCCATTGATCCTGTAACCTTTACTTCCGGTGTTACACGGAAAAGGCCTAGCATCTCGAAGCCCAACCAAGGAGTTCGTCTATTGGGAGCTGTACGCATGAGCGCTGTAACCCACATGGCTGGACAAGATGATACACACACATCCAGTCTGCCACACCTTCTCATCGACTTGCAATGTACTTTGCAGAAAGAAGTGCATGTTGCGGCAAGAGCATAAAAATGTGCGATGCAATATAGTATTGGCAGGCGTAGAACGATGTCCTTTAGATTCCTCGAATACTCTGCTGGTAGTGTCCTCCGATACATCGCAGCAGATCTGAGAATGGTGCTCCGTGTAGATTTGAGCAAGGATCCCGCGGGCAGCGAGGCGTGGGATCTATTGATGAAGTGTGATGGACTCAGTACTCGTGAAGCGTTGAGAATATAAGCAGATTCTACCAATCAGCCTTCGCGAGGGCCAGCTGTTTTTCAACGCACTTACATGAATGTAGGGACAGGGTGAGCCCTAGGTCGCGGGCGCGGGATGTAAGTGACCCCCCATTTAATCTTGCAACCACCCAGTCGCTGATTTGTGCGACTGGCAGGTGACGCCGGCTCGCGCATTCTCGATGTCAATGAAAAGTGCTGACACAGTGGAGTGGATGGCTGAGTGTTTTGTGATGGACACAATGGCAAATGAAAATAATTAGCAGGCATTAGGCCAATAAATCGTAGAAATACATGGCAAAGATTTGCCTAGAACCCATCTGTCACACCATCTGATGCTGTTTAGAAGTAAAACGACGACTCGGGGTTACATTCACTCCTGGACTTCACCGTCCAGGTCACGACACTGACGAATGCCATCAGGATCAAGCAGCCCACTACGCGTATTGCATGTCGGCGGAACTAAGGACGGAACTTTAGCGGGACATAACGCTGTTGACGAACTCGGGCCGCAATTCCCGGCCCGCCAACCCCCGCGTTACCTCCGTTTCTCCGGCAAGGACTTCATTGGCGGAACTAACTTGTGTCGTGATTCGTCCGCTCGCGATGAAAACTACAATAGGGTTGGCACAAATAAACGATGCATCTGGTTCAACAAATGCATACGAGGAATACACGAACCACAACGCCACCATTTTGTATTAGCCAAAGAGATTACTGGGAATCTCCGACATTCCACCTAAACCGGCAAGTTACTCTCTCCATAGGGTTAATTGCCGACATCATGTCGTCGTCATCACGCCAAGAGTCCATGATGCCTCTGGCAAAATCTATTAAAGACCTGCCAACCGGCGGCAATGTTTTCATCATTTGGCTACATAGCAATAAATCCAATTTGATCCAAGATGCTCCTATATCTTTGCTTCTTTTCCCTTTCTTGCCTCACGTCGGCCACCGCTGTCTTTGACCAAAAGGTCCTCGGACAAGCCTATCCGTTCCCAGAAAATCTTGGCTCTGCACACGCTGTCAGGACCGCCTCGTCATACATCTCCCACGAGTTGCAAAATGCCTTGCATACAGGTCTATCAAAATTTGGCAACATCACCGGCAAGACCAACTCACTCTCGGCTACCATGATATCTGCCCAAGACAGCCAGCCCTTCCTAGACTTTCATTACTCGGCTGCGAATTTGAACGTCTCGGGGGGCAGTACAAACCGTGTCACCGGTAATAGTGTATACCGAATCGGGAGCATTTCAAAGCTCTTTACCGTCTATTCTCTCTTGCTAAATGGTGGTGAAAAGATCTGGGACATGCCCGTGACGAATTATCTGCCGGAGCTTCGCAAGGCCGTTTCGCAGATGGGAGCAAATTCCGCAATCGATCATGTGCAGTGGGATAAGGTCACTATCGGGGCTCTTGCTTCTCAGCTTGCTGGAATAGGACGCGACGGTAGGTCCTTACAACGTTTGACACGGCCAGTTGGCTAATATAGTATCCGTCAGTAAATAACGCCGACATGGCAAGCCAGCCGTTTCCTCATCAAGCAGCCGGGCTGCCGGAACTATCCTTGGACGAGATCCCGACATGTGCTGGGAATAACACCCAGCCTCCGTGCACTAGAAGAGGTTTGTTGAATCGCCACCCAAGTGCAAATACAATAGTAGTTCTTCTGCCGCTCTAACAGGAACCGACTACAGAGTTCTTTGACGTGCTACTCAAGAGACGGCCCGTTTCATTGCCCTTCAACACTCCGACATATTCCAACGCCGCGTACAGACTCCTCGGATATGTCGTTGAAGCGGTAACAGGTACCTCATACACGGAGGCCGTCGCCAAATCAGTGTTTCAACCGCTGGGTTTACAAAACACAAGTACATCCAGTCCCGGGGGTACTGGAGTCGGGGTTATCCCACCGGGAAATTCGGGCTGGGGCCGTCCTTTGGGCGATGAAGTGTCGTGAGTGCTCGTCTCAAGCCACGCCGTCAAACTGTCTCTGATTATGTCACAACAGAACCGGCGGCCTCTATTCAACGTCCCGAGATTTGGCTCAATTCGGACGCGCCCTTCTAAACCACAGACAATTATCCCCTCTGCAAACGCGTCGATGGATGAAGCCCCATGCGCATACTGCCTCGCCCTTCTTTTCGGTCGGTGCGCCGTGGGAAATCTGGCGCACCAGAAGCCAAATTTCCAGCGGCTACACGATTGACCTATACACAAAGTCCGGAAGCGATGACCAGTATCAAGCCCTTCTGATCCTGGTGCCTGATTACAACATTGTCGCTTCTTTTCTTTGTGCGGGACCCAATGCGGGACCTGCTATTAACATGGCCGCGGAGGTTGCGCTGCAATCGATTCTGCCCGTGTTGGATAGGGTTTCTCAGAGCCAGGCATTTCATCGCTTCGGTGGTCGATATGTATCCTCGGATGCGAAGAACTCGTCTCTGCTGCTCACGACGGATCACCAGGGGCCAGGGCTGCTTGTAAAGGAGTGGCTTAGCAACGGCGTCAATATTCAGGAGGCAGCTCAGGCTTACTCGGATGGGACAGGAGGTGGGACTATCAAATCCATACGATTGTATCCCTTTATTACGAATACTGAGGATGCATCGTCGACTGGTTCGAGTGGTACCCAGGCGTCGTTTCGCGCGATTCTTGAAACTGAACCTGTCAACTACGATCCCGGAGTTTTGCGTATACTCAACGCGGACGCAGGGCAATGGGGCCGTATTGATCAGCTCATGTACGGTGAAATTGCCGTCGATGACTTTATATTTCAGCTGGACGGTCACGGTATTGCCACGGCTGTTCAGCCACGCGTAATGCGTGATACCCTGAAGCGAGTGTAGAATGAAAGGTAGTTGTACCGTATTGCCCTTAAACGGGGATTCTCTCGATAGGCTCTAAAAGTTATTGGCTAGGCTTTACAGCTTCAATGCCGTACAGAGATTCACCTTTGTTCTAAAATAGTTATAGAGTATTAATTTATAAATTTACCGCCAACATATCCTATAGGACCGATACCCGTTGGCAACTAAGAACGGGTAGTTGGCCCAGAGCTTGTCTCTACGACCCCATCAATAGGCCTCGTCTAAATAGCCTCAAGTCCGATTTTCACCTGGCACGTGGATGATGTGTGAAAATGGTCAACTGGTACGACGCTAGTCCACGTGCGCAGCCACGTCACATCTGGCGGAGACGGGCGGGCATGTCCCTTTGCCAACGACGAATACCTAAAGCATAATTGGCGATACTGCTGCGGCCTGTTGTATAAATTGGCGTTGCTGGGTGAGAGTCTACAGAGGCACATTCACCCATTGCTGGTGTTGGTAATTCCCACGGCTCGAAATGACGCTCAGGCGGTGGCCGCTTCTTCGTTTTGTGATTCCATGCTGAAGCCAAGGTACACACAAGCGCACTAATGTACCTGGCTCATAGTCTCATATATCTGTGTGCCTCAAATAGCTAGTAATTTCTGCCGGATGCTTCACACTCCTACACTGCATCCTCGTACCATGTTATGAGCCAACTACAGACGGTACCAAGGACGACGTGGCCACGTACCTAGCCAAGACATTGACTCACCACGTTTACTTCGTAATGTCGTATAAGTAGATCATCTGCGCGCGTGATTTCAAGTGGTTCTACCTCCCCTCCAAGATGCTCGCTAACAGCGCATAGCATTTTATCCTATGCATCGTGACTTTGTACCTTGTCAAGCAAAGCCAAAGCCGTCTCTACGTATTAAACTCGACTTTCTTTTTAGGGATGTATATTCATAAAATGTGATATGTGAAATGGCAGGTTCAAATTATCATTATCAATTGTCTCTTTTAGTCCGTGAAAGAGGTCGTATGACGTCGCTATTCCCACGTTGCACGAGTACATGTTTTGGGCCTCGTCGGGCTCCGCCTAGTCGATTTTGGGTAGTATTACGGGGTACACAGATCCAGTTGTCTGGGAAATTCCCTGCCCGGTGAATATCTTCTTCAGCCGATGGAGCGGCATAACACGGGCTCATCCGCCTGTCTTGGAAAAGTGGAAATACATATTACTACGCAGCCGTCCGCCGTCAACGTCGTATGTGACAATGCCGAAGTGTTGATTCGAGTCTGCTGAAATCCTATCGGAGATCCAATAGCGTTTGTCCTGGCCAGCCTTCACGGCTCTCCAAAGACTATCCTCAGCTGCGCCCGGCAGCTGGATACATGACATATCAGGTCTCAAGGGTCTTTGTAATACTATTCTCAGCTGTATTGATCTGAATCAGAATGACTTTGCCTTTCTTTTTTTCAGCTTGGCGGGGTCTTTGAGGGCTGACTCTTGTGTCTTAGCCGCCGCCCAATCGCAATTTTGTTGCAAGTTGTCACACAAACCATGGCGTAGCCAGAGGCCACTTTTCATGTCGGTGTGTCTCAATTACCGTGCAACATTAGCATACAAGTTGCTATTCCTTGGCTTGCTCTGGAATTCTTTGATACTCCCTAGCAGGCCTGCAACTTGATACCTTGGGCGGGCAAACAGGCAAGCCGACAATAAAAAGCAGAACTCTGCCCCTATACTTGCTCACGTAAAGAAATTCGTACGAGATGAAAAAACAGGTGGCGGTTAATATACTTCAACTGAATCGAGGATAGACCACCCCAGGGATTTGACTCGGCGCTTTGGGCCGATAATCCGGATCATTCTCAAATTTCACACTGATGATGGCACGTTACACAAAATGAACGGCTTGGGTAGCAGCGGGTGTCAATTGGCTGCAGATACTGACGGTTTGCTGAAACTTGCATACACAGATGTCCACGGGGTGCCCGAAATGGTTCGAGCCCTCTCTCTGCGGTACAATTTGCGCACGCCACTTTCACATCAAAGTGTCAGATACTGCGTACAACGGATACTCTCGGTGAAGCATGGCTTGTGTCAAGCCAGCGGAGGTGACATCTCACAATGGGGAGAACCGGAAGGGCTCCTGCTTTTGAGGTGTTGAAGGGTCAAATGACAATCCAACTAGGAGAATGAATAAACTATAAAGAAACGTGGAATCCCGTTCATCATGAAGTCTTTTATCCACAACTTCACTACCAGCACTACAAAACTTCTTATACATTATTCTATGAATCAATTTTCTCATTGGTAAAAGTTGTCACTATTACCATCATGTATTCCCTCGGCAAGGCGGCCGTTCTAGCACTCGCCGTTGCAACCACTGCTTATGGTTATAAAGCTACTATTCTAGCAGACACAAATCGAGACGGACATGTGGATGTTACGGACCATGAGGGGAAAGCCTACTGGACCGAGAAACAAGGAGCACTGTTTCTGCCAAATATTGTCGATACTGACCGCCGATGCTCGTCTCAAATCACAGAAAATACCACTGAAATCGAGCTTGCAATGTGCAACGATGCATCTGATAATATCCTTCGCCAATCCCAGTACCTCGCTCCGCTTCGCACCCTCCCAATCCATAACCTGAGCAACTCTACCACGGGTAGAATTACTCTCCAAGATGCCCTTAACAAAACTCGAATGTTCTACAAAGATCATGGCGAATGGATGTATCTGGGTAAAGATCACGTGTTTAATGCGTCTGCATTAGAACCTGGTCTAGAGCTAGGAATCGATGGCCGAGATGTCCGCCGACCTAATGAGTGGGATGGCAGAGTTACGGTCACTTTTGAGTTGTTTGAGAATGGGAAGAATATATCTTCTGATACGGTTGCCCTTCGTGTGGCACCGATTCTGACACACCATCACCTGCAAGATCCGGATCAAGTCTTCACGGTTGCGGGTATTGACGAGATGGGGGACGGGAAGGAAGCACAGGCGCAATTTGCGAGCTTTATTGTGAATTATACCGCCAAGGCTGGAGTTAAAAAGCCCGTTCACATGGTCGAGCACCGGGATATCTGGGTTCAAGATTACTTTGAACCTGGCTACGCCAGCATTCCTGGTCCCAATGGTCCGATATACCTACGAGTTAATATTCGAAGTAGCCAACCGGGGCGTCACGCCGGCCGGATGATCTTTTCAGAATTCAGGTCCAACACTACAGGAGCCGTTCAATACTTTACCAATGATACCCTTCCACGTTTAACCACCGACTCCACGGGAAACCTGGAGACGATACCACCTTATTCGTACAATGGGAAAGATTACCTTGCTGGAAGGGCAATTATGGGAAGGCATGATAATATCAGCCCAACTGTAATGGCTCTTCTTAAGGCTCAGGAGGCGCAATACCCTATTGACACCCTTGATCATGATTGGCTTCTTGTTGGCCACACGGATGAATACGTGCAATTTCTCCCGGCTAATAACTCACGGGGCTGGGTTATAACTATGGCTGACCCTGAGTATGGGATGAAATTGCTCAAAGATGCCCAAGCAAATGGACATGGAACGGAAAGGGCCATGTCTCGCAAGCCCGAGTCATATGACCCCGAAAGCCCTTGTCTTCCTTCCATTAATATCAACGGCGTACTTGAACTTCCTGAATTTGAAGAAATCAACAAGCACTGCGCGGACCGAATCAAGTACAATGTCAACATCATCAAGCAAGAAACTGGCATTACTGAAGGCGAAATTTTTCGAATCCCTAGTCTCTTTTACTACCCAGACAAAGGCCTCACTTGCAACGCAACCAGCACTCGGCGCGCCAAAGTCCAGGCAATGGATATTGTAGAAGCGGCCGGAGGGAGCGATGACCTAAACCGTTCCGACGAGCCCAAGAAGCGAATGGTTGCATTATACCCCGAGACCATTAACGGCGTCGTATATCCTCAAGGCCAGTATATGGCGCCTAACCCATGGGGGCCTATTATTGGCGGCAAGGATATTTTTGCAGAGGCTGTTACTAAAGTCTATGCTCAGGTCGGCTTCAGCGTTACCTTTATGGATGATTGGTTTGACCATCATATTCTACACGGCGAGACTCACTGTGGCTCCAACGTGGCTCGCGACGCCTCTCAAAAATGGTGGTAAATGCTGTGACAAACCACACGGGCATTGCATGGGATAGTTGGAACTACTGTTACGGTCTCGCTCGGGTTACAATTGCGCGGCAAGAGAGCATCTAAGAAAAGGGGAAATGTAGCATGTAAAAGAGAGATTCAACATGAATCTTTAGCCATCTAATTCTCATGACATCACTTGTTTATACTAGCACCTGACTCTTGGCGTGGTTCATGCCACACCTACCCAAACATGCTAAACCAGCTTATCATATTTACTTTTTTTGTTACTACTAGTCTGCCTTTACAGCTCTAGATGACTGTCTCGGGTGCCCATTTAACTGTCCCAGCATTGAAATGGTCCGCCAGACGCAATGCTCGCACAATCTCGAAGCCTAGTGCATCTTAATTTTCCAATCCTGCCAGACGGAAATATATCGGTTGATCTACTAGGCCTATACGATGCCGCCCATTCCTTCTCACGCATACGGCTGCGCAAGAGTCATTGACGCTCCCAGCCATGGTTGACCCTTGTGCACCAGACGTTCAACCAGACGCGTTGCAGAGGGTCAGGCTGCCACCACACTCTTAGATCAGACCAGACTTGACTCAAGGGTGAACAGACCGCCGTACCCATTTTTGAACCCTCAATGCTCTTATTCAATGTTGGCCTAATAATGCGCCCAGCCGCATTGTGGTCCACCCCAGACAAGGCGGTGAAACAAACTAGGCGTTAGCCCATAACGCTTTTTGACTACATTCCCGTCACCATGTCGTCGAGTCGTCGCTACGTAGCTGGTCTATACATGACCAAATTTCACCGTGTCCAGGCAATTTAATTCATTCTTGTTCTGCTGCATGACAGTTTTACTACAATGCATTGCTCTTGGCTCTTGGCTCTTGGCTTCTGATTCCGAGATTGATTCCGAGTCCCTCAAAGGGCACGTAGTCGTAATACTGCTTGCTGCCTTGGCAGCAGTCATGTTGTACTTTCCGTACTATAGCATTGTATATACGTACGTACTTTGAGGGTGCTAAACGCACACGTATTTTGTACGTTTAAGAAGACGTGGCTCCAAAACGCATGACCACCTATATGTGGATGCTGGTCCGATGGAAATAGTCTCGCATCTCCGTCAAGCAAAGGTACATAGGACTGCCACGTAAGCGCGAGATCCCTCAAAGCCGAATTCCGTCGCTCCCAGAGCTCAATTTGCCAAGTCCCTGTTGACGCGGCAAACAAGGGATACAGCAAAGAGGTCTGTCAGGCCAAAGCCCACATATGTCAGGATATTGAGGGGAGGGCTCCATTGTGGCTGGCCACAAAGCGTGATGCTCGATATTAGTATCCCACCGGGCCAGTGCAGACTGTGAAGACAAGTATGGCACTATTCCGCTATTCCGTGTAGTCTTCTCGGCCTATAATTATAGCTCTAAAAATTGCTGCGCGAGGTTAAGGAACAAATTCTATAATTTAGTCAACGATTTCGCCTATAATAGGATTAACAGTGCGTAACTTAAATACTATTTGTAAAAGTTATAATAGTTTACAAAAAGAAGCCATAATTAAATGCATTAAAATTGAGAAATTGAGACGCGACTCAGCTGGGGTTTTGAATAAGGTTTGCGTTTGCATTATTCATGACTCGTTTCGTTATGCAGCTTACTTATATTGGCGAAATATCGGCAGATAACTTCTTGAGGCTTGCTATAGAATATAGCTAGATACGAGTCAAGGCCGATTACAGACAGGTGGGATTTAAAGTGGGTGTAATAATCCAACTCCTGTGATTTTAGTCACGGTATTTATGCCTTTACAAAGTATATTAATACTTTCTCTTTAAGGATTATATATTATGCTCATGAGTCGCCAGAGCTCGGTTACGTTTGCAGGCCTTTTAAGCTTCTTTTAGTATTTAATATCTTTATATTTATATAGCTGCGAGGATAAATATAATAAGCTGCCTATCCAAATTCTTACCTTATTATTTATTAACAATAAATACCTTTCCATAGTATTTTATACAATTTTCTTTTATAACTTGTTTATTACCAATCTGTTAAACTGCCTCTGATCGTCACAATGGTACGCAAGATTACTATTACACTAGCTGTATTTTCTGCTATGTCAGTATTCGCGGCAACTATTGATAAGAGGATTGTTGGCGGAGAAGATGCTAAGGAAAATGAATTTCCATTTATTGTTAGTATTCACGATAATACTACTAAGCAGCTTTGTGGAGGTAGTTTATTAGATGATCTTACTGTTCTTACTGCTGGTCATTGCATTAAACGCGCTGCATATGTAAAGGCAGGAACGCTGGTAAGTCTTTTATTTATTAAGTTATTTTTAGTCCTAGAAAAACTAGTACCTTGGTACAAATTATAAAATATTTATAAGTAGTTAATATAAAACTAATAATTTTATAGGATAAGAATGCACACGGAGTAGAAGCAAATATTTCACTTGCTAAAACAGCTCCTGGCTATGCATATATTGAAACGAAGCGTATTCATGACATTGCTATCTTAAAATTATCAACTCGAATTAAGGAGAGCAACACGATTCGCCACATACCGCTACCAGCAGACGGCTCGGATCCCCCAGCCAATTCCAATGCAACTGTCGCAGGCTGGTAAGTGCTATTTAACTTGGATATAGTTGGAAAGACGCTAACTAACTGGCAAGGGGATTGCAAACCCCCTACAACTTCACCTCTTCCAAGGTTCCTCCCGGCCCTGATAATCTTCGCAAGGCTGTTCTTACCGTTCGCCCACGCGAGTACTGCCAAAAGTTTGAGATAAAGCCATTGAACCCACTTATTCAAAATACATACCAAAATCTAGTATGTGCTGGTGGAGATGGCCAGAATATATGTGCTCGTGACAGCGGCGGCCCTCTTGTCCAGGACGGAAAGATAATCGGTATCGTGGCAAGGACCCTAAGAGACACACCAGACGGCCACTTCTGCAACAAAGCTCCCTCACTCTATACCAGAGTTAGCAACTATATCCCTTTTATTACTGAAAATCTTGGGGGGCAGACGATTGAAGAGCTGGAGGAATCCCTGTTTCCCGCACCCACAACTGGGCCGTCTCAAGCCATCTCGTGCGTTGTCGGCCGTGACCCAACGCATGGGGATGAATAAGCCTACCCAGTATCAGAGTGCTCTCCGAGACAGTGTGGCCAACAGACAGACCGTCTGAGGGTGGTCTGCCAGACCGCAGTCTGCCACGAAACCAACGTTGATGCTTTTACCTCAGCAGGGCTCGGGCCATTTTTATTAGGAGTCCAACCTTTTTTGGAAGTCAAGTTACTTTTACGACTCGAGTAAATAGCCTGAGGATCCTGTCACAGCCGCACACTGCTCTGCGGTCGTTTTGTATGCGTTTTTAGTGATTATCAAAAATTGCAATTTTCCAGATTCATCAATAGACACGCCACAAATGTGGTTTTTGCACTTGTGAATTTGATATCTCATGACAAGGCTATGCAACTCGGGCTCCTTTTCGGGATTGGAAATGTCCGCGCGGACAAAGCCGGACGCAAGTAATTCCGCGATAGATTTTATAATATATTTTTATAGTAAACTAGTCTAACCTAAAATATAGAAATACCTGGCTGTAATAGTTGACTTGTATTAAAGCGACTATTCGAGTAACCCAACAATTCTAATTCTACTAAGGTAGCTGGCTAGCCTCTTAACCCATCTACTATAAGTGATTACATGAGATACAGCAACCACGTTAAGCCTGCCCCGTCCAACCAACATAGAAAGCCTTGTCCGACAGCAAGTCCTAGGTAACTATTCCATCGGATTAAGCGTATTGACACCATACCTCCTTAATATCATCAAGCTCCAGAATCCTATTCGGGATGAATGCATAGAGGTTTATTTGACACCTGGAAATTGAATCCACCCATTTCTGCTTTGATCCAGCTTCGACCTTGTGAAATATTTGCAGCCAATTTTGGCCCAAGACGGTGGTGTCAGATCGATGGTCGTCGCCGCTAGGTGTTGGCCTCTGCTCTTCTGAATCAACCGTACATCGCACTCCAGCATTAGCATTACCCCCGCCGAAGGCAGGGTGGAAGGAACCGTTGTCCAAGTGGCAGCTAGGAATAATATCTAAAAGTCCTTGCTTTGCTTCGGGTGTAATTTCTCGCTTATCAGCAAAGGCATTCACCATTTGCACCCATTTTTGGCCCAAGACGGCGGGGTCACGTCCGGCAGGTCGTGGAACGCGTCTAGGATGTTGATTACCCCAACAAATCCCATCCTTCGGGAAGTCTTCATCTTCCGGGCACACAGGGTCCTCTCCCAAAGAAAATCCTGTGCAGCATTCATTCTGAGCGTCTTGGACAGTATCTAGTGGGACTGCCAACACGGTAGCGCTCGTAAAGGCAGCTAGCCATATAATTATAGCGTGCTGCATAGTGAATAATAAAGATTGGGAAAGACCTTGACTAAATTTGTTTAGTTGTTTAAAAGCTAGAAGTAAAGTATAATAATACAAGAATAAATAATTTTGGAAGAGCTCTTAACTTACTTAAATATTTCTTGATTTTTATAGCCTAAGTATTATATAAATAGTAGTGGATTCCTGGTCTAACTATATATAGTAGGCAGGTAAATTTCTTACTACGTATTAATTTGCCAAGTGCTTTAAATTAGTAAATGTATTATTCCGGAATAGTAAGCTGGATATGGAAATACTACTAAGCTCTTGACTAAGCTCGAGTCATGTATATTACTCTACCTTTATCGGCCCGATATTTATACTACTTTATTTTGTAACGTTACTTTTATTTCTAGGTAGGTAAATTATACTATACCTCACTTTATATTAGGTGTAAAGTACAGTAAAATCTAAAAGAGAGGCTAATAAATCGTAAAATTAATATTAGTCTCTATAAAATAATCCACGAACACTATACATCTGTATTATCGGCCAAGAGTAGGATAGTAGAATTTAGACGTTGTATACTACTCAAGTGCTACAAGTCACAAGGTATACACTGCTACGAGTCATAAGGTATACACCGCTACGAGTCATAACATGACGCACAATTACGAGTACGCTATCTCCCTATTACGCTGCCGACAGTTATATAATAGCTAATACTAGGTAACAGAGCGTGCGCGAAAAAATTTACGCCGGGACAAAACGAGGCTATGCATGTTGGCTGGCATTAGCGTTATCAGAAACTACAGCCTTCCCCCGAGACCTTTGTAGCGGACATTTGTAAAGATATCGGTGGCGCCGATAAGCTAGAGGCATGTAAGCAGGCTGGTCATCAATTCTACCTCAATCTCAACTCCTTCAATATTATTAAAATTAAAGTCACGTACATATATGGCTGGGCAACGTACAAAAACAGCTACTTGAGTTACGTGGTTTATTCAAGATAGACAATATGTGGCAAAAAAAGTTCCAATATAAATACGAGTCATCTACCTGTCAAGATTTATATTATGCAATTAAACCCTGAAACGTAAGTACATAATGCGATGCACTACAGGTCATATCAACACTTGACATCAATGACATTCATGTAGTGGGCCCTTAAGGCGGATCAGGCTCTTCTCCAGCCCCTTCGCTGCGGCTAAGCGGATCAATGCGACTCTTCACAGCATTTCGCGCCAGTCGTGTTCCATGTCTCGCGCTATAGCTTCCCTGTTAAGCCGCGCGTCAAGAACAAGCCGGGGTGTGATGCAGGGAGTTTGGGTTTGACCCTACTTTAGACCCGAATCTAGACCCTGCGAATCCCACCGGAAGATCCTGCGGCGATTGGCCCTGAACCTCATTTATCGCTTCGTACTGTTGTTGCTCGGATAATGCTTGGATTTCCTTGCATTACCAACAGGCCGCCTCAAACACCAAGCCAAGCGGAGCATCGGCCCAGCCCTCGTCGTTGATACGTTGATAACTGGTCCGGCCTATTGGCCTCTGCAGAGCACGGTCTTGTTGACATATATATAGACTTCGGATATCTGAAATGTCTGCTACTAGAGTAGCATGGTAATAGGGGATATTGCTAACGTGCGCTATAGCGAAATAATATAACGGTACTCCGTATAAGAACACGAATATAGGTTACTACAACTTGCCTACAGACCGCATTTATTCGGGGGGTTATGTAGAAGACTCAAGGTAAAGTTCATTTAAATAATTTCATAACAGTACGATGTTCACCAAACTAGATAATATAGCTCTATTACTATAAATAGTTATCACTATTCAGCAGCTAGATGCGATTGAGCGCGGAATTAATCCTTGATTCAGACGATCTATCTAGGTAAACGAGGCCCTTTTTTATAGATAATCTAGATAGATGACTAGTTCATCAAATGACAGGTTTATAGCCTGCGGCTACACCTTGGTATTTGCCTACATACTGCTCAGGGGCAATAGCATCTTCTTCAGTTTATCAAGGTTGTTCTGCCTATAATCCCATGTCCAGTTCCCGCTAGTCATGCTGGTCTTTCTGGGTTACGTGGCACCAGCAATGCCCAATCTCCCCCTGACATCCAATTTCATGCATGTACTCCATACCAAGCCGGCCGTGGTTCTACCCTTACTTTCTCATTTTCCGCGACGACACAAACTCTCAAGGGACCTTTAAGGGATAGTCCAAATGCACCCGTTATCATTTCGAATGTCCGCTGGTCTCTTTAAATGACTGCGAACGTCAGATATAAATGCCGTTAATATTAGAAAGTCAGATTCCCAATTCTTAGGGAAGAAGGGTCGCAAGTATTCCCAAGAGTATCGTCTTAACTCGGCTGAGAGATTACGGATTGGAGGACGCGCATACTGTCTTACAAGAAATCCCGAGGGTCCTGTCCTGTTATCAGTCGTTGACGCACCGGCCACTTGCAGGGTAAACTCATACAATGCTTGATATCCTCGTTCAATAAACCAAGCTTTGTTGTGGGGGTATGTCTACATATAACATGACATGGAGCTCTCCATATATTGCTTTAGCGAAAGGGTTGTAGTTTCACTCACTACTGCAAATACCCAGAGGCCATCATGTCTGATTGGTAGAACCCATGCTATGAGCCCCTCTTAGCTGTCAACTTTACAAACACTGACCTTTTGGCACCTCCGTAGCACCGTGCTGGCACCATACCTGCACCCAGCAGGCACTATGCCTCCACCGTGTAAAATGATGGCACCGTGCTATAGCTTTTTGCGGTGCTGGCACTACACTGGATTTTTAACACGGTGCCAAGGTCTCGTAGTGGCCCACCGCTGCCTGTTAAAATTAGGCCAAGCATTGTTGGTCGAAATTTGAGACCTAGCCGTGCTTCCTCAACGTAATACATTACATTGAATTTAGTGTACATGGTTGAGGACGGAACAGAACATGTTTTGCAAAATTGCCTGAATGACGTCCAGTTAGACTTGGAGGGTTTAAAAATTCCTCCATGTTTACAGCTTTTTTAAGGGCCGATTGTGATGGCGTATTGGTAGCCCCAAGCCGCCGTCGATATCCTCGGATCACGTTTCGAGCTAATCTAGAAAGCACGAAATTTCGGTAATCCTGACGGGGACATGAAAATAGTCTCAACTCGCTCATATTCACGTCGGTTGCTGTGACACGCAAGGCCTCTTGGAGCAGATGCGCAAGTCGAGTGGGCGACGGCGGTTCGCAAAGTGGGATTATTGCCAGGAAGAGCGTTCCCAGATCTATAGAGTAGCTCACCAGAAATCTTTTGTAAATTATCAGCTCTTGACAAATTCCACGAATAGAGAAGATTCTCTCCTAGTAAAATAGCATCTCACTCCACGAAATGCATCAAGAAGATGGTCTAGTAGCAATATAGGAACCCTCTCTCGGCATCCACTGCGATTTGCATATCTGGAGAGCAATACGCACAGCTGATAAGAAAATCCAAGCGTCTTCAAATGGCAGTACTCTTGCCTATGGATGAGCTGTTCCAAGACCTGGGAGAATGTTGACCATGATATGTGTTGCATCCCGCAGTGAATAGTCAGGGACTTGGCGAGGAGTACTTCCTGAATGATCCAAGCACGACTCCAATATGGTCGCGCGCATACGATTTCGCATGAGAGGGAAACGTCCTTGGAGACAGTACCTATATCATGATGCTCGCTTCCCTTTGTTAATGTATGGTCGAAAAAATGGGGGGCCACTCTCGCATTTTCAAGTGCACCTAGCAATATATCCACCGCAATGGCGTGAATATGCTATCCATCAGAGACACCCGGTATTCCTTTTCAATTTGGTCTCCTTGATTGATACACAGCGCATCAATCCACATGATTATATCGTCATCTTCATGCCTCAGAGCTCGAAGGGCTCCCATTAGACTTTCCTTGGATCCTGAAAGCTATACCATTTAGCCAAATCCTTCTCTGAGCTTTATTGGTCATCCAACAATAGGACAGGGCACGGTACTGATTGGCAGCATCTTCGATAATAGTTTAAAAAAGCTCGCAGTAAATAGCCCCGTCTTTCGCGCCACTCTTGAGTCTGCAAAGTCGCATTGAACTTGGCGTCGTTTGCAAAGTATCGTATTTAAAGTATGGCTGGTATTGGACGGTATTCATCAAAATATGCGAAGAGAACTGCCAGGACAAGATTTCGCTGTACGAGCGCTTCTCCTACTCCAGAAAAATTCCCCAAGACGCAGTTTTAAACCTTTGTGCCGATTTAGCCCACATCCCACACCCCTTAGTGTAGAGAGTCCTAGAGATACACAAACACTGTTTACTCGTGCCGGGCCCCATTTTCATTTGGATTTCACTTTGGGCTAATGAACAGAATATCGCACCTCTGCCGTGGCCCGTAAATGCCCTTAAAGCCTCAGTTTCCACATACCTTGGTTGCCTCCATAACTGACTTTTTGCATCCGTTGCGGTGCGTACTGTCTTTCTGTTCTGTCGACCACTCGAGGAGCCTTCTCCACCAGACTTCATTATCCTTTATTCCTCATACCAGCATACGGCTACTGGCCTCATCCTCGTTGATGCCATTGTGCAAAGTGGCTGTGAAGGCACATTGGTAGCTCTCCTTCTTTCCTCCTTGGCTTTAGATAGATCATAATTGTACGGCACCTAGATGTTGAACAAACAGTGACTCAGCCCCCATCACAGTCGACAAGACTGAACAAAGAAACGACAGTGCCTGCCTAGGTTCAGGTATAGTGTCCGACCTTATAACACAAGCTCTGGCATGTCCTTTCCGGCTGCTAACGACGACAATGTAGCAACAACCTCGGTTTCCTTCAAGGTTCTGTTATCCATTATATCATACATTGGAATGCCTGAGCTTTCCCTTCTGAATATAAGCGCACCGTTATCATCGTCGACCTGTGCATAACCCAAGGTTGAGCCATTGAAGTTAGGGATAAGTGCACACAGGAATGCAGTAAGATCAGGCATGGTGCATGCTCGGTTCGGATAATCCTTCTCTATGGTGACTTGCTTCTCAGCAATCTTCAGAGGGTCCTCATGGCAGTTGAAACCTAGTACTCTCCTCTCCAAGCAACGCCCGCCCTCGTGCTTTAAGCCCGCCAATGAGTATTTAGTACTCTGTGCTGCGTGGCTCGGCACGACGGCAAAGTCAGAAAATTCTGTAAAATGATCAAAAACAAACCTGGCGGCTTTTGGATTAAGCGAAATGTTAAACTGGTTTGGGAACAGGTTGGCAGATGGATCGTAGGACCCCTAGAGAGCTTTTAGTCATGCATGTATTAGGTCCTGTTCATGATTGCGTACCACTTGAAGATGGCACCGCACATTGCTGGCAACACCTCTTTGAATGAATCGCTGGAGGATTGTAAGCGATGCGCCTCCAAAAAAGCGGACACTGCCCGCCGTCTGGATGGCATCGCAGAGCGAGTTGAAGTCGAGAGGGCGAACCGAGCTTCCATGATTCTCTGGCCTCGTCTCTGCCCGCTCTATGCATCTCCTGTACCACCCTCTGAGGCTCTCAACCCGTTGTGCAAAAGGCTTATTCATGATATCCTGGTATGACATGAGCTCTTCTACGCTGCGAGCTGCAAGTTCTTCCTTGTAATGAAAGTTTAGATTGACCGGATTCTCAATCTCGTCGAGGCTCTCGAGATCCATGAATATCTCAACCGAAGCTTTGGACCAACGTGCCATGCAGGTCACTTGATCCCAAGCCGTGAGACGCCTATGTAATATGGCGTCTTGTTTCGGGCCGTAGCTTGGCTTCACCGCCAATTGGAGCTAAAGATTGGATGTGTTAGTACAGGAAGTGATTTGGGAGTTCCGTGGGTAACTTGCCAGCTCTCGGTCGTGCGTACTAAGCTCCTCAATGCCGTTGAGGTCGCTCTCGCTCAGAAGACCACCAAAAAGAATTTTCCAAGGATTCCCGCGCGTAGGAAAGTGTTTTTTTACAACCTTTTCGCACTCGTCTTGTTGCTCCTTTGTCGGACTCAGGCCAAAGGACACCTGGCGAGGCTCCACGATCCAGAGAAGACGGGTATTTGGTCTCGTCTCCATCGCCCGCATCAGCGCCATTGCAGCAGCCAGATTATCCGAGTCAACGGAATCATTGTAGTATATGACGACGTTTTGATACATGGCACTGGATTCAAACTTGATGTACTTGACCACAGCTACTAACTTGCGAGTCGGGGCCAATATATGTCCCTGGCCTGGAGGGTAAGATGCTCTCGCGGCCGACGTTTACCAAGGCGGGACTGACCTGAACTGTATTCCCACTTAGCTTTAGCCGCTTATTATCGAGAGGCGATGAAGCCGTGAGGCAGATCATCAGGTGCAAACTCGGAGCTGCCTGGTTTCGTCCGGACTGAGGATCCCAATACGTAGCTGAATCCGCGTCATGCTGCGGGGGAGATGCGGACGTGCATGTCTGACAGAACGCCACCTTGCTGCCACATGGTTCTTCAGCCGCAACAATGGCTTGTCCGCCTAGATTCACCCACTGACACGTCAAGTTCAAGAGTTGTAACGAGGAGCAAATACAAACCTGGCGTCCCCCTATCTTGGGATATCTACCTATCACGGGTTCCAGCACCCCGCCGTGTCTATTGCCTGCCCGATGGCCCGGCGGCGGGCCCGGGCGATGGGCTCTCATTCATGAACTGGACTTTGGGTGGAATGTTGTTCGGAGTAAAGCGTCACAAAGTGATGACATTAAAACTGTGCTGGCTGTTGGTGGCTCGTTTATGAGCTGAACGGCAGCTCGACAAACATTTGAAACCACACGAAAATTCATCACGCCTAGTGGCCGGTCGTGGCGGTCCAAAGGGGATTTGGACCTTCTGCTTAGACTTTCGGGCGATACTCGGCACATTTTCAGAGCCAAGTTTGACAACAGTGTCTCTGGAACCATCACAATAATGTAGCGTGATATTATTGTAGGCAGAGTTGAACTTGCAGACACCCTCGCTGCCATCGGTAACATCTCTATCCTTGTCCCGGATGTCGCACATGGGGACCCAAAAGAGGTTGCGCCCGGGATAGCGTCCCGGACCGGCCGGCTGATGCTCAGACGTGGGCCAGACGACGACGCGGGCCACCATGGGAAGGATGCCGGCCAGATAACGTTGCGGATTCCCCTGAAGTTTCTCATGAGCAAAGAGTGTCACGAACCCAGCCTCCATTGGGAGGTCCGACACAATGGAGACATGGCTGCAGTCTTGTGCCCAGTCCGGATCGGTCCCGTGATGGGCCTTTACGACGCTGTAGTCGGTAGGCCTGGCCCAACTAATACATTGATCCTTCCCAAGGAGCCAAAGTCCAGGACGGGAGACGGGGATATTTCAGTTCCGTCGGATCTTGGGTTCGATATCGGCGCCTCAAAGTTCCATCGTCCCTGACATCGCAGACCAAAGCGGACGCCAGTAGCATCTTTGGAAGCCCCATTAGTATGATGCTTCCAAAGTGGCGCTCCAGAGGGCCAAGGACGCCCTGGAGGGCATTTAACCCATCACTTGCCCTGCCAAGGCTACGGGACGTGTACTTTGCCACACACTGAATGTACAAGTGAAAGAGCGAGGCAAAATTGTCATGGCAATCCAGTAGCATGTGCGGGAAAGTCCAGCCTCTTGTGTTCCAATACGTCTTCTCAATAATGTTGGAAGGGTGTTCTAGTCCACATCCTAGAGTATAATCCCATACATATAAAGGCAATTGTGCGTCTCGAGTCCGCCTATTGCTGAATCCTGGAAGACCAAAGTCCATATTATCTGCAGCTACCACAACCAAGCAGACCGTGGCTCTGCCGTATATCTCAGCCATGTTCGCTAGTTGTACCTGCTTCTCAAAACTATCTTCCTGATCAATGCAAATAGAATCGACCCACAAGTACTCAATGCCAATGTCAGACGCCAGCTTAATAGCAGCTGCAATGGTTCCTGGTAGCTTTTTGGGGAGTGGAATGCACGTGTTGCCGTTGTTCGCCGCCATTTGCTTGTGAAACTTGGGTCTTACCGGAATTACCTCGCCCCAGGTGTAGCTCAAGGCCACGTAGCCCACGGCAACAGATGGTTCCATGTCCTCTATTTTGCGGGCTTTGGTGTTGATAAGACGAAAGTACGGATTGAATGGAGGCGGCTTCGCCCAGCCAACCACGTTACGGAGCCAAGCTCTCACTCGGAAAACTATTCCCAGCATGAAGCTTTCAGGCCATCTTTCCTTGCAGCATAGTTGATGACTTTCTAGACAGGTTTTCAGCCATGAATTGACCGTTCGCAGACCCGCCATTGGACGTAGTATCCGGAAGTAGAAGTCCGCCGAGTCCAGCCGGCAGATGTCAAGTTTGGTGCGTCCGAGTATGTGTTTTTCGCCAGCTGGCTTCTCGAAATGGACTTTAAAACTGTTATGCCCCGGGATAATTGTCGCCTCAGCTTGCTTCATGTACGTTTAGTCCTATCCTGGCATTTCCCAGGGGTACACATCCCAGGCAGTTCTAGGGGCATCAGAGATGAGCTTACAAAGCGGGCATCCTTGATCTATTCTGTTCTGGATCTCGGAGCGCCGCCTAATGCGAGTTCGCTCAAGGTTTTTTACGGCAACTGGGCCTTCGGCCTGTTCTGAGAGGAGGCGAGAGAAGTCTAGCCCAGCACAAATATTGCAGAACGACAGTGAGTACATGTTTTTGTCAATAGTGGTGGTTTCTACTCCAAGGGCAGCTTGATAGCTGTGGCCGTCTCTGTCAACAGTAATTGTGATTGTCCCAAAGGGCTGGGCGTGCGGCAGAGAGCTGTGAAGTTGAAGCAGAGTTGCGATAATGCAGCATAGGTGATAATAAAAGACATGCAGTAGCCGAACCTCGGGCCGTGAAGGTACAGTCGGCGCATCTCGTGTCCCTGTTTTCCGGCCGTTTCTCAGAAATATCGCAAGGAGCTGTAGCAATTTTGCTTAGCAATAGCGCACGTTCTCTTTACTATTACATCAGTATTCGACTTTGCCCGTACGATGGCCAACAGTACAAAGAGTCAAAGTCCGTCAACGAGGTTCACCGTGGCAATAGACATATTCCTACTTCGACCATCTGGATTCTGGGAAGGTCACGACTCACGTGCTGACACAGCCGTTGGGCGCCACAATACTCTGTACCTCTCTGTATTGGATAAGAACATGACAGCTCCCAATAGATGAACTCCTGTTGAAGACATGCATGCAAGGGTCACTGCTCTACAGAAGGAAATTGCTGACAAAGACGAAGTAATTGTGAGGCTGTGGTACGAGTTGGCAGAGTTACAGGAGGAGGAACGAGAGTCGACGAAAAAAACTTAATTGAGTGGCTGCTTAAGGACTATCAATATCATGTCTGTTCGCCTTGAACTAGGAACTTTGTCTTTTCAAGGAATTCTTGTATCAGTTGAATCCGGTCATCCTCAACAAGCAGATTATGTTTCCTGAGATGATCAGTATATCGTTGAGAATTCTTCATTTGAACCTCTACCTGCTCCAAAAACTCCCGATTCTTATCGTCTGCAAAGAATTCACTCATCACTGTGTCTTTGCACGCCTCCGGTCCAAATAGCTTTGGAAAGATAGAGGAGTAGTATACCTCTATGAGACTGCACGGCTGGCGAAGTATTTGCATCAGTGGAGAAACTTGCTTAATATCGTACATGTAGTCTTGCCGGGGTCGCTCATCTTCAAGGCCCCAGTCGTGCCATAGCTGTGTGCAGGCAATAGAGGTGTGGCACATGTCCTTCAGAACACCACAGAATTCTGGGAAAATATTGCCACGGTGAATACCTGTGGCAATGCGCAAGGTACTGGGATCATGACCCATAATCCATGACGGTGGTGTGAATAATTGCAGAGGAATCGCGCTAGTGAACTCCCAATCAATAATACCAAGAATATGCAAGTCGCTAGTAACGATGATATTACCACATCTTAGATCTGGGTGGGCCAGCACATGTTTTTCGCTAAGTTTCTGAAAGTTTATACGCTTGGGAATCTCCTTGATTAGACTGTCAAGGGCAAATAATTCCATTTTGGCTTGTCTGTGACTAAGGCTTTCAACCGGTAATTTATATGTTTGTGATAAAATATGACCATGATATTCGATAAAGCGTCTTGAGGATGTAAATAATTCGGCTTCTATTGGCTTTCCACCGTTTCGTATAAACTCGTTGGCCGTCATAGAAAGGAATGGGCCAAGGGTAGCATCGACTGTAGAATCGATAGTGGGACTGGCCGTAGAGTCGAATGTCTTGTTTGGGTTCGGTAGTAATGAGCCTGCGGACGGGAACTCAAGTGGGCGTAATTGAGCTAGGGTGTTGATTATATCAACATACAAATTTCTTCGTTGGAAATGTGTAGCGTGTAAAACTGTCCGTATATCAAGTTGTTGCCCTTGTATAAATTCCATCAAGATGAAAGGAATTGAATTGCCCTGTATTAATGCGCTGTCTCTCCCGTATGCATAGACAGTGGGGATCGGAATTGAGGTATGTTGTTTAATATACCTATACACATTTTAGCTGCTTTTTATTTAGCTAGCAATGGAAACCGAAACATTTGAAGCTTACCGCATTGTTATTACCTCACTTACAAGCTTATCCCAGGGATTGCAAACAGCTGGACCGATTGGTATCCTCAAGACCCATGTTGTATCATCAGATTCATCACTATGAAACTGAACGAAAAAGCACAGATTGAAGCTACCGTTTTGCTGATTGATGACTTGGCAGCGCTTTCCGCCATTATGCCTAGACACCAACTCACAAACAGCAGCCTTATTTACACTATCAATAAACTTCTGAATTGAACTATTTATTTGCTCTTCTGTAAGTGGGAAGGTTGGTGACGTATTATTATCGGATGGACTCGTAGGGGTACAGTTTTTGATCTCGTCTGCTTCTGCTTCTGGTAACGATTGGTTGTGGTTTCGATTCGGGGGTGACAGCCCATATGATATCCACGTCACAAGGGCTGACAGTAGTTTCCATAGCCTCTTTAGGAAGGGGAATGGAATAAATTGCATCATTCTCAAATAACTGCAATGGTTTTGCGAAATGATGACTGAAGCAAAGGCAGTTGGGGAAAGGGAGCGCCGGACAAATGTTAATTCCGCCACGCGCAACAATTACGTAGAAAACGTGACTTTTGTGGCTTCAAGTGGCGCAGAAATGTGGCTTGAAGTGGTGTATTGTAGGTACAAGGAATTCTAGCAAGGTGAACGATGCGTTATATTTCGCCTTGACCAACCGAACCAGACTGTTCAGAAGTAATTTGGCTCTGTCGAGCCATCAGCTTAACACAGATCCCTTGCGCTGTTTTTGTAGCCAGATCGTGTAACTCTGTGCCCTCCCGAAGCTGGAATCGGCTCAACAACAAATCACCACGCAAAGTCAGGAGTTTAATATAAATAGCCTTGTAGATAGACTTCAGTCGATATAGGACCCAATATAGTCAACCTTGGTCTCGCCGCTCAGGAATAAAAGCAATGTAAAAAGTCAGTTGACTAGCATCAACACAATCAATGCTTGACAAGGGTTATGTAATTACGCAGATTTGCCCTCCTGTCTTAGGTCATCGGGCGGATTAGACGAATGAATGAATTAAATGAATCAATACTCCGTACACACATAGCGTCCAGTAAAATGACAACAATAAAATGACTCCCACAAGCCGATCACCCGTGAAAAAAGCAAGCACCCGCCCACTCTGCTAGCAAGCAGGAAGCTTGATCCATTCCTCCCCCCCTTATTCTGTCCATCTCTCTCCAGCTCCCCCCTTGTACATGAACTAGGGAGACATGCATCATTCGTGTCATGCATCACGCCCCCGTCTTGGCACCGGGAACAATGTATGCAGCTACGGCCCTCAGGTTCGCGGACCTCACAAGCTTGGCGAGCGGAAGATCGACCCCCGTCTCCCTGCGTATCCAGTTGCGCAGCTCGACAGACACGAGCGAGTCCAAGCTGTAGTTGGCCAGCGGCGCGTCCGCCTCGACCTCGTCCCGGTCAATCATGGTGATGGACGAAACCTTGTCCATCAGCGCGCCGAGCAGGTTCTCAGAGTAGCCCTCGCTGCCGGCGTCCCCGAGCCCCTGCGACCGTCTTTTGCCCTGGGTGTCGCAGCCCGCCGCTTGTCCGGCCTGCTCGGTCCGGGCGATGCGGCGAAAGTCTCTCACGTTGTAGCATTGCCAGGCCATGCCGTCCGTCCCGGCCCCCGTCTCGAGGTGGAAGGACATGGCCTTGCCTTGGAAATTCAGGCCCGACGAGGACCCGATGATGGCGCCTCGCATGAGCACCTCGAGGTGCGGCCGCGAGAGGCAGGCCCCCAGACTCTCCTTCAACTCCTCGGTTCGGTTGCGGTCCGCCACGTAGCCCACGTCCAGGACGACGGGCAAGGCAATCGAGGTGGCTGGGAGGCCGCGCGTGCGTCGGTAGTCGACGAATCCGTCAAAGAATGTCTAAGCCGAGGGCATTAGCTTCCACACCATGTCTGAATGCAAGCGACGGAAGCGAAGAGCCGTGATACGTACCGCTGTGCCCGCGTAGATGGCCTGTCCCACATTGCCACACGATCCCAGCATGGACGACAGCATGATGAAGAAGTCGAGGTTCGGCAGCATCTCGTCGAGGTGCCATGCGGCTTGCACTCGGGGCCCCGTGATGTTCTGCCAGTCTTGATACGTGGCGTTCATGAACATGGCGTCCTAGACATGTCATTATCAGAGGGTCAAACACAAACATCATGTACGACTGTCAAATCGACTCACCTTGAGGAAGAGGGCGCCGTGGACGACACCGCGAACAGGGGGAAGGTCCGTGATGGAATCGAGCGCTGCCTCCAGCTGCTCCCGGTACGCGACATGGCAAGCAATGGCCCTGATTTCAACGTCGGTGTCCTTGTACCGTTGCAGCACCTTGCGCACCTCGGGCCGCGTATCGCCACTGCGCCCCAGCAGCACAATGTTTCGCGCCCCGTGCTCGACCATCCACGGGGCCAAGAAGAGGCCGATTCCGCCCGTGCCCCCCGTGATGACATAGGTCGCGTCGGGACGAAGCAGAGTGCCGTGTGTAGGTCCCAGCTCGGGGTGGCACTCGGCCACCACCTCGTCATGCCGCCCCATGCTGATGACAATCTTGCCCATGTGCTGCCCGGACTGGAGCTTCCGCAGAGCGGCCGCGAGGTCCGAGACGGGCACCGTGGCGACGGAGCGGATCGGCTTGATGACTCCTCGGCGCAGCATGCCATGGAGCTCGGCAACCATCTGCCGTACCTCGTCCGGTCGCTTCTCGGCGTACGCGCAAAGGTCGATGCCGCTAAAGCTCACGTTGCGGTCAAACGGCCTCATGGCCAGGCTGCTATTCATCCGCGAGTCCTTTGCGCCGAGCTCGACGAAGCGGCCCAGGTCCGCCATCAAGGCCCACGTCTGCTGCAAGAGGCTGCCGCTCAACGAGTTGACCACCACGTCGACCCCTTTGCCGTCCGTCTCACACAGGATGCCGTTGCGAAACTCGGCCGTTCGGCTGGAGAATAGGCAAGACTCGGGAATGCCATACGTGTCGCGCAAAAGGACGCGCTTCTCCCTGGTGCCCGCGGTGGCGAATACCCGAGCCCCCATGTGCTGTGCGAGCACGATGCACGCCTGGCCAACGGCCCCCGAGGCGGCGTGGACGAGAACCGTCTCCCCCTTCCTCAGCCGCGCGTGGTGGCAGAGAGCCAGGTATGCTACTTGGTAGGCAATGGAGATGCTGGCCGCGTCGGCGTTGCTCCAGCCGTCCGGGACCTTGTTCGCCTGCCACGCCGGCATCCGGACGTGCGTGGCCAAGCAGCCCCCGTGGAGGCCGTAGTACACGCGGTCTCCCGGCCCGAGGCTGCTGACGCCAGATCCGACCTTGGAGACGACGCCTACTCCCTCGAGGCCGGGGGGCGCCCAGGGCACGGCGCCCAAGACGAGTTGGAGGTCGCGCGAGCTGAGGCCCGCGGCTTCCACCTTGACCAGCACCTCGCCGTCGCCTAGGGGTCGAACGAGGGCATCAGTCCGGCGGAAGTAGAGCGACTCGGGCGCGCCGGCAGTGTCCATGGTAATCTCAAACGACGCCTTGTCCTCCCAGATATTCTGTTTCTTGCGCACGTAAACGCCCGTTTCGGCACCGAAAACCTCCTTGGCCTCGACGGACTGACGCAGGCGAGGCACCTTGATCATGCCGTCTTGCCAGACAAAGTCGTGATCAGAGCTAGCCGCGAGCTCGGCATCCTGAAGGCGCCGTGCGAGCTTGGCGATGGCGTCGGCGCCCACGAGACTGCGCGGTGCGTTCTTGAAGCACATCAAGTTCTTGGGCTCCATCTCCAACCGGAGGCACTGCATGATGCCCTGTATAGAGAGGGACTCTGGGCCAGCATTCTCCAGGACAACCCAGAGGAGCCCCCTAGTCTCAAGCAGGATATTCTGCAACATCTCAAACGTCTCTTGTGAGAGGTCGGCCAGGAGGCTGTTGGCCGGGGAGTCGATGAAGATGCAGAGATCATCATCCTCAGCGTCAATGTCCAGGAAAGTCTGGATTTTACAATGGCGCCCCGTGGCCTCGAATACTTGGCTTGCCACCAGCTGGGCAAAGTCTAGTTCCTCCTCGTCCATGAACAGGCCGCATACGGTAATGCTTCGTAAAGAGCCGTTGCAGGTCTCCGGCTTACCCACCTTGGTTGTGCACATGACGCTCATGAGATGGCTACAAGGATCCTCATAGTCCTTGATACAAACGTCAACACCAGAGAAGCCTTGTGCGTGAAGAAGGCGCCGCCAGCCGTCGTCGGATAGGAGAGGCCCCTCCTCTAGATTGCGGTACTCGTCGACTGCGTACCACCAACCGGGGAGCAGAGAAAAGGGCAGAGTCACCGGTGAGTGCTTGGTGGCTTCGAGGAGAAGGATTTTGCCGTTTGGCTTCAGCAGCGATCGAACGTTGCCAATGGTGACCGTCATGTCGGCTGTGGCGTGTAGAACATTGGAGGCGATGACCAAGTCGTAGTCCCCAGGGGCAAAGCCCTGCGTGGCCGGGTCTTGGGTAATGTCAAGCTTCTTGTAGATGATGCGCTGGTTCCACGTTGCCAGCTTGACGCGAGCATTCTCAAAGAAGCCCGCCGAGATGTCGGTGAAGGTGTAGTCGCGGAACGGAGCCAGCCCGGTGGCATCACCCCAGAGCTCTTCCAACACGGGCAGGGTTGCACTGCCTGTTCCCCCTCCAATCTCCAATATGCGTAGCTCGGGGTTGATATCGGAGAGATGACGGGCGCACTTGGCTAGTGTTACGGCGGCTCGCATGTTGGACGTGTCCTGCTCGTAGTTGCGGGCAAGAAGACCGTCCCTGAGCATAATCTCGAGAGTCTGCACCTGGCCGCGCAGGATGGGCACCATTTGCTCGCCAACGGCGCAGAGCAACTCGCCGCCAGCATCGGCCTTGGCTATCCGGGACAGGTCGGGAAGCGGCTCCTTCATCAGTCTATGCTCTTCCCTGGCAACGCAGCGCTTGGCCCAAGACATGAATTTGCAGAGATGCTCAGGCAGGTCCGAGTAGTCCAGGTCAGAGGTCCCATCTACGGCCCTCTTCATGTACTCGAGTGCAACTCGTTCGTGCTGCACACGCTTGCGAAGCCCGTCCTCGTCGGCGGGCGCAGCAGTGATGAACTTGGGCCAGTCTGCGTCGCTGGCAAAGTCGAGAGCAGGCAGCAACTCGTGGTAGAAGGAGGCGGGGAGACGAGACAAGGCATCACTGGCGTGTGCCGAGGAGATGGACCGAAACGTTACTGATTCCCACTCGGCAATAGGCAGCAGCGAATGAGGAAGCTGGGCAAAGGCTGCAACGGTGATCTTTAGTGTTTCCGTTTTGACGTCGTGGCTCATGAGTCTTGAAACGACAAAGAGGCGGAGTTTGTCGTGGTCCACGGGGATATGGTTAGAAACTCGCAGCCTGCCAACATAGGTGGGCATCAGGGCACGGCATTTCCTGCCGGCATCTTGTAGGGGGAGGAATCCTTGAAGGAATCCGTCCAGCGTCGGCGGGTCGGCCGAGAATGGTGAGCCAGAGGGCGAGCAAGATCGAGCCGTGTCCAGCTCTCGCAGCTTGCTCTCCATGACTGTCCAGCCGGGAGCCTCCCAGTATCGAATGGTGGATTTAAATGCAGGCCCGTAGACGGTACCTTCACGGGGTCCGGAGGCGTAAATCTCGTCGAATAGACTGCTCTCCTTCATGTCGTGGCTGTGGACAAGCGGCACCGCCGTCTTCATCGTCCGACTCTCCACGTCCATGTCCTCCTCTTGCGCCTCAACCAGGCCGTGGCAGTGGTCAACCCATCCATCCTCTTTCCTCCAGGACATGATGTCAAATCTCCAAACGGATGAGGATATCCCATCTGTTCCGGTGACGACAGGTTGCAGTTTTACGGTCATGTCAATGTGCTCATCCTCGCCAATCACTAGACTGCGCTTGACGTAGAACTCGGAGACGACGATGCTTCCTGGGACAGTAGGGCTGAGTTTCCTCGCAGCCTCTATCGCCATTGACATGAAGCCCGTCATGGGCATGATGACTTCACCTCCCACTTTGTGGTCCCGGATCCAAGGCATTTGGTCGAGGGTGAAGACCTGTCTGAAACTCGCGTCATTGCCCTCAGAAGAAGGATTCTTCCAACCGATGAGCGGGTCATATGGTAGACCGGGATGCAGCCTCTTTTGGACAGCTCGCCCTTCATTCACATATCGTGTTGACCTGTCCCACGAGTACGCTGGTAGGTCTGTTAGGACGTGGGCATTTTTCCTGTTGGTCCGGTTGATGGCTGTAAAGTCGACTGGTAGCCCCAGCGAGAAGAGACTTCCGGCAAGCTGGAGCATCGTCTCGTCTGCTCCAGTTCCCCGAACCAGGGACGGGAGGTAGGTAAACTGCATATTCTTGGAATCAGCGCGTTGAGAGAGCTGCGACAGTGTCTGCTTTATGGGATTCCGCAGGGCAGAGTGCGGCCCAATCTCGACCACGATGGTTGGGGTTTTGTAGGAGCCGGCAATGGCGGTGTCGCCCTCGCCCGAGGAGAATATTTGACTGATGGAGTCTGCGAATCGAACCGGCTTGAGGAGATTATCGATCCAGTAGGACGCATCCGCCGAGTCAGCCGCACGACCCGTGACGGAGGATATAAACCTGACACCTGACTTGTGACAGGAATCAGGAGCTTGCGTGAAGAAAGGCTCGATGGACGCGCGATAGGATGCCGCGACTTGCTCCATGTGGCGAGAATGGTATGCCACTTCGACCTTGAGCTTGCGGGCAAACATACCCGACCCTTCTGCCTTCTTGAAGATGTTGTCAATGGCTGACTCGTCTCCTGATACAGTCACGCTCTGGGGGCTGTTGATGGCAGCGATCCCGGCGTACCCTGCCGTGTTGTCTTGAACCAAGGCCATCGCATCTTTATAGCCCACGCCAAGGGCAACCATGGCTCCCTTGTGCGTGCTTTTCTGAGCCAACTCAACCGCAGCACGGCCTCTAAAGAACGCAACGGCCATGGCTGTCTCGAAGGACAACATGCCGGCAGAGTAGGCAGCGGCTATCTCTCCGCTTGAATGCCCTGTTACGATGGACGGTTCGACGGCAAATGACTTGAGCAAGGCGAGCAGTGCAATTTGAACTGCAGTACAAGCTGGCTGACTGATTTCCGCATCGTTCACACGCGACTCTGATGCCTGCTTGTCGAGTTCCTCTACGGAGTGTTGATATACCCTTGTCAGCTACATCTTGAGCTCGAAGGGCATGCGAAGATAAACTAACCTGTCAAGGACCACGTCGCCCCCAGTTTTCGTAGGTAATACTCGGCCTCATCCATGGCATTGGAGAAGACATGGTATTGTCGTAGTTCCGAGGCCATCTGGGCGTGTCTGCTACATGTTAGATTCATAGCCCTCCCATCATTTGCTGTAGGACGACAGCTATAGGAGTTGCTGAGTGGTGCGGGCAACTTACTGGGCGCCTTGGCCAGTGAATACGAAAGAAATGACCTGATCCTTGGTTTTGCCCAATTTGATGCCAGACAACTGTGTTTGCAGCTCAGATGCCGAGATTGCAACCGCCGCAGTTCGCCAGTGATGATGTGTGCGGCGTTGTCCCAGAGTGAAAGAGAGGTCATGGGCGAATGCGGCATCTTCTGGAGCAGTTTGCAGGTACTCTTTGAAAGAGGCCAAGTACGAAGCCAAGCTCTTTTCAGACTTGGCACTCAGAACAAAAAGTTTCTTGGCTCTGTCATGACGCTGAAAGCCCTCGCCATTGCAGATGCTATTAGACATTCCGTTGGAACTGGTTCCGTTGACACCATTTGTGAGTTTATGCCTCGAGCCAGTACCTTTTGGTGCCTCGTCAAGAATGAGTGCAGAATTGCTACCACCGAAGCCTTTTTTCGTTTGTCACACACGTTAGCACCTCATCATTATGTACCGGACAAGGTGTCAAACATCGCCTGGGTCACTCACCAAAGTTTGTGATGCAGACGCGCTTGATGGCGTCTTTTGGCCATGGCAATGTCGTTTTCGCAACCTGTCATGGGTTGATGGTTGAGTCAACATAGGTCATTCGCCTCCAAGATTTCGTTCAAATCATACCATTAACTTCTCTTTGCCCTGAATATTGGGATTCATTTCTTCGAAGTGGGCAGTGGGAAGCACATAACCATGTTGAAGCATCAGAGTTGCCTTGGTCATTGCGATTGCACCACTTGCGTTTTCAAGATGGCTACCGGCACATGTTAGCCTAGCTGCCTCCTGGAGTCAGTGTTGGAGGATTTACCCAAAGTTAGACTTGATAGATCCAATATACAAAGGATTGCCTGGTGTCCGCTTCTGCGCCAGCGCCTCTGCGAAAGCTCCTGCCTCGATTGGATCACTATGTGATTTTAGCTTGAGCTCGTCAGTCTGTCAGGGAATGTCCTTACCCAACTTTTGTGCCGGTTCCGTGGCCCTAGATTGGCATGGTTAGCTACTATATGAATATGTAAACGGCTCGCAAATTCATACCTCTACAACAGCTGTCTCAGCGGGGTCCAAGCCAATCTCCTCATGCACTTGTCGTAGAAGTTGTATCTGTGCGGCTCCGCTCGGCATGGTGATGCCATCCGAGCGGCCGGAGTGATTGCAAGCCGAGTTTCGTATCACAGAGTGAATAGGATCTCCTGCCTCAAGGGCATCTCCAAGCCTCTTAAGAATAAAGCACGCGGCGCCTTCACCTCTGCCAAAACCCGAGGCTTTGGAGTCATACGAGAATGATTTTCCTTCTACCGATAGAGCGCTATTAAAGCTTTAGTTAGCTATGAAGAGGTATTTCAAAGTCTCCAAACCATGAAGCAAAAAGGATATACACACCCCATAGTGTCAAGCGTGACCCAATACTCTGGGCCCAGCAGCAAAGAAGCTGCTCCCACAACGGCGGCAGTACACTCTCCGCGTAGTAGGCTCTTGCAAGCCAAGTGAGTCGCATAAGTACTACTAGCACAAGCAGCGTCAAGAGCGATACTTGGCCCTTTGAGGTCGAAGAAGTAGGACAGGCGATTAGCAAACATGGTTCCCGAGATGCCAACTGCAGTCCACATTGTGGAAGTAGGGAGGTCAAGCAGGGCATGCTCTAGGAAATCTGAGGAGCTCATGGCCGTGAAGACTCCAATATTGCCTCCGGCGAGGTCAGTCAGACTTATCCCTGCGCTTTCGGCAGCTTCAAAGGTGCACTCTAGCAGCAGACGATGATGAGGGTCGACTGCTCGCGCCTCTTCAGGCCGTAGATTGAAGAATGGTGCGTCGAATGCGTACACGTCTCCTGGGAGAAAGTGGGCTCCTTTGGTTGCAAAGCACCCTTGCTTTTGCGAATCGGGGTCATGGAAGGCATCCTGGTCGAACCTATTCTCGGGCACTCTTGAGAAGGCACACTTTGCTTCGGCCAAGAAGTCCCACAGGCCCTTTCGCCCGACGCCTGGCGCGCGATAGGCATGGCCGACGATGGCAATGGCTGAGCTCTCGTCCATGATGTCCTGCTTGACGCCTCTACTCTGTAATAAAGGGCACTTGATACTTCTTCATGGAAGTCGGGGATAATGAGAGAGAGATAAGCTAGGAGTATAGACGTAGTAGATGATGAACGGAGATGCTAGATAGAATTAGCGGTGCAGACCAAATGAGGCAAATGCTCTGGCAAACTTGCCTTTCTTATACTCTTGAGCACGAAGTTATTGTGTGGTTCATAGGTTCACTTGTACTGTTGGGTACGTTAAGTTATCTACTCGTATTATGTTATAGCTATAGCGTACCGGGTAGCTTACACTAGCTGCGATCGATCTTGCCACCCTGGCTGATAACCTGATACCAATTAGGATTTACCGTGATACTTGCTAGAGGTACGATAATAAACCCGGTATTTCCGTTATATAATAATACTATAAGAAGCAATAATAATTAATATTCCTTTTAAAATATTAACTCTAGTTAGGTTCAGGATATAGTATATAGCCTAGTGTATAGTTGGTAAAAAGAAGTATATACTACAAAGTAAACCAAGAAATATTATTATAACTTAAACGTAGAAAAAAGAGGGTAATTTCAGCTTAGTAATAATTGATAATAGAGCTTATACCTAAAAACTAGCCTTTTAGTAAATAATTTAAAGTATTATAAAAAATATACTTATTTAAACTTATATTATTATATTAATAAATTCAAATGTAAAAGCTGTATAATAGTCCATATTATACTAGTATAGTAGCTTAATACTGAATATATCGCCATATATTAAATGTACTAGCCTAGGTAGTAAAATAGCCTAGTAGCAAGGAAAAAACAGTAACACTGTGTCTTCGTTTATCCTTATCGCGAAGTGGATCTTGGTATTACTTGAATATAAAAGTTACTTTATTTTTAAAGTTTTTTAGAAAGTTATCACATAACCTTAATATTTTAACTTTACTATTAGCTTTACTTTTACGTTTTTGAATTTACATTATCACGAACTATACGGAAGGCTGTGGAATGTGGGTAAATTAAATCAATGTTTTTTCGCCGCAAGTTGCGCACGCGGCCAGGCAACCAATATGGCGTGCCCGATGCCGGCTCGAGACGAGCCTAGGCCTTGCCTATTACGACCTAGTTCGTAGGCTGCCAGGCACGTAATATTAGGATGCACATGTGGTTACACGGCGACGTATCGACGGATTCATAATCGGGAACACATTGGCATGGGTACGTGAACCGCTTATGACAATCAGCATCTCAACGTGAGGAAATATTAAAGTCGTTGATTATTACAATATGTATCGCGGTATAAAAAGTATTCGTAACAACTTGGAGTGTTGAAATTATATTAAATACAATTTTATACTACAAGCTTATAAAAGTGGTAAAGCTACTTGGTAGATTCACATGGCGTTTTGACATAATTCTCATGTAACATTGAATATATATAACTCTGATAACGCTATTGGTACTTCTTCTTTCGTAACCGCAGCCGTTAGACGCTCAACGTTCCAACTGGAACTTGCCGTGTAATCCCGGCCGTTGTATAGCACCACATGAGACTTTACTTGTATAAACCTAGTCGCAGATGGGTATTCTCTGTGTGTCCCATCGATTCCTTCTTGTGGATTTGGCTACGAAGCATGCATTTTGATCGCCGCTACTGTCTGCGGCACATGGCACGATATACAAGGAAACCTCGCCATCTGTCTAGACTCGTTTGTATTGCCATCCGCAACGACCATGTCTTCCTCGACGATTGTGTCCCGGGACACCGTGGACGCTGCGACCTTGTCCGACATTGCACGCGCGTGTGACGTATACCCCGACATGATTGAAGACGTCTACCCATGCACCGACTTCCAGGTCAACACCATGGTCGAGTCGGCCCTCCGCAGCTCCGGCTTCACGCACCGCTACGCCTTCAAGCTCGCCCACACAGTCGACCTGGACCGCCTCTGCGATGCCCTGCAGCAAGTCGTGTCGCGCAACGCCATGCTGCGGACTCGCATCGTCGACACACGCCGGGGCTTCGTCCAGGTTGTCACAAACCAGCCACACCGCACCAGGCGCCTGTCCGGCAGCCTCGACCACTTCTTTGGGACAGACACGACCAGCGCCCTGGGCCTCGGAGAAGCGCTGTTCCACTCGGCCATTGTCAACAGGAGGCTGGCGCTGGCCATGCACCACGCCATCATGGACATGACGGCCTTGTTCGCCCTCGTCGGCGACCTGGTGCGCATCTACCGCGGCCAGGAACCCGAGCCGCGCCGGCCGTTCAAGGCCTTCGTCGCGTGGTGCCGCAGCATCGACGACGCGGCGGCAAAGGCATTCTGGGCCTCGAGGTTCAAGGGCAACCCCGTCGCCTACCCCCATGTTGAGCCGAGCTACATGCCCCAGGCGACTCGGAAGCTCGGCAGCCTGCTCGAGTTCAGCCACGTCGACGCGCAGGTCCCCATCTTCCAGATGCCCGCCTACATCGAGCTTGCGTGGGCCGTGACCCTCGGAGCCTATGTCGGCAGCAACGTTGCCTACGGCGTGGCGCTGTCCGGCCGACAGACCGGCTCCGACATGGACGTGAATCTGCACGGCGCGGACCTCCCGGGCCTCGAGACCGCCATGGGGCCCACGGCCGTCGTGGTGCCCGTCCAAGCCCGGTGGTCGTCGGCGTCGACCATCCGGGAGATGCTCAAGGACATGCGGGCGTCGCTCCGGCAGCTCCAGACAAGCCCGGCCCTGCAATACGGGCTGGCCAATATCCGCGCGAGCAGCGAGGCCGCCCGGGCTGCCTCCGAGTTCCAAGCCGTGCTCAGCATCCATCCGCCCTTGCCCGAGCTCTGCGACACCGGGGAGCTCATCTTTGAGCGCAACGACGAGCCCGCCAACCCGTTTGCCTTTTCTTTCCACTGCATGTTCATTGGCCCCGGCGTCTCCATCAAGGTCTTGTACGACCCAGATATCCTGGGTGAGCCGCAGATGAATAGGATTCTGAACCAATTCAAACACACCCTGACCGCATTGTTGGAGGCGGACCTGGACTCGCCGCTGGGGTCCGTGCCGCTGCTGAACCGACATGATCAGTCGGAAATCCTCGCGTGGAACGGCGGCGCCGTCCCCGAGCCACATGCCGAGTGTCTGCACGATTCGTTCCGCGCCCAGGTGCAGAGGTCGCCCGAGGCCACGGCGATCGAAGCGAGGGACGGGAGCGTCACCTATCGCGAGCTGGACCGCTTGTCCGACAGCCTCGCCGGCGAGCTCACGCGAAGACGGCTAGCCGTCGAAAGCCCGGTGGCCGTGGTCTTTGAGAAATCCATGTGGATGCCCGTCGCCGTGCTGGGCATCCTCAAAGCCGGCGGCGCATGCGTTCCCATCCACGCGGCCGATCCGCCTTCTCGCAAGGAGGCCCTCATCGCCAGTGCGGGTGCCAAGACGGTCCTGGTCTCGAGCGAGGACGCCTTGGGCCCGAGCAGCTCGGCACACGACGTCTTGCTCGTCGACAAGGCGACCATCTCGGGGTTTGCACGTACCCACGGCGCGGAACGGCCGCCGACTCCGTCGCCCGTCACGCCAGCAAATCTCGCCTACATCGTCTTTACCAGCGGCAGCACCGGCACGCCTAAGGGGGTCATGTTGGAACACGGCTGTCTGCAGTCTGCGCTCAAGGTCATCATCCAGACACAAGACTACGAGCCGGGATTCAGAATGATGCAATTCGCGGCGCACGTGTGGGACGCCAGCATAGTCGAGATGCTCGGGACGCTCCTCTACGGTGGCTGCCTCTGTATACCGTCCGAGGAGGAGCGTCTGGCAAGTCTCGCCGACTTTATACAGTCGCAGCGAGTGGAATCCGTGCTGCTCACGCCCACGATGCTGCGGAGCCTGTCCCCCGACCAAGTCCCGGGTTTGAGAGTCGTCTACTCGGTAGGCGAGCCGGTCGATGCCTCGGCTCACAGGATTTGGGGCCGGCAGACGCGATTGCTCAACTGCTGGGGGCCCTGCGAAGGGGGCATCGCCAATACCATGGCACATCTGACGCCGGATTCCCCCTTCCCCGAGACCATTGGCAGGCCCAAGAACTGTGCAGTCTGGATCGTCCACCCGGAGAATAGCGATGAGCTCTGCCCCATTGGAGCCACCGGAGAGCTCATAGTCGAGGGTCCCGGCGTGGCCCGCGGCTATTTGAATGATGCCGTCAAGACCAAGGCCTCGTTTATACCTCCTCCGCGCTGGAGCCGGAGCCTGCTGCGTCGGGGGGATAATACCAAGGCTGCACGGTTTTATCGCACTGGCGACTTGGGTCGGTATAACTCCGATGGTAGCATCAGCTACCTGGGCAGGAAGGACAGCCAGGTCAAGATTCGCGGCCAGAGATTTGAGCTGGGCGAGGTCGAGAACGTCATCAGCAGCAGCCCCGAGGTCAGAGACGTGTTTTTATCGACAAAGATTCATCGGGGCCGCAACGAGCTCGTCGCGGTGATTTCCTTGGCTGACGCCCAGCTCCCGCGCGGTGATGGGCTGCGGCATCTGCCCTCAGCCTATACTCGAGTCGTGGCCCGACATCTCCAGTCCATTCGGGAATGCGTGCGGCTTAGGCTCCCTTCCTACATGGTTCCGAGCATCTGGCTCGCGGTTGAAAAGGTGGCACAGTCAGCCTCGGGAAAGGTAGACCGGCATTGCATGAGCAACTGGCTCAAGGCCAAGGATGTCTCGATGGCCAAGGCCGCCATGGAAGAGCAAGCAGATGCGGAGCTGACTCCGCCTGACACAGTCGAGGAAAAGCTGGTCCAGTACGTCTGGGCATCAGTACTGGACATTCCGGAGACGAGTATTGGCAAGGAGAGCTCGTTTACGCGGCTGGGAGGGGACTCGATCATGGCTATGCAGGCGTCCCATCTACTGGCTCGGAGTGGCATCCCCATAGCCACCTCTTGGCTGCTGCGGAACCAGACTCTCCAGTCGGCTGTTGAAGCCGCTCTATTAGCAAATGTGGAGGGAGATGAGGCCGCGCCGGTTGCGACAAGGAGACCGCGGGATACCAGTCTTGGTGGTCTCCATGACCGGCTCTCGCGGCTCAGCCTATCGAATCCCCAGTTCAAACATGAAAACATTGAGAGCATCGCGCCAGCAACTGATACACAAGCCTTGTTCCTGACCATTGGCCCTCCCGGCGTCGAGGGCGAGACGGGATACCACACCAGCTTCACACTCGACTTGACTCCTGCTCTTGATGCGGCCAAGCTTCGGTCAGCCTGCGAGCAGGTGATTCAGCATCACGCCATATTGCGCACCGCCTTTGTCCAACATGGACATATGCTCTACCAAGTGGTGTTCAAGACGCCAACCTCGGAGACGATTACGATAGAAGAAGGCGGCTCGCCTGCCACACCCGCCTTCTTCGGCAAAGGCAGCAATCTGGCCCGATTTTACTTATTCAGCCGAGATGAGCTCTGCAACAGTATCCGTCTTGACATTCACCATGCGCTGTACGATGCCGCGTCGTTTGACTTGCTGCTTCGAGACCTCGATGCGGCATACAACAACGGCCAAGTGCGACGAGGCGGCCCTCGCTACCACGCTTGGATATCACACCTGGAAGCGCTCGATGGCACGGCGTCGCGGCAGTTCTGGATAGACGTGTTGCGAGGCTCCTCGATGACGCATCTGGCCGCTCCCCGAATCATGCCTGCCCAGGGGTATCATCTCAGAGATTGCTGCAGTCTCAGTGTGCCCCTGCGCAAGCTGCAAAACTCACTCGGGACACCTTCAACCACACTCAAGGCGGCCTGGGCCCTTGTCCTCTCGGCGGCCCTCGGCACAAACGACGTCGTGTTTGGCGAAATCAGCGCCAGTCGCTACCTGACCATGCCGGGCATCGATCAGGTCTGCGGACCCTGCATCAACTTCGTCCCAGTCAGAGCCATCACCCGTCGTGAAGCCACCTTGGCCTCGTTGATTGCACAGCTTCAGCACCAAGAGACAGAGGGCATGCAGTACCATCACCTGGGCCTACGGTCCATCGTCAGGGACTGCACCACATGGCCCAGCTGGACGCCGCTAAGCACCTGTATTTCATACCAGAGTCACAGATCTGTGGACGCGTCCGTCCCCATCGGCAAGGCCAAGGGGGTCTTTTCGATCGACGGCGGCGCCTCACACGCCGCCGACGTAATGATGGCGGCTATTCCTCGCGGCGGGGAGCTACAGATTCAACTTTATTACAACTCAGACACGATCCCCGCAAACCGGATGAATTGGATCTGCCAGACTCTGGAAACGGTGATGCAAGCCATCCCCGCTGGTATCCAGAAGATCCAAGGCCAGATACAAGACATTGTCCGGCAGAGCACGGGCACGTGGCCCGCGGCAACGGGGTCGTCGCCATTGAGCGTGGGCGAGGCACAATACCCCCCGGCACCATGTCCTTCACAAGGCGCCAGAGATGTCGTGATTCAGGGGTGGAAGGAACTAGGGCTGGCAGTTGGTCTGGGAGACAAAGGTTCCATGTTCGCTGACGATGCCGACATTGTCAGCGCCATGCTACTGAGCGAGTACTACCAGTATCGCGGGTATGACGTCTCCATCAAGGACGTTATTCGGCATCCGAGCCGCCTGTTGCAAGCACACATGCTGGATGGAAAGAGCCCGCCGAGGAATCTGCAAGAAGAAGGGACAATGCGTCGCTGCTGAGTGTGGACAGACTGCTGGCACGAGTAGGAGTTCATCGTGAAGACATCCATCTTGGAGCAATGCAGTCGCCGGGTACGGGCGTGCGTACGAGTGTGTACGCGGTAGTAGTAGGTGTCGGGTTATGAGACACTGTAAACTAAGCTTCTTATAAAGTCATCTTCTTGTTGTTCTTTGTGCTGCAGATGGAGTGTGCGGGCGGCGGCTACCTTTGTAATGGCGAAGCTTTTTCAAGATCAGGTCCCTCATTCATTCAAGGATCATGCTGCTTCTGAGAAGAACACGCAAAGCATTCCTGCGGTCCTGCCTAGTGGCCAGTTGCTGGTGGTGAGTGGTGAAAGGAAATTGTAATAGTATTGCTTAATTTGTAATATTTTAAAGTATTAAATTTTATATAACTCTGCTGTTTTAGATGAGAAATGAAGAGTGTTCTATTTCATCTATACGATATTATATAACTTTGTCTAACAAACTTGCTTTCGTACAAATTATATCTCGGCCCCGATGAGTCATTCTAACCGACGTCATGATGGATGAAAACCACACCAAGTTTGCTTGCTCTATCAACAGAGGCAGTTTTATGTGACAGTAGTAGCCTTGTTAGTTTGTGCTAACGACACCCATCTTGCCCCCATGTTCGAAGTGTGTCGTTGGATTTTCAGGTATCAACGGGAGGGAGGGGTCGGGTTGACGATACCACTATGATAGAGACTCGACAGTCATTTTGTTTCACCTGGGTCTGACTAGGCGTACATGTTGGTCTCGGCGATTTTCTGACCAGGAGCTGGAGCAGACCCAGTCGAGAGCAGCCACGTACCGTCTATCCAACTACAATAGTGAGATGCAGCATGTCGGTTCGGTACCTAGGTATGTAAAGAGAACTTTATGCAAAGTACCAAGTACAACGTCTCGAGTGCGAAATGTACCTAGGTAGGGAGTCGAGGCTGAGACATGTTCAACCCGATGGATGTGGTTTACGGAGTACGGAGTGCTCCTCGCGTATCTACTTGGTACATTTCAGCAAAACCTAAACCGTGGAAAGTACGTAGAATCATAGAGTATGTAGCATGTAGTAGTACCTCTGTAGATAACTAGGTCCTAAATATGCGCCGTACGTCCAAAGTAGCAAGGCACAAGGTTTGGCGTGTCTCAGTGCACCAAGCCACGGCAAAATATGGTCTAGGGGTGGTCTCGGATGCTGCATACCTCTTATGGTGTTCACTGTTTACACATGCCAAACTCTCAAGTATATATCCGTACTTGGTACTTAGATTACGCGTCTTGCTAACTCTCATGCCTGCCTCATGGTCCCGAGCTTGTTCTGTAGTGTTGGCCATCTGCTGTGGGTTGTGTTGCATGGCCAACCGCTTCTTATACCCCCTGGCAATAGGAATGCATTGCTTGACCTACGACGAGGCCGGGCGGCTCCCCCCCAGGTCGGCCGCCTCTACACATGCCGTCGTTGTTGCATTAAAAGATGCCACAGCCTGTCAAATGTTGTCCTGCGAATACTACGTACCGTGGATGATCCCGTAGCAGACTGTCCAAAGACTAGCTCTTGCACGTCCACCGCCATGTTCAGTCTCTTTGATCCTACACGCGGCCAAGCGCCAACAATATCGACAGACAAGGTGATTCCACTTCGACGGCTCGACGACCTTCCGCAAGGTGGGAGCACAGGCATGTTCACGACGTTGCTCTTCAACGACGTTCTCGATCCTTTCAAGTTGCGAGATGGCCTCGAAACTCTTGCTACCCTCAAGGGCTGGGACAAAATCGGTGCCAGGTTCAGATATGACGTGAGAGCTCCTCCAAACAATATCTGCGTTTAGGACTCGCTGGACTCGAGCTGACCCACGACTCAACGGCAGAGAAAGGGTCGGTTGTACTATCATATTCCGGCAACCTTCACCGAGGATCGTCGAGCGGTTCAGTTTTGCCACATTCGGCATGACATGCTCATAGCCGAACACACAGTTGCGTCTCAGATGCAGAAACTGAGGGCATCTCAGAGACCCGAGATAGTCGCAGATGTCGCGGCCTTTAGGTCTTTATGGGCGCACCCAAGTATTCCTACCAAGTTTTCCGAATACCTGCAAAGCGACCTGCCCCAGCTCGGACTCGTCGTCGTGTCATTCCGCGACGCGACCCTCGTCGTTCTGCGCTGGTTCCATACCTTGTTCGACACGCCCGGCAAGGCAGAGCTGCTCCGAGCCTGGTCGTCGATTGTCAATGGACAGTTGACTCAAGTCGGCACGCCACATGATGCAAGCGAGGATCCCTTGGCTGATCTTGGGCTACACCCCACAGAACCCTATGTGCTCGAGAAGCTCAAGCTGTCCAGGCTTCAGATGATGGTATTCACCATTCGAGCCCTCTACAACGCCGTCTTCAAGAGGTATCGAAGCCGCGTCCTGTGCCTCCCATCAGCCTTCTTGCGCGAGATTCGCCAACAAGCAGAGAGCGAGACTGAGTCGGATGAGCAAAGGCCGTTTCTGAGCGACGACAACCTCATCACGGCTTGGTGGGCTCGACTACACACGGCGGCCAAGAAGAATCCACGCGGCACAGTCAACCTCTACAATGCCCTGGGACTCCGCCGAACGCTTGAAAACGACCTCCTGCCCCCGTCAAAGCCGTACTTGTCCAACGCGGTAGCCATGTCCACCCTCCTGCTGTCTGCGGAAGAAGTCGTCACCCGCCCCCTGAGCTACACGGCTTCGCGACTGCGCCAGTGCATCACGGAATCTCGCACTCGTCCACAAGTCGAGGCATTCTCTGCGCTGGTGAGGGAGAAGCAAGGCACCCTGACGATGCCCATGTTTGGCGATGCCACAATGGCGGTCCTCTGGGGCTCCAGCTGGACCAACGCGAAGCTGTTCGACGTCGACTTTACGGGAGCTGTGCTCGAAAATGCCTCCACGGGCGACAAGGACGCATCTTCCGCTAGGCCGGGGTTTCCCTCCTATGTCCAGTGTACCTTTAATAGCCCTGTTCGCTTCGAAGTCATGGTTACCATTGGCAAGGACCACGAGGGGAATTACTGGTTGAATGCAACCACGGATGACGCTCACTGGGAAAGAATTGTACAGACCCTGGAGACTACTAGGAAAGTGTAATTCATCTCATATGCCGCTGCATATATATTTTAATACATGAAACAATGGTTCCCTTGGGAATCAAATGAGACAAACGAAGCTATCTGCTATGGAGTGTGATGTATACACGGGTACATGGAACCAAGACGCGATCAACGAGAAAGCCGACGCGCAAGTCGTGTTGACATGGCATACTTGACGAGAAATAACTGCCTATTGCTAGAACCTGTCGAGGAGGGCTCTGCATGTGTTGATGTTTGCACCCAATTACCGCATTGTAAGCCAGCCACCGTGAAGAGATGTCGACTCTGCTTCTGGTGGCTCACACTTGCCCGTGCCTTTCTCCTTTCCTGAACGCAGCCCAATAAAAACAGCCACAGTTATCTAAAAGCGCGTGTACGTTTAAAGTGGTTTATAGTGGTGGGTGGCAGGATTACGGCACGGGTGGAAGTTGCTGCACGTGTCTGGTATGTGAATTGGATTGGATGCGAGGTTGAAACATTGACACAATATACATGCCACCCACCTCAATCCAAGAAATCATATTTTACGAATCGTAATGGATTGCCTCTGGCGTTCTGTTTAGGAAATACTGGGCTTGGCTATGTGGCTGGAGCCAATGGCACTGATAGCCGAGCCCAGATCCTAATTGTCATGTCAAAAGTCAGTTTTACTCTTGTCTCAGACGCATGCGCTCTTGGTGTGCCGGAGGAGGAATCGGACTGGGAGAGTGGCGGAGAGCCCGTGGAGCCCGAGAATTGTCTGGCCTCGGTTACAATGTAATACCCTGAGGAACAAAACGTCTTGTCGCGATGTCTGCACATGTAGGCGGTAAAGGTCCATGTCGCAAACGGCAGACACCTTCTCGCCTTGCCATCGTTTTCGTTCCCCGGAGCTCCAACCAGACGCCACCAGATCATACTTTATCCATGGTCATACTATGACCTTGTAATCCGTGGGGGCGACAATCCCCGGATTTGCCCATGCAGAGGCTCTTTCGACATGACACCAGCTCTCTCAGGTCTTTTGCAATCCCAAAAGGGCTGGTGTCACGTCATGAGACTTATTATTCATTAAGGTTTTGTTTTATTAACCTTCAGGCAGCTGCTACTTTCGATAGTCGGTCCTATAGCTAAAAAAAAAAACTAGAATCGGCGGCTCCCGATCTTCATCTCGGACCTAGGTAAATTATATCGCGGCATCTTCACCTCAAAGTCTCTTAATAAGTTCTCCGATATTACTCCACCATTTGGCCTCAACAAAAAAGTGGAATTACCTGACACCTAAAGATGTTTGAGGCCATGGTTAGGAAATTGGTACGTAATAGCCCCGAGTTACAGGGTGCTAGAAACCAACGTCGGTAGAGCCTTTGACAAGAACCGGATCAATTTATTATTACTTTCAGTGATGCCTAAATGTAGGAGCAGCAAGGGTCAACCCCTAATATTCTCTCCGCATACAAACTGTGGCTATACTTTTTATTCCCAACGTCCCATCACTAGATTTCTTCTGCAAGTCGTCTAACACGCAGTTTCAACAACGGATCACCGCTCAAAGTAAATCCATGCTTATGTATCTGAGGCACAGAGCCTTCTTGCAATTCAAAGTCATACTTTGTAATAATCTGAGCCAAGGCAATCTTGATTTCGTTTGACGCAAAGAAGCGGCCCGGGCAAGCGTTCTGGCCATAGCCAAACGCGAGATAGTCCGGGCTCGCAAACACAAGCTGGGAGACATTCTGCTTTCCAGGGTCGTCACGCATTTTGTAAAACCGGAAACCGTCCCAGTGATTGGGGTCGGGGTGAAGGTCAGGATCCCACATCCTATGAGAGGATACGGCCACACCGGTATTCTTGGGGATAAAGGTGCCGTCGGAGAGCTGCACATCTTCCACTGCAAGGCGCATCATCGACACTAATTACGAGGCCGCCATTAGAGCAAATTCTTATCAATGGGTGTGGTCAACTTACCAATCTCGGGGGGTTTCATCCGCTGGCTTTCTTTAATAACACTATCGAGCAACTTCATCTTATGTAATGATGTTTTGCTCCAGCCCTCATCGCCAAGAACCGACGTTATCTCTTCACGGAGGGGACCCAGAATATCCAAGTTTTGTGAGATACGTGTCAGGACCTGGGTAAGCAGATCGGTAGTTGTATGAATTGCTGCGAGAGATAGGCTGAGCTGTAGGGCCGTCATGTCGCACGGTGCGCCCTTGGCTGCCTTCTCAAACCATTCGATTGCATCGTCGTACTCTGGCACGTCCTTGCCAGCAGCGACAAGATCTTTCTTGAGTTGTTGTCGGCGAGCAAGGGTGGATTGGATAGCGCCACGAGCTTCGTTGACTTCCCTCCTGAGTTTGCGACAACTCGGCAAGAACCAGTGTACAAGGGGGCGCGTAAATTCCGGCCACAGGCGAAGTTCTTCGCCCGCCAAGAACCCCGTCACCGTATAATCGCGCGTTACTCGAAGCCAAGTCTCGTTGCGACAAAGCTCGGTGCCGAGAAATACACGTGAAGAGATGCGAGCAACCAGTTGCAGAACCACGTCTCGCATAGCAATGGTATGCCATTCTATGCTGTCTTTAGCGTACACCACCTTACTATAAGCAAGAATGGAACTTTACCTGTTTTGTTGGTAAGGAGTTCCTCCAAGGCCATGGCTGTCTCTTCTGCAAGCGGCTCGGTGATCTTGTCTACCGGGGATGAATTTAGAAAGCCAAGTCACTGTACAGCGGTTTCAACTAAAGGAAGCTGCACGTACTCAGAAACTTGGTCAGATCTTTAGTGACGACTGTCTGGACTAGATTCGAACCTCCTGTACCCGCGGCAAAGGCTTCAAAACCAGGCAAGTGGCCATGGAATGCCTATAGAGCGTCAATTATGGAGCAGGTAACCAAAAGGAACTTGATGGTACCTTGAAAGTCCACTGATTAAAGCTTAGGCGCTTATCGTTTCTAATCTCTTGAGCCAAGCTTGGAGGCAGCACAGTGACCTCCTTTACATCTCCAATAAGGCGAATGGGCTCGTTTGGATTAGTTTTGAACCATTCACTAACAAGCTTATTAGCCTGAGAGACGAATTCTTTTTTTGCTCTCTGTCCCGAGAGATATATCCCCTTTTTCGAATTGGCGAGTGGGATATTAGAACCAGGGCCTTGCGAAGTATAGTAAAAGACAAGAAGAAGTGCGGCCGTGATGGCCAAGGCCAAAGATTTCCCTGTAGCTTCATTTGCATGCCAGATCTCAGTCCATGGTGAATATTCCATGTTGAATAACGCTAAAAAGCGGATGGTGGTGCTGGTATTCTTTTTTGATTACAAGCAGCTTGATGAAAAATATAGAGAGTCACAGTCTGTGTGACAAGGGCCCAGTATTAGGGGCTTGGAACAACTTTTCGTATTCAGCTAATACTTCGCTTTCACATCAAAGGTCATTGGCTTTTCTTGAAGCCCTGAGGGCAGAAGGCCTCTATTTATATTAAGAAGCGGTAAGGGACTTTACCCTAGGTCTCGTGATCAGAGCCCTTATGTGTCTATCGTCGGGATCAAGGTTTGGCCCGTGCCTTCATGGCAACGTGTCAACCGTGTGACAGTCTGTGAGGGACCGCGCAAGTTTGCATTCTATACAAGACTCACGGTGCTTCGGGTTCGGGGCACGCCAAAGTCCCGATATTAGGAGCATGGATCTTGAGTCTAACGAATAGATTGGTAGTTATTTTACATTTCCTTATTAATGCTGTCTGCTTTCTAGGCCCGATAATGTCAATCATTTCCCTACGTGATTATCCTTGACCCGTTGTGGGCCGCGTTTAAAACAAAGTCCACAAGTTGCTCGGCGTGCATGAAGCTCCATGTCCGGTTAGAATCCATGTTACGTGCATGTGCCGTCTATAACATCTTTGACGCAGTACTGTACCCTGAAAAGCCGGCAAAGCTTATGAGATTAGCTTAATAGATGACTAGAGAATTATCCGCATCCGCATTCAGCTGTACTGTGTAAAAAGAACCAAGGACGACGCCAACGGGTAGGCTAATTATTTTGACAATTTTGGACCCATTATGTAGATTGATGCAGAGTCCATCACTCGTCGGCCATAAGCAAGGTTGCGGGAACGCGGGAAGCCCGGGCTGTACGGAGACGCGGGTATGCGGGAAAAGCACGCGCGGAATCCACGGCGTGGATCCGGAAATGTATTTGTTGTGGAGGTCCCTTGAACTCTTCGACTAATAACAAACGTTTCGATTACCTAAAATATTAATTCCATCCCTGACAATACTTCTCTCACTATCATGTACTCGCACACCGTGCATGCATCCCGCAGGCGCTTTGAACGCAGATGCCTCCAAGCCTGATAGCAACGTAACGAGGCAGGCGAGAACATCCGATGGCCAACGTCCATCTGGACTTTCTATAGCTATAGCTGGGAATGATGGGTATTCCTGCCTTTTGGACTCTCACTCTAGTGTTCTTCTGGGTAAACAGTCTTGGCCCTCATGCTATTAAATACCATGGGAAGGTGCTTGCGGTATACAGGGCGGGAAGAAACGAGCGAGCTCTCCCACATGAGCGTCCCCTTCGAGAGGCTTCCTATAAGGTCTACCTAATTGCCATCTGGTTTCGAAATGAACGCAACAACCCGTGTGTCGTCATTGTGATGTACGAGAAAGACTACGTATGGCTTGCCCGTTATCAGCCGCCTGAACATTGGGCAGCTAGGCCTGGTCAGTCAAAAGTCATCGGCGTTATTATCCTTCGCGCACGCCTGGATTTTCATGTACATATACGGCATCCACGTCAGGGTTCTGGATTAACTTCTCCAAAGACCTTTTGAACCCCAAAACACCTATGAGATTGTATTGCAGCTATTCACAAGCCATCATTTGAAGCCCTTATCACACGGCGTGATGTAGTGCCGCCTCCAGGGCTTCGTCCAGAGGTTCATGGACCATGTCATCAGAGCTGCAAAGACATATGAGGAAGAGAGTCAAAAAAAGGAATTGTATTTTCAGACGGTTCTGCAGTGCTCCTCTTATACGAATGCATTTAAGTACTTTATTCTCTTCTAACACTGATCTCTGTCTGATTGGATTTACTCTGAGCATGAAAAGAAAATTGAGGTGGGCTATTGCCGAACTTGGACCATCTCGCCTTTAGCATGCTTGCAATGCCTCACTGGCTCCCTTACTGACGAGCTTGTCAACAGCATCCGTGATGTCCTGGAAAGGGAACACGGTTCGGTTGCCAGACAGACCATTCAGATAGGCAGGCGCCCTCGAATCCCCAAACCATTCAAACATTTGATAAATACGGTCTGCCCGATCAAAAGTTTGCGTAGAAAACCCACGTTCATTCTCCCAGTGAGGGTTGGGTACGATTCCGAGTATCTCAGCCGAGTTCCATTCACCATCCTTTGATTCGATCACAGTAGTTCCCTTGCGACTAGAAGTCACCAGGAGAACGGTGCCGTTATACTTGGCAGGCAACAAGATGCCGTCGAGGAAACCGCCAAGCATCCCGTTGTTTGCAAGAGGAACTTCAAAAGGATCGCCCGTTTTGTTATGAGCATTGAAGCGTATTATCTTGCCACCCTGTTGCTGGTTACTCGTGAGCAACATATTGCCTTTGGATGCAATGCCGGTAAAGCCCGCCTTTGTAGTGTTGGTTTCATCGCTCAAATACCAAGGAATGACCTTCAAACTGGGGGTCACCTTGATGATGGCTCCTGGGTAGGTAAAAACTTCATAAATGTTGCCGCAAGTATCGGTCGCAAAGTCCTGTGGCCCTCCGTAGGCCCCATTTGTCACAGCAGTAACGTTAACCCGCGCCTTCTCCTTGCCAGTCTCCAAGTCAGTAATGAGGAGGTAGTTGATTCCGGTAATATTCTTGCCATAGGATTCAAATGCTGCACCAGTGTTGATCGAAGATATCAATCGGTCTTCGCCCTGAATTAGGACACCGCTTGCGTGATAGTCTGGATCTCCAGAAAGTCCTGGAAAGTCGATCGTCTTGACGATGGTTTTCGTTTTTAGGTCAATCACCGCAATCTTGGATTCGTATAGTTCACTACGTGGATTAGTTTCGTAACATTCAGCGATTGATACTAGGAGCTGTTGTGTTCTAGTCATACCTGCAGTACATGACATCGCGCTTTGAATCGAATACACACTTCTCGGGATAGAGTTGGGCGCCAGTAATGTCGAAATCACCGCCGGTAGTAGCCTGCGGAGTAGAGGTGATGGCGTCCAGACTCGCCGGATCACCCCCGGCAGTAGCCTGCGCAGTAGCGGTGATGGCGTCCAGACTCGCCGGATCACCCCCGGCAGTAGCCTGCGCAGTAGCGGTGATGGCGTCCAGACTCGCCGGATCACCCCCGGCAGTAGCCTGCGCAGTAGCGGTGATGGCGTCCAGACTCGCCGGATCACCCCCGGCAGTCGCCTGCGCAGTAGCGGTGATGGCTCCCAGACTCGCCGAGAGTAGAGTGACGGCGGCACGAAGCATTGTGAGTGATGTTGAGTAAAGTAATCGTGTTCAATGAAAGGAGTGTCAATCTTGCGATATTGGCAAAGAATTAAAACATCAAGACCAGAAGCATCACATATGGACAATATATATTTCTTCAGTGACAGTACTTAGCACCGGAACAGATCGTCTGATTCTGCTTGTATAAGCATCACCAAGTGGCGTCAGGGACTTGATTCAGCACGACAACCCATGAAACATGCCGTCAATGCTCCAATGCCGAAGCTACCTTCTGCGTGTACCTAGCTGTCGTCGGGTCGATCCCGGTGCCAGGAACCCCTGCTTGCAAACGTGGCAGATGCATAATTGGCAGGAATAAGACGCGTGTCAACAAGTTGAGGCAAGTCAAAGGCCCACATTGGAAGTCTTTGTCTGCTACGGGACAAGTTGATTCATATATATCACGTATATTGGCTTAGGCGTATGTACATGAGCTCCCGTCTCTGTGAGCTCGAAGGCAATACGGTCCTCTTTCATTGGTTGGCTTCTGCTGCGACTAAAACATTGCCAGAATGAGATTTGCCGTCCATTATGCTAAGCGCGACGCAGTGGATCTGGCTAGTCAGTTTGCTTCCTTGAAGGAAGATTCTGTGCTTGATTTTGTTCTGCGCATAACCGCACCAAGACTTGGCGACGGGGTGAGTTGTCTGGTAGCATATCGCATAGTAAGCTAGAGGAGTTACGGTTTATGTTAAGGTTTGGATTGCATCGCTCATTAGTCAAGTGAAATTACAAGCATGATACGAGTATCGTGCAAGCATAAAATCTAATAACACAGTATTGGGCTGTACCAGGCCAAGAACAGTAAGAGACCAGAGAAATAGACCGTTACGGTTTATATGGCATGAGCATTGTCTTGTTGGACATGGAAAGCGGAATCTATTTTGGATACTACATATCCTGGGCTGCTTGCCTCTGCGTATCGGCATCCCAACCGGGGCTATGCAACAACTGATACCTAGTATTACTTACTACCTACGCCTTTTAGATCTTGTCTGTAAGGAAGTAAGCAGTGCTCAACCTGTTTACCATATATTTATACTCGAGAATCTGGACAGGTAGCTGCCACCCGGCGTGGTGGAAACAAGTGACTTATGTGCAATCTTCGGCCGATCTTAACATATGCGATTTGATAGCGGGGGAAACAGCTCCCTCGATCGCCAAGGACAAATCAGCTCCGGTACCGAAACATCCAGGGCCGACGATCAAGTGTCAGTGGTGCCCGACTTTACTAGTATCATGATTGCCCTTCTGACTGTGTCGCCACGGCTCTTCATCCAAGCCAGCCCCTGCAAACGTTGACGCATAAGTAAGCGCCTTGAATTCCAGAAGTTCCTGTGCAATCACGGCAGCGATACGACTATGGCGTAAGCCGCAGCCTGTCCGCCAGCATCGGAACCAACGAGCGTAGAAACCATGCGGTTTCTGACTTCCGAAAAGGTACATATAGCTTATAAAGCGCTGTATCACTAAAACATGGTCCGGGGAGTGACAGGGCAGACGAGACGAAACGTTTTGAGATCGTGGCATCCACACGCGCGTGACAGCGCCCCTAAAAATTGACACGATTTGCTTCACGGGACGGTGGGAGGAAATAAGTCGAGTAGTATGTGCCCACACCGGCATTACTCTATGCGCCGAGTGGGCAAATACTTATTGCCTATACCTGTGGCAGGCGTCGAGGAATCAACTAATCTCAATTACGTTGAAACTGCCGGCGTTTGAGGAATACATCCACTTCCCCAAGGTTTATTTTACTGACTGGCATTGACGGTATTTCAGGTGTGAGGAACGTGATAGGACACGGTGGTAGGATTGGAGGAGTCGCATTGATAATATATTGCGCGACAAGATTTACGCATCACCGAGCGCATGGGACCTTGTCTGATTGGTTAACTAGATTGGTTGCTGCTCAGCTAGCATAGATTGACGTGGCCCATTTTGCATAAGAATTTAGTCATTTACCTTAATATAAGCAATGACGTTATTGCAACGAGGTGTCAGCATGCTACATGGACCATCTCAATGCCGCGTGGCTAAGTGGGATAATACTTCCCCGAAGAGGTTAAATTGCATTCTTATGCTATGACTCGTTGTTATAGATATATATATTTGCTTTGGCAGCCTCAAGTCAGGGACAGAGGTCCGACACGAGTTATTGTCCGAAGATGCTGCATTAAGAGCATGAATTATATTAGTATTATTGAGAGCAATGCGCATTCAGATAACCAGGATTGCAGCGGTTCCACATGGCCTTAGAAAAAGAAACGAAAAGATTCAAGATGCTACCAGACGTTAGCCTCGTCTAAGACGGCAACTGTAACGTTTCTCCCTCTCTATAAACAAGTGGCATACAAATAGAATATTTCATGATTAGATACAAAACTCCTTTTTGCTATTATAGCTTTTTTAAAAGCTCCTTTCTTGCTTTTAGCTGCCCACGTCCTCGTAATTTCGACACAGCAGCCCAATTTTCCAATGCCAGCTGGAGTTCTCCAGCGGTCTCTATTTCTAGTTCCGTCCACAAATAAAACAGACCGCCAAGCTATGACTGGGCGGCAAGTCTCGATAGAAACTGAGAATCTCCGTTATTCTCATTGTAGTCAGGTGTCCCTAGGGACTTTTAGTGAGATTGGAACAGCACCTCAAAGGGTAATCATAGAACCAGATACTAGGTCTATATTTCTTTAGGTTCCAAGACTGCCACCTGGCCACCAGCGCGAAGGATATGAGTCTACGTCTTTTGATTCGTGTCATAGCAGTTCTATATAAGAGCTTAGAACCAAACGGAACCTACGCATAGGGTAATACTGAGGCAGTCGAGGCGGAAGGGTATTAAGATAACGTCGCTATTGAAGGTAGGAAAATGACTGACAACTATCACTTTATCTTTGACAAATAGTCTTCTAACTATGTATAGGTCAAACCGTGGGCTCAATGACAGTTGGCGTCGTGGACATAAACGCGCCTAACACTGTTATAAATCGGCATGTCGGGATCCTACCTCTATTCCCAGTTCTCGGCCATGATGATGATGTCTTTATGCCACGAAAGCTCTTCAACCAGAGAATAGTAAGAAGCACCATCGCCAGCACGGGCGGGCCTCGCCTACTTTCGGCGGATAGGATGCCAGCAAGGTTTCTGGTCCGCTTGATGAGAAGCTCGAAATGGTGCCTGGGAAGGAGCAGTAAGTGTCGGGTTGTACTATGATGGAGCTATTGCCTATACTAATACTAGTCGCAGAGCTTCCATTTCTATCCCACGTGTTTTTTTTAATCGAGGCGGCCGTCAGGATGTCGTTATCGTGGATAGTGTGACAAGGGTTCAGTTATAAAGGCTTAGAGCGATAAAGGGCTTAATTTAATAATAATTTTATAAAATATTAAAGGTTTTAAGTTATTATAAAAAGGGAAAAAAAAGGTAATTATTTTATA
>NW_011942150.1:169714-228505 GCF_000187425.2 Metarhizium robertsii ARSEF 23 | reverse complement strand
TATATATATAAAAGAAATACTTAGGCTTAAAAACCTTACTTAGGTATATATTTTAGCTATATAACTAATAAGTTTTATATTAGTATAAAGCCCTTTTATTAGGCTTTATAATTTATTAGGCCTTTTTTATATAATATTAGCTTTCTTTTTACTAAGCTTACCTTTAAGTTAGTAAGAGTACCTAAGGCAACCCTGTTGACCTGGGACTGGATTCTGGGTCTGCCGGTTTCCGTCTTCCTCCCATCATATCACAAAATTGACTTCACAGCAAACACAGGAGCTGCTGTAAATGGAGATTTTGTGGAACTCGGCTGCGATATCATAGACTCTGGAGCAGGTATTAATTTTCATATTACCGATAACACGGTTATCTCTGTGCCTCTCTTGGATTTTGTATCTGGTCGAAAAGACTCTGGCAGAATCTGCGCCCTAGCTATTGACGGCACCATGCCAGATATTGTGACTGGCAATTGTGCACATCAGGAACCAGAACGGGACCAGCAGCCACCCGTAGCCCCAGGTTCCTTTCGGATTGCACCGGTACCTCTGCACAATCCGTGGTATAGCCTATAGGGTAGTAGGCGTCAATCTTATAGCTCTTAATAGACAGGCTCGCAAATCTGGCTAGGTGAAGGTTCGTTATTTCTTTCAATACCGAAACCATGTTCTGCAAGTTCAACTTCCAAATCGAAAATTGCTCGTTGTTGACCGTCAGATATGCCCTTCAGTTCCAGAAGACGCGGAAGGTCTTCCTCAATAGATGATGGAGAAGAAACGGAGATTGTTTGATCTCGGTGGTAGCCATTTTGAACTTGGATGAGCTGAGAGCTTCAACAAGATGGATTTGGAAAGAAAGATGACCACGAGCATTATTACTTATTGCGAGACAAATACACCCACACAGAAGCTCGTACAGGATGTAGAGGAGCCCTTGCCAAAATATCGTACGTCATACAATGGCCTCTCAGGTAATACATAGGACATTGCATGCCAGACTGGGGCTGTAGCGCCCTGGCTACCTTTCTCAGGCCTCGGGAGAGGATTATGGCTACAGTTGGCTACCATGTCAGTCATAATTCTCGGACAGTGGCCGAGCCAACAGGTCTTTACCCGCCTCATAAACAATGTTTACAGCTGTTTATCAATGTCTAGAACCGCAGGTCGAATGAACAAGTACTTTATTACTGCCAGAAGCGCAATGGGAATCTGTTGGAAGATCTGACAACTACCTTGACGCTGGTGCTATATTGAGCCATACTGGCCGTGACACTATGTAGGCAGCCGTAGTAATACAACTGCAAATATCCCCATCGTTAAACAAGGTGTAGAAATTTTCACTCTAACTGATTAGATACTTGATAAGATATTGGTCTGAAATGTCCATCCAGTCACGCGGCGAACCACATGCATCAATGTTACACGGAAATCGCTTGTTACACAAGGGCTACGGTCACAGGACTAGGGCAAAGTCCCTCACCGACTTCTTGTATTTATAGACACCTTTGGTCCCTGAAGGCCTTGAGGAAAACCAAGGACCTTTGATACCAAAGACTGTTATTAGCTGAATTGAGCCATTGCTCCAAGCCCTCTTTCCGAGCCCTTGTCACAATCAACCCCAGGGCGTGTTGTCCATCCTGCCGAGTTTGAGACACAGCCGCCAGCTATTGGAAGTTTTCTCGACATACATGTAGCAGACGATTACCGGCGTATTGAACTGGACTGTACTGCAGATTGTCAACTTGCATATTACATATGTAGTCGTATAAAAAACTATGCTGGCCTGTCCCCTGAAATAAACAAAGCCAGAAGGTATTGGAAATGGTACGGCTGAACGACTATGACGTCAGTCAATCAAACTCTCGACTACTCGAGGACCCTGGGCACGAGTTTCTGGTGGAGTCAATGGAACAATAGACGCCGATGAGCAAGAGCAGCGTGCTGGAGAGAAGTGGTATATTGATGTATCAATTGATGATAGAAGGCCTTCATCTATCCTTGACGACTTCTTGAGTCCCAACAGAGTACCAACCGCTTTCAGCTGTCAATGTATAGATGTGTCCGGTTAAATGACTCGTCGGTTGGCCCTGCAATTGGCGGGATTGAGATCTGCTCGGCGGATGATGATGCGGGCCAGGATTGATTTTCAATGTTTACATCTGGACCCCTGAAACTGAAAAAGTGTAGTGGGGCTGCTTCCGTTTCCAGGCACTCGACACGACTTGGCCATTTAAAATATGTATTGATCAATTTAAATATTTAAATAGCGTCCCGACATCAGTTGACAGACAGATGCCGTGTTTGTCATTGGGACCAGACAAGTGCCACCCGGCCGCGCCTCGACCCAGACCCATCGCATCAAGAACATCGTCACCAATAAATCAACATTGAAGCGGCCAACGCGTCAGAAGAAACAAAAAAAAAAAAACATCTCGCTGCACACGGTTCGGAACCATAGTGCAGGACGGCTAGACACATGTGCGTATGTGATTGACATTTTGCAGCACGCATCATTGCTCCTCGATCAGTCGTCACTCACCAGAGTCACCACAGCCTCCTCGCTCGTCGTCTTGGCGGACTCACGACTTCAACGCTCCACCAGACACAGACCAGGGTTGCGCCATCCACCATCCACCATCCGCCTGGACCCAAACCTCCAAACTAGACCAAGCCAGGCCGAAGCCGCTCTCCACCATGACTTTTGCTGTGAAGCTGGCCGCTGGCGTGCCCGTCGCGACGAACGCCACCGCCCAACATCAACCATCTCAACCGCAGCCGCCGCCGCAGCAGCAGCAATCGCAGCAGCTTCAGCCTCCGCCTCCGCAGCCGCAGCCGCAGACCTCATCACAGCAGTATCAACAGCACCAGTACGCGTCGCAGCCGCAGCAGGTCCAAGTCCAAGTCCAAGTCCGCTCGCCGCAGTACCAGCAGCCGCAGCACCAGCAGCCGCAGCATCACCAGCAGCAGCAGCTCGCCATGAACGGCATCAACGGCAACATGGGCGGCGCGCCTCCCATGCCCGCCGGCCCAACCCCCGCCGGCCACCAAGCCGAGCTCAACTACATCTACGGCATGGTCGAGGAGCTGAGCCGCCAGCTCGCAGACAACCGCAGGGTGACGGAAGACATTGTCAACGGGCTGGGCAAAGTGCGCACCAAGGCCAAGAACCAGAACCTGTCCAACGACGAGCTAATAGCCTCTGCGGCATCCGACCTCCAAGGTGAACACCAACGACGGCCCCATGTCTTTGCCCCTAAAAAAAAAAAAAGAGTGAATCAACCAGCTAATCTCCAATATCGGGCGCAGCCGACTCCCAAAATCTCGACACCATCGTGTCCATCCTCTCCGAGTCCCTCGAAAAGGCCAACTTGAGCCGCGACGCCAACGCGGTGCTGCTGACGCAGTACGCCAACGTGATGTCCACCATGATAAAGCAGTTCCACGAATACAAGGCCAAGCACGTGGCCGACGTGGTCGCCTGGCACCGCTCGTACCGGGTGCAGCTCGACGAGGCGCGGCAGGAGAACAGCCGCCTGCGCGAGCAGATTTGGGAGATGCAGACGCACGCGAGCCGCGCCAACGAAAACCTGCGCCTGTTCCGGAGCAAGTACGACGAGGACGCGGAGCGGTGGGAGAAGCGGGTCGAGGGCACGAGCGTGCGGCAGGAGCTGCGCTTCTGGAAGAGAATGGCCATGCCGGAGCTCGACGACGACGACTCGTACTGGAGCGGCGACGACGACGTCATTGACGAGGCGGAGAAGGAGAGGCTCCGCGACCTGGAGCAGAGGGCCGCCCAGGAGCAGCTGATGGGGGGCCAGGTGGACGACGATGCTGCCGAGGGCCAGATGCAGAGCGGGCACGCGCAGATGGGCGCGCACGCGGGCGTCATGGGCGGCATCGCCATGCAGAGGGATGAGTCGGCGAGGGCAGTGCCGGTGCCGCCCCCGAGGCCCTTGAGCGCCGCGTCGAGTACCGGGTCGACGGGGCAGTAGAGCAGGAATCACGACGAGACGGACGGATACCCCCCTTTTATGTATGTGTATTAACAATTGCATGGCTGGTTGCCAACATTCTTGCCTGTGGTTTTGCCCGTATAACGCCTATATTACCGTAATGTACAAGACTAGATTCGATGCCATTGGTCATACCGTCTGTATCTGACTTGCAAGATACGCTTCAAACTAACATCCGCTCTGCTCGCGCCTCCCATCGCTACCCCCCTCCCCATCCTTTGCATCGGCTGCCGCCTGTCCGGCTTCTTTGATGCCTTGCTCATCACCACGCAGCTTCGCAAAGTACGCCTTGATATCCTCCGCCCCAACCGCCCTGCCACTCTCTGCAAACTGCTGGAAAAACGGCTTCAGCTGCTCCTTGAGGTGGTTATACGCCATGACACCTTCGATGGCTCGGACGCGATCTACGTTCCGCAGGGCGCTTTCGCCTCGCTCGAGGAGACTGCCGCTGCCGTGGGTGGAGCCGCCGTGTTGCGAGGCGCCGTCTTCCGAGATGGGTGGCTCGTATACCTCTTCTTCTTCGAGGAGTTGCGGGTGGGCGTTGAGGATGCGGTAGCAGTCTGTGCAGCGGCACAGCTGGTCCCGGAATCCTTCTTTGAAGAAGAGCGAAAATTGACCCGTTGGCGCGGCGGGCAGGTTTGGAAGCTTGCATCCCAACGGGGTGTTGTCTGTCTTGGTAGCTTCTAGAGTAGATGTCGTGCTGTCTTCGTTGGGTTCGGTTTTAAGATCTGGGGTTTGCTCGTCGCTCTTAATACGCTTGGCTTCCGCAGATTCTTCGATATTGTCGTCAGACTTGCGTTTTCTGGAACTAGGCTCCTCTTCTGGTTTAACTTCTGGCTTGGTTTGGCTCTCCTCGACCTGGTTGAGAAAAATGGCTGGCAGAAATCCTGAAGTCCCAGCGTAGCGCTTGATCCAAGGATGAGCGTCTACACACTTGTAGCACAGGAAGCCCTCGAAGTTGTCCTCGTCAGGGAAGCCCGGAGGCATGGGCGGTTCATCCTCGTCGTCGAGCACGGCCACATCGGCATTGTTCGCTGGTGCGTCTGGTTGGTCTTCGTTGGCTTCTGAGATGGTGGCCAAGGCGCTGGGGTTTGCTGTACCGCCTGATGACTTTCTCTTGACACCTCCCATCTTTTCGAACCACTTGGGGCCCATACCTACTAGACAGCCGGGATGGTACCAGTCCTCGCCGCAGCCTCCGGATTCGTGAGTACCGAGTCCTAGGCACTGAAACATTGTGCCCTTTTGCTGAAACGGATCATAATCGCATTCACATCCGCAAAAGATGTTGCGGAAGTTCTTGTTGTATTTATTGTTGACGTCTGGTTCTTCTGAATGAACGTTGCCTTTGGTGTTGGTCGCTTCGTTCGTTCGGAGTGTGCATGGACTTGTGACCGGGATTCTTTTGGTACCGCAATCGCATGTAAAGCTTCGTTTCTGGAAGATTTCCACTAGAGTGTGTTCGCCGTGGCATTGCACGGAGCAAGCATAGCATACACCTGCTGGCTTCCACTCGGCTAGGTCGGCTGTGGCAGGATTGCATGTTAGGCAGGCAAAGACGTTTTGTCGAAGAGGTCCAAGAATCTTCGTGCAGCTTTCGATACTCTGCTATTGTCAGTCATGGGCAATGGTGCTGAAGTAGCATTAACTGGTGACCAACATAGGGAAGCGCTTCGCGGGCATCAGCCTCAAGGAGCTCCTGGTTGCGGAGAAAGCTGCGGGGAGAATTAGACAAGCTCACATGGCTGCTTCGATATGCACATTGGAACCTACTCTGCTGCTGTCTGCGAATCATCCGAGGCTTGCGATTGCTGGGAAAAACTATTGCTGCGTGCTGGTGCAGCCTTCTCTTGGGGAGAATCAGTCGACATTGTGATGGGGGCGTTTGCGTGCAAATAAAGCAAATACAAGTAGAGCTGTGGATCTGCAGTAGTTACGACAACACAAATGAGTAAAAAGTTCCAATTCTTGCTGGCATTTAGACTAGACTTTGATAGATCTGAAGCTGGTGGCATCAGTCTGAAGGGTGACGGCGAAGGGTGTTGCGACCGATTCGACGCATGATGGTGGGCAGTGGACAGCTGGTGACGGATGTGTAGCGACAAAATAACGCGATACGGTTTTGCGGCAGAAAGTGACGGACGATGCGGCGCATATTTTTGTCAGCGCCCTGGTTTGCGCAACCACTTTGCGCGTGCTCTAATTTGGTCTAGCGCCTTAACCACTTAACGCGTGAGACGCGTCTCGAAAACGCGACATTGAATGCGATGCCAGGCTCCCTTTCGTCCCACATCTTAACTCGCTCCAATTTATCATTTATCTCTCCTGTCCGACAACATACGCCCCGCCAATTTGTATTCTGTCCGCCTGTCTGCTCTGCACATTCTCCTGAACTGAACTTGGCGACTAGAACACCCAGGCGATGAGGTAGGCTTTTCCCTTGTGCACAATTTGCAGCAAATTGAACTAACAACAGCATAGTTCCCCGCTCCACAATAGCTCGACCTCGGGCAACCGTGGCGCTGGTCCACGATCGAACCGCAAACGCTCGCGAGCTGGTGGTGATGATGCCACATCCTCTGTCGGGCTAGGATCAAGCCCCATGCCCTCATCTCCTCCAGCCCCTTTTAACATTGAACACGGCGTCGAAGACGATGACGACGTCGAAGAGGAGGCCGAAATCCAAGACGATCTTGACGATATTGATGAAATGGCTGATGACGATGTTGATCTTTTCCGTGAGGGCTTTGAAGCAGATTACAGATCGCGCGAAGATGATGCCTACGAGGGTATGGGCCTGGACGACGACGGTGAATTCGACGACATGGATCTGGGCTCCAGACGGAGGCTGGAGGCACAGTTGAATCGACGAGACAGGGAAGTTGCCCGTCGACAGCGTATTCCAGCCGCGTTTCTCCCGGGTGATGATGATGATGGCGAAATTGACCTTACTGCGCAACCTCGCCGACGTCGCCACCACTATGACGAGGACCCTGACGATGCCATGGATGCCGACATTATGGACGAGGAACTTTCACTCGAAGCGCTCGGCGATGTCAAGGCAGCTAATCTGACTGAGTGGGTTTCGCAACCTCCAGTCCAGAGAACAGTCAAGCGTGAATTCAAAGCATTCCTCACCTCCTATACAGATGCTTCTGGCTCGTCTGTTTACGGTAACCGCATTCGTACTCTCGGTGAAATCAACGCCGAGTCACTCGAGGTCTCCTATGAGCACTTGTCCGAGAGCAAGGCCATCTTGGCATACTTCTTGGCAAATGCTCCTTCGGAAATGCTGAAGCTCTTTGACGAGGTCGCCATGGATGTAGTTCTCCTGCATTACCCGGATTATGAGCGCATCCACTCGGAAATCCACGTGCGCATCTTTGACCTGCCTGTGCACTACACCCTTCGCCAATTGCGCCAATCGCACCTAAACTGTCTTGTTCGCGTTAGCGGCGTTGTAACTCGACGAAGTGGTGTCTTCCCTCAGCTCAAATATGTCAAATTTGACTGCACCAAGTGTGGTATTACCCTGGGACCGTTCCAGCAAGAGTCCAATGTCGAAGTCAAAATCACCTATTGCCAGAGCTGTCAGTCTCGGGGTCCCTTTACACTCAACTCAGAAAAGACTGTATATCGAAATTATCAGAAGTTGACCCTGCAGGAGTCTCCTGGTACAGTCCCGGCTGGTCGCTTGCCGCGAACCCGCGAAGTCATCTTGCTGTGGGATCTTATTGACAAGGCCAAGCCTGGCGAGGAGATTGAAGTAACTGGCATCTACCGCAACAACTACGATGCACAACTCAACAACAGAAATGGTTTCCCTGTTTTTGCCACCATCTTGGAAGCAAACAATGTCATTAAAGCGCACGATCAGCTGGCGGGATTCCGCATGACGGAGGAAGATGAGCACGAAATTCGCAAGCTGTCACGGGACCCCAACATTGTGGACAAGATCATCAACTCCATGGCCCCCAGCATTTATGGCCACACTGACATCAAGACTGCCGTAGCCCTCTCACTGTTTGGCGGTGTAGCAAAGACGACAAAGGGACAACACCATGTCCGCGGTGACATCAACGTACTTCTTCTTGGCGACCCTGGTACCGCCAAGTCTCAAGTGCTCAAGTACGTTGAAAAGACAGCACACAGAGCTGTATTTGCAACTGGTCAAGGTGCCAGTGCCGTCGGTTTGACAGCCAGTGTGCGGCGCGATCCTTTGACCAGCGAATGGACCCTCGAAGGCGGTGCCTTGGTGTTAGCCGACCGAGGTACTTGCTTGATCGACGAATTTGACAAGATGAATGACCAAGATCGGACATCTATCCACGAAGCCATGGAGCAGCAGACCATCTCCATCTCCAAGGCTGGTATTGTGACAACACTACAGGCGCGATGCGGAATCATTGCAGCCGCCAATCCCCCGGCCGGCCGCTACAACTCTACCCTGCCCTTCTCACAAAACGTCAACCTCACTGAGCCCATTCTGTCACGTTTCGATATTTTGTGTGTCGTGAGGGATACTGTCGAGCCTGAAGAGGACGAACGACTGGCTCGGTTTATTGTTGGATCCCACAGCCGCAGCCACCCTCTTAGCCAACCGACCCAGGACTCGATGCAAGTTGAACAATCTTCCCTGCAGGCAGAGACCCAGGGGACATCTGCTTCGTCAACAAAGAAGGAGGGTGATATTCCGCAAGCCCTACTTCGCAAGTACATCCTGTACGCGCGGGAGCGATGCCACCCTAAGCTGTACCACATGGACGAGGACAAGGTCGCTCGGTTATTTGCGGACATGCGCAGGGAATCGCTTGCCACTGGCGCTTACCCCATTACTGTATGCTCTCACATATCTGCCTCTCGTAACAAGTCGAATTGTGCTAACATGCAACACACAGGTCCGTCACCTGGAAGCCATCATTCGTATCAGCGAAGCTTTCTGCAGGATGCGCCTGTCGGAATACTGCTCCACGCAGGACATTGACCGTGCCATTGCCGTTACGGTGGAAAGCTTTGTCGGCAGCCAGAAGCTCAGCTGCAAGAAGGCTCTGTCTCGTGCATTTGCCAAGTACACCCTTACAAGACCGGGTGCCAGTCAGAGAAGAGGTGCTCAGAGACGCACAGCTACTGCTTCAGCCTAAGACATAATCATCATTTGACGCTGCAGGTATGATGGTCGGGGTGTTTGGGCTTTATGATCAGTTGGTAGCCTGGCGTATTTAGGGGGTTACGTGTATGGCTCATGAATTTTAGACGGATGTATATGGATTGCTTTGTGGGAACTGTACCCTGGCGCCGGGGCGTGGTATCTACGATAGTTGCATAATGAACAAAGATCAAAACCTAGCGACGGCGCATCCGGTGTCTATATTTGCATAACCCGCCGTCCGTGTTGCAAGCCGGGACGACGTTTAAAATGGCGTGTGCACGATTTGCGTGTCCTGACTTATCACATCTTCCAGTTTTCTTCTGAAAATAAACCATCCTGAATCTATCGTCCGTCTCTCCACTTCATTATACACCCGATTCTTGGTCTATACGAGTCCTGGCACCACCCTCCAATACAGCCCTTCCCCCGAGCTCCGCCGTGGGCGAAGCCTCTCTCCTACGATTAGGCGCAGGTAGCATTTCCCGTCTCGGCATTCGCAGTACATGGACACCAGCTTTTTTAATAATAGCATGAGTTTATTAGTTTCTGTAGTCACTAACATAAATAGAAATAAAATGCACTACGAACAATTTAGGCCAGCAGCACAGGGTGGAGAGAATATAAGATCATGGTTACCGCCAAGTATCGTGGGTTCTGTTTGTCTGACTTGTGCCGTCTACAGACGGTCTCTTGACTAGCTGGCCGTTATTCTTCCTGTCGTCAAGTATGATTGCAGACACTGCAAAGAGCCTATGAGTACCTGATCGATCCTCTACATGCATCGGTCGACTTCCTGTTGGAAGCTCTTGCTAGGCCGGCACCTGGGTTAGCAGCTTTCTCTCAACCTTGGCTTCTTCATCGCCCCTGTTGTACGTTCAATGCCAGTGGATTTTTTCGAGTCACCGTCCATATTAGACTCGGCGTTCTTTGCCTCCATCTCTGCCAAGTTACGCCACGGCCTTGCAGAGCTGGCTTGGCGCTGTTGGCACGGGCTCCCCAGTTATCTTACCGGCGCCGATCGACGCATATGTTTCTATTCTCGTCTGCTATTCCCCGATTAGGAAGGAGAAGCCGGACCAGGGCCACTTAAGGTCAACTGTTGGTATTAATAAATTCATGTCAGCTAGGCAGCACCCCTCTCGTTGTAAGTTGGACCAGATATCTGGACCTTTCCTCAATCTTTTCTCTGCCCATCTAACAAATACTCCTTTTTAGCATTTTGAACGACTTTTGATGCGGCAGTAGGCCGTGTACAATCGATACATCAGATACAAGTGTCTTGTCATTAAATTACCAGCCCAGTACTATCTTCTATAGCTCAGTAATAGTATAGTCTTTCGCTATTTCTCCTTACATGCCGTCTTCGAGTCTGCCGGTCAGATCTCTTGATGCAAATTCCCACCCAAACCTCAAGTCACATTGCCTGGTTATGCTCTCCGTGACTGACGACCTATCGCAAGATAACCGTTCAATGCTGCACTTCTTTCAAGAAGTCGTGCGCGACACCTGGCAGGTCCACTTGCAGACCTTCCTCTGGCTATAGTTGGGTATTTCGAAGCGGCACGTCTGTCCTTCTGGACATGCATTGTCCTCGGTGCAGTCCCTGGCGTTGGAAATCGGGATGGGCTCGCAGCGGCAGTCACAGCGCTTATTAGAAACGGGTTTGGAAGAGTCGCAGGTCCACTTGCAGACCTTTCTTTGGCTGTAGTTGGGTATTTCAAAGCGACACGCCTGCCCGTCCGGGCATATGTTGTCCTTGGTGCAGTCCTTGGCGTTGTTGATCGGGACGGATGTGCAGCGGCAGTTGCAGCGATCTTTAGAAACGGCGGTTGCGGCGGTCGCGAAGGCAAAGACGACGGCAAGCAGAGATTTGAGATGCATTTTGATATATATTGCGCGAGCGCGTGCGCATGTGTATATAAGTGTGTGTCTCTGTGTGTGTGTACAACAGAGCCCATGCGTCTGACCCTACGCTTTTATAAGTGTTGAGTTGCCTTGCTACAAATACCTAGCAAAGTCTTTGCTACCGAGTACATATGTCAACATTAAAGCATTAGCTGCCAAGCTTGACGGCGCAGTGCAAGGACGTCAATGGTAGCATCCAAGGCCGAAGCTGACGTAAAAGCCAAGCCACCAGCCTAACTACCGACATGGATCGACGACGATGTTGGCTTTCAAGAGAGCAGGATGTGATCAATATTCGCTCATCGTTCGCCCTTTCACTTAGCGTTGGTCTGAGTTGCCAAGAACTGCGGCAAGACAACTATGAGTTGTGTCTCAAGTGCTATGACGTGGTGGAAACAGCGGCGCCCAGGAACTAGTGGCTGGCTTGGTACATATGTACCTATTTGAAAAGCGGTCAATGCTGCTCTCGGAACGCAGAATAAACTACAAGAAAGCCTTTGCGTTACCACAGTAAGTAGACAGTTGACGTCCGTCATCCCCTTTCGAAGACTGAGAATACCATTTTGTTTCGTTTCAGCGATTCTAACATTGAATTAGTTACCACCTAGACAATATGGGTGGATATTTGCTATGTGGGAGGCGGCAAAACTATTTGTGTCTGTCTCAAGATCCTGCTAGCCAGACAGAATGGAAAAGAGATACAAAGCGACAGTGTAAAAGGCATGTAGCGATAGCCCGATCCCGGTTCCCATGCATTCGCGTCTAACATATATTTATAGTATAACTCAACTCATTCCCATAGTCTTTGTGGCTTGTATCACTGTCAGTTTGGCGTTTGCCATGGCAGGCTCCTACATGGTGCCGCTTGAAGTGGAAGATAGTGCCTGCTCAGATCCGCCAATTCGAAGGGAATGGAGATCTCTGGGCGCTGCGGAGAAGCAAGCCTACATTAGTGCTGTCAAATGCCTTTCCGATAAGCCGTCCAAATTCGACAACAGCACTTCTCGGTTTGACGACTTTGCGCTGGCTCACATATCGGAAGGATTGGATATACACTATGCAGCGGCATTTCTGCCGTGGCATCGACACTTTATCCACACATTTGAAGAAGCTCTCAGAGCAGAATGCCTCTACAGTGGCTCGCTTCCGTACGTCATTGCATGATATATGGGACTAAAATGCTTGGTTAACAACACATATTAACAAAGTATAGCTATTGGGATTGGTCATTGGATGCCGCAGATCTTGCCCAATCTCCTATTTGGAGCACATCCGGATTCGGCTCCGACGGAACTTCGACTGGCGAGCGAGGAGTCGGAAACGGCCACTGTGTGACTGACGGGCCGTTTGCCAACTCGACTCGTAACTGGCAAGCAGAAGAAATAGGAAGCCAATTCAAGATATCGCGCAACCCGCACTGTCTCAGCCGGGGGTTTCAGACTGGTGATGCAAAGAAGAAGCTTCAGGCGAGAGTAACACCGGAAAGTATCATAAGTATACTGGAACAAGATTCATACGCCGAATTCTTCAAGAAATTAGAGGACCATGCGCACAACGCGATTCCGCAATTTATAAGAGGTGACTTTCTGTTGCAGACAGCACCAAATGGTATGCAGCAAATTCATTTCTATCTAATCTCGTGAATAAACGGGTTCTCTAACAAATTAGACCCTGTCTTCTACTTGCATCATGCCCAAGTAGACCGGTTATGGTGGTTATGGCAACGAAGGAATAATGGTTCTCGCATGTGGCAGTACCACGGCCCCATCTCTAATGTAAGATTGGACGAAACTAACCAGAATAACTCGGCGAGCTTGGAAGATGTTATATCTCTAGGCAAGTTTGGAAAGACAGTCGCCGTTGGAGATGTAATTAATACACACGCGGTTAATCTTTGTTATAGTTATTAATTTTCATTTGACTACAGAGCGAAACAATCTCAACCTTAAAAGCTATTAATTTAAAAACAGAAAAAAAAATAAGTACAACCCTTTTCATTGTCTTTTACATTCCATATTATTGGTGCCCAGAAGGTCGTTGCGCTCCATGTGAATGTACCGTCTTGCACCGCTTTTTCTTTTCCGTCCCTCCAATACGTCTTCTCCGCTGATTGCGGAAACTGTTGGCCAGAAGATGGGAATGCCAAGCCCGTTGTCAGCAGAATAATACAGGCAAGTATGGTGGAACGATCGCTGCCAGACATCATCCCCGACCACGGAGGTGGTTGGACGAGAGACGAAGGGGCCGGCGTGCATTACCATACGGCTCGTGCAACCCCATTTTATGCATCTCTGACCGCAAACAATACCAACAAATTGACAATCTTCTGCAGATGTTCGGAATATCGCACTGCCTGGTTGGTGGTACAACCTAGAATGAGTCAGAAAGGGCCACATACATTCTTATCGCGTCAGCTCAAACACATTAAAAAAAATGTAATAATGTTGCAATATTCAGCATAGTATCACATTTGTCTGTCCTTGTCACTACGAGATGACGCTGATGAATGGTAAAATTTGACTAACGGCGAAATAAGAAACAAGGCTTACGAAACCCAGCTCTAGTTACCAGGACAAAACTAATGGGCATAAAAGCAGAACGGCTCTGTTGTCCCGTTGACTGTTGGATGCTTGACTTTCGAGTCAATATGCATTTCTCCAGCCGTTGAAAGCGTAACTGTCGAGTCAATATGCATTTCATCGGCCGTTGAAAGCGAAGCTGTCGAGTCAATATGCATTTCAGCGGCGGTTGAAAGCGTGACTGTCGAGTCAATGTACATATACCTGCAGCACCAAGGCAGGGCCAAGTTGATCATCCATGCCTAAAGAAGGGAGACATGCTTAGGCCCCGCGTGGAGTCAGTCCGTTGTGAGGCAACTTGACTCGACGACAGCCCAGTAATAATATTAACAAAGACTATAAATAGCTCTACAGCTCCCATTCAATCATAGAATGTGTGGAATGTTCGTATTATCAAGACAACAGTCCTACAGCATCCATAAATCTTTAGCATATAACTGATTCCTATCCATATTCCTTCACAAACACAGCTGTTCAAAATGAAGACTTCTCAATTCCTGGCGGTACTCCTTACCCTTGCTCAGAGTGGACTAGCACAAAAGCACTGTCGTCCTGGCGAACGTTATTGCGGGCGCGGACTACTCCCAGATGGTAACTACTGACATCCGTTATATACGTACCAACTGGAAGCTAAACAGAACAGGGTGGACGAAGAAGGAACTTGAGGATACTGCTAAATTAAATCCCAACGTTCCGTCTCAAGGACTAGCAGATGTAGAGAATGTTCTCTTCGCGTGCCTAGTTAACAACAGAGTCGAGGCTATCCAATACTGCTGGGCAGGCTGCATCAGCACTGGGTCTGATACCGTGAATGACTATTGCGCTGATTTTGTAAGGTTCACCTTTAATCCTGCCCAGCGAGTTGTTTCTAATATTCGAAATCTAGAAAAAAGAATAGGATTTGACGTACAGGCCAAGTCAAAAACTAGGTGTTCTTCCTAGAATCCCATAGAATTACAGCAACATCACAAGGAGTAGCTCTATTGCCTTGATATAGGTTTTCCCCTGAATGTACTTAGGTTTTCCCTATATTGTAATCTGAATAGAAAGGCATTCTATCCAAACTATAGCTCTATTATATTCTACGACCCAGCTCACCGGCTGCTGCGTCGGTCGCAGGATCGGCTGACCGCATGAGCCCTAGGTAAACATCCTAATCTGATATGTTGACAAGGAATTTTATCAAAGTGGACATTGGTTTTGCGATATCGGCTCGTCTTATCACTAAGATGTATTTGACTGTCACACGGTTAGCCCACAACAAAGGTGTTGGGTCAACAACGGTTACTCAACAACAAAGAAAGTATCATCACAGGGAATCACGACTTCAAGATGGAGCAGTCGAGTTGCCTTGGCTTACCCTGGTCCTTGAGACTGTGTCGGACACGGCTCCTCGTCACAGCGTCGCCGACTGACTAAGATGAATAGCTATATTCATTCCATTGCCTTCTACTTGCCTCGCATCCTCTCATTTACTATTATTGGTGCCCAAAATACCGTTCCTTGGCTCCTTTCTATCCCTTACACGTCCTCTCCACGGGAATGCCAAGCCCGTTGCTTGCCCCGGCGTAGTTACTGCCACGGTGTTATTGGTAATGTTTCTTCATGTTCGGAAGTCGATTTCCGGCGTGTCGATGCATACTTGAGTTGCTACTAAACACCGATCTCGGCACATCGGCGACTGCACGTGTTCGCTCCGCAATTGAAAGCTTCAGACGTCGGCAATTGAATAGAGTTCAAGTTGTCTTGGCGCTGCATGCAGCTAGGAAAAAATCCCTCCACGTTTATCCAGTACTGGAACATCATTTACATTCATCAATTGATATTAATCACTGGCCACTACGTGCTAAGCGACAAGAATGACTTATCAGCGCAATCTGGCGTGAATTTATGGTAGTAGTTGTTCGTTGTCATATAAATTCCTAGTTATAGAGAGGATGTGGTGAAGTTCTAGGCTCGCCGAGGGCAAGCTACATATAACATTCCCCTAACCTATAACAAGCAAGATCGTCCATAAGACCTCTTCCTACAAAAGATTCTCTAAGCATTAGGTAAGATTGGTAATAGGTGGTCTAATGTAGGCAAACCAACAGTTGTGCCAGCTAAATCCCTGCAGTCGTCTAAATTTGTTTATTCTCTTCCTCTGGACCGTGGAACGGCAATGCTTGGCTCTAATGCTAAATTTTTCCACGGCGATGTGGGTTTGTCAGCCAAAATTTGGTTGGGCCATTGTGTATCGTGATTGTTACAAGATGATTCTGACAACAATCATATCTCGAAAAAGTATATATACAGATAATCTTGCATCATAGATGGTCGTGGAAATAATACAGCGCTCCAAATCACATAATACATCTTTCTAGAATAAATGGGCTTGGGCCTCTCTGCAATGCTACAGCACATCGCTCTGGCGCTGGCCTTTAGTAGCCATGTGAACGCTTACAATGATTTTCATTTTGGATTCAATTTCCATGATATCGGGTACGCGCCACAAGGGGTCAACATCTCCGTGGACCCTCGCATCATTCGCAAAACCCTCCAGAGAGTGCGAGATTATCGGCCAGTCACCGGTCTCTTTGATGACTGGACAGTAGAAGGGCCGAGCAAGGACAACATCACCAGTGTCGCAAAGTACTGGGCGGATGAATACTCCTGGGAAGATGCTCAGCAGCAAATGAACCGCGACTACAAGCACTATATTACCAAGGTTCCTGGCTCCGGCAACTACACTTCGGACATTCCTCTGCACTTTCTGCACCACAAATCGGAAAATGATAGTGCTATACCGTTGCTCCTGCTGCATGGATGGCCGTCAACATCACTAGAATGGTCCAAAGGCATTCGTCCCCTTGCAGAATCTTCGGAGCTGTCGTTTCACGTTGTGGCCCCCGACTTGCCGGGCTTTGGATTCAGCCCGCCAGCAACGCAAGATGGTCTAGGAACACGGGAAATGGGAAGAGCGGTGGATGCCTTGATGAAGCAGCTTGGTTACTCGACCTACGGCATTGCCACGACAGATACGGGCTGGTTTATCGGAATGTGGATGGTACATGACGTTGCCGACTCTATAATTGGCCATCTTTTCGACTTCTGGTACCCGAACCCAAACTCTACTGATATAGAACGCTTCCAGGCCAACCAGACGACGGCAGAAGAAACAGCCGTTATTGAATCCCTGCATGTCTGGGACGACTTTCACAACGCGTATTCCATGGTTCATAGTCAGAAGCCAATTGCCATGTCTTTGGCCCTGGCAGATAGCCCGGTGGGATTTTTAGGATGGTACTGGGACTTGAGCTACGCTATTAGCGACGGAATTCCACATAGTATGGATGAGTTGATTACGGATGCCTTGATGCTGTGGCTCCCCGGCCCGTATGGCAATATTAGGTCGTATCGACAAATCTTTCGAGTATGTGCAGAAACCACCTTCTCAAATTACTTGTTGCATTCTTTACACTAACACGGTTGCAGCCTGATATAGTAGACTTCCCAAAAACGAATGTACCCAGTGGCGTCAGTCAGTGGGGATGGGGTCATGGACCGTTTCCAGGTATCGCAAATTTTCCTTTCACGGTACGTATCATGTTGACTTTGGGGAGTAATATGATGCTGACAAAATATTCTAGCCTCGGAGCTGGATAGAACGTTTGTGCAACGTCACTTACTTCAAGACTCATAAGAGGGGTGGTCACTTTCCTGCCAGGACTCTACCTGAATATTGGGTATCGGACGTGCGAGAATTCTTTAAAGGTCTCTAGAAAAAAAAAGTTTAGAAGAGTTACAAAGTCTTGGACTATTACAATTTATGGATAAACTTTTTCTCAATACACTGAGCTGCACTACCAACTAATGAGCCTCGGGTCAATGCAAGGACTATCACGTTTCTTTTCAGCTACTACTGTTGGCACTCACTACCCTGGTCGGCGAGATGACATCACAGTAGGCATGACCTGTCATGAGAGTGCGGATCTCATATATAAACATGTCAACGTAAGTGAAGTATAAATTGCTCCTCTTCCCTCCCTTTCCCTGCCTAGCCACGATGACGCCAACCTTTCCTTCGTCTAGAAACATGGCCCTCTAAAAGCCTTTATCGCTTGGGGCGGAAAACCACGTAATATAACTGTTTAATATACCTTCTACGAGCTTTGGGTATGCCTTTACCTGGAAAGATTGAATCCTTCTCATCGTCCACAACAGGCAATAGTCTTTGTGGACTAATAAATGTACTTGGAGGCTCCCTACAGTGCGCCGATTCGGAAAGACCGAATCGAACTGCTGAAAAATTTCGGGCCACGACAGCGTGCCCTTCTTCAACCCTCGGAGCAGTTTGTCCTTGTCCGGCATCAAGGTTCTCGCCTTGCCGCGCCGTCTTTCTGTAGGACCTCGGAGGCAGCGATGCGTGAGGAACGGCACATGGTGGCTTGCGCCTACGCACTTGCGCCGTTGAGCTTGCGATCTATCTACCGATATTACTCCTTCATGACCATCGATCCAAACACGGCGCCAGCACCGGCTAAAAGTAGAAGAGTGACAATACTAGCCCCTATCCTATCCGCCGTCGTGACCGGTCGCGTCTTGTTTTGGAAATTGTCCGCACCCGAACCGGCGCTGGGGTCACCAGTTGATATACCACCCGAGTCCGCCGTGACAGGCGCCTTGCCAGTAACGTTGATAAGCTGCGACGAAACGGCCGCCAGGACGCTCATCTCTTGTCCGGCCCCTGTTGTGCCGTCATACTTGCCGCTCGCCCACCTGAATCCGCATTGTCGCCCGTAGGCGCCGCCGGTGCATTGCTTAACGGCGGCGGCGGCGGACGTCTTCAGGACAGGGTTAATTGTGTTGGCGGTGAACGGGGCCAGCTGGGTAATGTAGGAATACCAGCGGTGCATAAAGCCCTTGTATGTGATCATGTCGGTGGTGCAGGTACCTGCGTCTTCGCAGGTAATTTCCACAGCGATTCCTCCGGGGAAGAAAGTTTTAAGACCGTAATTTACAAGTTTGGTCACTCTGTCCGCCCAAACTTGGTCCTTGGTCTGGTGCGTGTTAGAGCCAGGGCATAGGAGAAGAACAGCAAGGGACATAGACGACGGACTTACAGTGTTGTACATGTAGGCCGCGCCAAGTGCAAAAATACCATTATTGTACGAGAATTCGGCCTTGTTAATGTCTGTACAGTTGTCGCCGACGTTGGCTCCGTCATAGATGGCGTATGTGGCGCTGTTAAGAAAGCCCACCCCTTCCATCCAGTTCCATGTGTTTTCTGCCCAGTGGGCGAAGGTTGTGTTGCCCGTGTACCGGTATAAGCGGGCGCCAAGGTTAAAGAAGCATCCGTTAGCAATGGATGCTTTGTAGTTGTAGCCGTTGTTCGCAAAGGGGATTTGCCAGCGTAGGCCTCCTCCGCATGAGCCGTCATGTCTGTCCGGGCTGGCCTGGGTATTAAAAACGGCTTGAGCGAGGGCAAGCCATTGCGGTTTATCTGATGGTGGGTTGGGGAATTTCATTTCTGCAGCCGTCATGGCACTCATGCCCCAGAATCCTTGATCATCATTGCCCAGGGAGGCCGTAACATTGGGGGGCATGTATGCGTCGTTCGGACCAACCTGCCATAGCATCGCCTGCATCACTTCATCGTTATAACTTGCATCACCGGTCCAAGCCCAGTAGTCGATAAGAGTCGCCCACATAGCACCGGCTTCCCACCAGTAATAGGGACCAGCAGGAGGAGGGCCGGGGAGGATGCCGAGTGTCTGGCCTGAGAGGTTTCCCTTGTAGTACTGCATCATGTCCCAGGCCAGCGTGCTGGCACTCTGTTTGATAGCGTCTAGAGGAAGAGCGGTTAGCCTAGGTACCCAATCGCGTCTTTGGATGCCATATTTGGGATTATGGGTCAGCACATATGAGTTCTTGCTCAAAAATATGTGCGTCGGTGTGGTAATCCCCAAGATAGGAACGGTGTAACGTGATGCAACTTTGTCCTCGTGCTTACCATCAGAATCGAGTGAGAAGGGTGTCACCTGGGCGCTGCCGCCTGTTGTGAATACCGTAGCGACAATGGATAACAAAATATGGCGCCTCATAGTGAATAGATATGGCTTTTTCAAGACTAGGAGTTGCTATTCACTCGTTGTCGCCGTTGCCGCTGCGACTATGGTCCCGAAGATGTGGTTCCCGGCAGAAAGCAGCTGCATATCTATCCCGGCTGCCGGATGCGAAATGAGATATAGATCATATCAACGAGGTATAGGAGGAAGCTAATGCTTAGCAGAATTCAGGGACGACTATGCGAAACAACATGAAGTGACCAAGACAGAATCAATCCATGCACGTGGCACATGCTCTAATATACGGCATATTCTCTGTTTTCCTTGCGTACCGGCTGTGCGGCAAACTGCCAAACTGGCCCAATCCCATCACTGCAACGTCCAGCCTTCGGCATTCACAATCCGTGGCGTGCCGGATTATCCGCCTTCTCGGAAAGGCACCCCCCTCTATGGCCAGGGGAATGCCGCCACTTCAATTTGCTAAAATTAGCCGCATACTCGATGTGAACGCGCGGCCGCCTCGTGTGGGCGCCACAGGGCTTTCCGAAAGAGAGGAGAAGCCGAGACTCTGCCTCTCGAACAGACTCATCCGTTATTACAAGGCAGGACCAAAAATACTCACCATGGACCTAGTTTTCTTTCTTGAATGGGTTCCTAAGCCATGGCAGCTTTAACTTGGCTGGTGACTCGGTATCAGGAGGCTATCCGAAGCGGCCCGCAGGCAAACCTGACGGGTTATAGGGTAGTCTCAACTTGATACGGGAGAAGAATATCTCGTACCTTTCCAAGACTAGGGCAGGTTTATATAAACTTTATAATACATAATTCCTGCCCCAATTCTCTAGCAAGATAGAGCCAAGTAAAACTAATTCCACTATTCAATACAAGCCCCAGATGGAATGTTTGGGATAGCATTGTTGACAAAGCGAAGTAGGTGCTGGTCCTTGATAAGCCTGCTTCTTCCGGGATGGCCGACCAAACGTCAGGTTACATATGTAATTTAATATTAAGTAATGCGCTTATTGGCTGTGAAGGAACTGCGTCTACTTTGTGGTGTATATATGTAGGAGGTACATAAAGCTGAGTGCTAAGACAGCTACAGAGCTACCAGTAGTTTCCACCTACAAATCGAGGTTTTTTTTAATCCTGATTGTTCATTCTATTCATTCTTCCCGTTCAAGAGAAACCGGTTACGCGTGGTCAGGTCCGGGATCCGGCTACGCAGTCTGATGCCCTTTCCACGGGAACAACCAAGAGCTTCCTCATGAAATAAAACCATGCGAAACATCTATATACCGATAGATTACGGAGCTAGGACTTGGTAGCCAAATATAGCGAGGGGCGTTTGGCTCCGCAACCAAAACGCCACGCTATCGGCTGGGACATCCATTTGCTCATGATTGCAGAGGAGCAGTCAATATTTTCTCCACCGCGCGCGATCTATTGCACCGGACGTCTTTCACAAAACATTGAATCAGACAGGGCTGAGCCTTCTCAACATTCTATTCGTCCCTGCTATGTTATAAAGTCGCCATCGAGGCGGGTCACCTCATGGCTGGGTCCGGAGATTGTATCGACAACCAAGTTAAAGTTTCTTTCTGCATGAACGCCGGAAAATTTTGGTCTAGAGCAGGAATAAATTATTCATATTTATAGTCGCATAGGCATATAGTTGTTCCCAGAGTAGAAAATCAGGGCTGTATGCCAGTAGCACCGTGTCTTGCCCCTCACAGCAAAATATAGATGACACGCGGGTCGCCATTGGCAATAAGCTCCAATCCGCCGTATTACGTGCTCAAGTTCTTCCACTAGAAATATATCTGTTCGAGGACTTGGTCGTCTAACGCCACACGCAAAAAATTGCGGTAGGGGAGGGGACAATTAAGAAGGCCTCAAATCCCCGGCGTCGCATGCCCCCTTCTAGATGGCTTCCGACGTGCATGTCTACGTCATTATCGCAGTCCAGTCCCAAAGTCAGCAAAACCCATCATGATAACCAATATCCCATGTCAGCATTTACACAATCATTATTGTTCCCTTAGTGACGTATAAGGAGGAGAATACCATAGGAGTCAACTGTTTAGCCGTTTGGCAACAATGGAGTTGAGAGTTCGTAGCCGTATCGCCATTGTCAAACTTAGTCGAAGTGTAGTTTTCAATTCCCAATTAGCCCGTTTCCCTGCTTCCTGAAAGATGAGGACAAAGCAATTCATCTTTTCCTTGAACAGTGTAACGGTCCTAATGCAACAAGTTTTGTAGCTCCTGTCTGTTTGGATATACATCCCATCATTCCCGGTGAATCTCGGCAAGCACAGCATGAGCCTAAATGGCACAAAGTACAAAGAAGTACAACAGTAGTAGTACTAGGACTGTCGCGGAATGAAGACTACACTTAAGAAACGTATGCATGATGCACCATTGTGCCTAATTTTTTTGCCGATAGGTAAAGAGTGGAATTATACGAAACTAGATGCCATGGAATAGAGTAGTGAATCGCAGATAGCAGCATGGTTCTGCTACCTTTGAGGCAGCGACATGTTGTGTTACATAAGTGAGTGTTCTGATTCCAGATAATTCCCGTCACATAGCATCTCGTATGAGCTGATGCGTTAGCTCATGCAGCTGGCCCATTAGCAACAGTTGCAACCGCCACATTGTCTCTACATGCCATACGTGGTTAATATTCGATCTCGAAGTTGGCATTCGTGCTGCAGCAAATCAAGACTTACATGCCAGTATGGACAATCACCAGTCCACTTTATTAACGATACATCAGTGATTCAGTACAATACATACACATATGGTCTCAGAACCTCAACTCACATTGTTGCAGCAGGAAGTAGGTAGGCAAAGAGCAGGAGCAGGAGCATCAGGTGCCTTGCCGGGACTCGGCAGGGCCATTGCTACGGCAGCAACGAGAACAGGGAAGACGCGGTGTAGGATCATTATGGTATGTAGGGAAGGGAAATTCAGTAATGGTGGGTTTTTGGTGCTTTCTTTCTTTGTTTGCTCTTGCTCTATCACGCCGTTCCGTGGGCTTCTTTTATACTTGGGTTACCGCCATTTGGTCTCATGCATTGTCAGCAGAACCAACGGCAAAAAAGGAAAAGGTTGCATCAAGACGACATAACATGCAGTCCATCGAGCGAATAATCGGCTACAGACGAGAACCTCTGTCTCATAATTTACCTATTGGCACGACACTGTATAGCGCCAAGACGAAGAACTCTTTGGTACTTGATCTCTTTATTGCCTTTTATGCAGAGTGTTTCTCTAGCAGGGTCACACAGCAGATTTATAGGGTTGAATGCATTACGTATGGTTTTGTCTACAACGGTCTCGAATACTTCTTGCAGATGCGAAACTGGCCAGAAACAATAGTTTTGTAAGCCTACTAGAACAAGGATGCGATCTGCATCTACACCTCCCCGGAGCATCGGCGAGTACAGCACCCTGTAACTTCTAGGGTGGTCACCCGATTAAGCGATCGAAGTGGTCGACGACTGAGATAGGCGATTAGAGTGTCGATTCGATTGAATTGATCGGGGGACCTCTCTGTTTACTTCTGGTATTACTCGCATTCACGCCATTTAACTTGGAATGTTGGACCCGCTGCAAGACTAATTAACCATACTTTACTGAATACCTAGGTAGAAGTACGGCCAGGTAGTCATACTACCCGAATCCCAGATAGAGTCTGCACGAAGAGGAAAAGGAGGGTAGAGCTTTCCTGTTTCTAGCCCATGCTGCAGTTGGTCAGCCAGGAATAACGGGACGGATCCTCGGAAAATGACACGTCGGACCCTCGCTGTAGCCGAGACGAGTAACTGATACGTAGTCTCATCGGTCCCCCTCCTTCTTCCCGTTCTTCCTTGAATCCCGATTGGAGTCAGAGACACCGAGGAGCGAGTAAAGAACAGGCTTGGTGCCCGGGATTTAAGAAAGGGTGTATCCAAATGTACATCGTCTCTGAGCCACGGTTACCTCATTGTCGAGAAGGTGCATCGCAAGGTTCCTATGGGCCAGACCCGTGCGAGTTGCCTTGAGATACAGTCATTACTGTTATTAAGGTACTGCTCGGTTGGGAGTGTGAGATGCTCGCTTCTGCCGTAACACGGGTAACGACACACGATAACACGAACGCTACAATCACGAGACCCAGCGTATAAGGCTCTTGCATCTTCTTGTATAAACAAATATAGCTTTTTGGTCATCTAGGCCTTGTGGAAACAAGGACTCTCGATGACAAAGACTGTTATTAGATGATTGAGCTACTGACTCCAAGCCCTCACTGAGCCCTTGTCAAATGCCAAAAAGGGTCCGCCGTGAAGCCTGATGAGGGTGTGCCAGTGCGACTGTGGATGGGTGGCTGTCGTCGACGGTCACATCAGATTCCTCTCCACATGCCTCCATTATACCTCACTCCGGAAGCAGAGAAATCCTACGAGAAGCGATCATCATCAGTTTTGGTTACCCAAGCGGACTATAAGTCCCTGTTTGACCCGGTTGTCAACATAATCATTGACCTAATAGATGATCAAGTATCACAGATCGCAGAGAGGGAAACAGCCAGTCAAGATATCGTCCTGGTTTGGGGTTTGGATCGTCCCCTCATGTAAAGAATAGCATTGCCGAGTGGTGCAAGGAGCGGGACATACAACTTACCACTCCAATATCCGGCGCGTAAGTCACATGCTTCTCTTTTGGCTCACACATTTCACTGAAAACTAACGAGCTACAGGGTCCGTTGTTGTCTGTGGAGAAGTCCTATGGGGACTGGAAGGTTCCATTGTGCGAGAAAGAAATTATGGCAATGAATTGTCTCGGATTTATGATCCCGACATTGATGCAAACTACGATAAAACCAACAGATACGTGCGGACAGATCGTGTGAAGGATGAAGAGTGTCTCACAGAAGTCATACACTGGGAGATGGGCAAGGTGCGGGCCCTTTGAGACTATTGATCCTTCATGGTCCGAAATTAACTGGCTTCGATGATTTATGGGTATACTATTAAAAAAACACATTTTAACTCGAATATCTCTACGTATCAGAATAGGAGCATGCCAAAGACCGGTACACACATGCTGTACTCTTGCAGCTTGGATGCCCCCCGAGACAATTGAAAAGAATCGTAAGTACAGAGATCCCCGTGGAATAGCATTGACCAACTAGAAAAGGCACTGACAAAGTTGGGAATGTCAAATATGACCTTACTGGCGTTGATGAACGCAAGGTTACGAGTTGAAAATTCTGTTACGCATTACAAAATTGACTTGACACTTAATATCTAACTTGATGATGACATGAGCTACTTGGTATTCCATATATTTCGCGACGGAGAAGAAGTCTGAAAGGCCGAGATAGAATTAGCCGGCTTATGCGGTAACTCGGCCACGATTCTCATGTGACAAGGGCTCGGTAAGGGCTCGGAGTCATAATTGGATTCATCTGATAATAGTCTTTGGTGTTAAAGGTTCTTGGCTTTCTCAAGGCCTGCATGGACCAGAGAAGTCGGAGGGAGCCTTATGCCCCAAGTCTCGTGATCGTAGCTTCTCGTGTAACCGTGTGACATCTTACCATGAGTTTCAGGATGAACCTCCACGACTACAGAGTGTACCATTACCGCAAGCACCTTCTCCTATTCCTAGCTCGGCTCAGATATTCTCAACAGTTTGTGGTCCTCTATGCTTCAAAAGTAGCCGTTATGCGTTTTCGTCAGTCGCCATCTTAATCTCCTGCCAGTCATCACCAAAAATTTCTACTTCGGCCTCGCAGCTTTCATCAAGCGCCGAATCTGTGACTAGGAAGCAACTATCTTTCTTTACTCCACGCCAGCCACGTTCTTGCTGCTCATTTACTCCAAAGAATCCAAATGTGATTTTCACGCCGGTGAAGAAAATAACTCTTTTTTGGTCATTCCAGCTGAACCAGCCACTACTTGATTGCGACCTGGCCCACGACGTTTGAACGCCACCGTGGGCAAACGGGTCAGCCTTGGAGACAAAGCCAACAGTAACGCGAGTGTCGGTGTCCGTCCAAGTTTTGATATGAATGTCTGTTGCCGAATATGTCCAAGTAACCGCACACAGTCCGTAGCGTTTCACGTCAGGATAATTAGCCAAGAGTCGACCGGAATTTTGCTTTAGCCATTCGAGAAAAGGGTTGCGGACGTCGAAGCCCTCAGAGACGACTTTGTCGTCACACATAAGCACGGCTCCAAAATCCGTAAACGTGCGATATTGTACTACAGCAGTTACCTCGGCGGGCAACCCGAGGGCCTGCAGCGTACCTCTGGCGGATATATCGACCGGAGTGTCGACGGTCGTGGTTGACAGGCAAGGACCCCATTGACCAGCGTCAGGAACGCTACGCCGTGGGAGGATAAACGGCGTATATCCCTCAGCAGCTATGTCATCCGGTTTCTCCAAATCAAACAGAGGATGCCAGTTCTGGTACTCATCAAGGTAGCCGACTTTGACAGGGCAAAGTCTGGTAAATGGTTTAGGTTGATAGAGGGCATAGCCAAAGTCGTGTGGCCTCTTCATAGACACCCTGTATCGATCAGCAGTACTGAGAGCCATGTCGAGTGTGGAGTTGAACAAGGATGTGATTCCAAGCGACTCGTGCCAACCAACGGCGGCAGGAGGTGTATGCACGAATACAGGGCTGTGAGAACTGTGTCGTACTTGAGTGGCGTTTGCATGCAAATGCTAACGTCATATAGAGTGGTCTCGACTGCAGCGTCGCAAGCCGCCTGGAGACGTTTGATTCATTGGCGCGTCCTACATATTCAGCTGCGATTGCAAAAGCTGCATGTGGTGGCGCCTAATTACTGTCTGGTTCCAACTTCAATGTTACATGTATCAATTGATTATATCTTCAGAATGTCAAGTCGCCGAGTGCGGCCCATACTGAACATTGTCGATGTTTGTTTGGTGGGCTGTCTGGCATGCGTGGATCCTGAAACTCATCAGATATCAAGCCTAAATCGCTTCAATTAGCAATGTCGAGAGACACTATTCCTAGCAATGGTCTCGTCGTGTCCCCTTACTCTTCGGTCTGGGCACTAATGACCTGTTGGAAAGATTCAGCCCAACGAGAATTCGGAACCCAGCGGGGGAAGCTGAGAGAAGAGTTGGAAGATTATTACTTCAATGTAGAGGAATACGATATCGAGTCGGACCGCCCGCAGTTATCATTCGGTACGAGACTGTCGACATTTTTGCAACATGATGCGCCCAATATGCTGTTGCTTCTCTATTATGGAGGACATGGGATAAATAGCGACGATAAGCACTGCATCTGGATACGGTAAGTATGAGTTACACCTGCTTCAAAATAGATTCATTTGCTTTGAACCCGGGGCTTAGAACCCAGACAGCGACCCTGTAACTGATACAACTTCGACGGTGACGGTCGATTGGACGGCCCTTCATGCAGTATTTTTAACTTCCTGTAAATCCCACGTTCTGTTTCTATTAGACTGTTGTTTTTCTGCCTCATCAGCTCAATACAAAGACGCGGAAAGCACCGTGGAAGCCATTGTCGCGTCGGGATTTGAAAGCGTGGCTCCTCTGCAAGGACAGGACTCTTTCACTACTTTCCTCAGGGTTGCTCTACAAGAGTGTCGAAAAAATAACGAGCGTATCTATGCTGGCCGGCTTTGTTCGCGGGTCTGTGCTAGCTTGAACCTGGAAAGGAGAATTCTAGAGCGTGGAGGTGGGAGGCGGGTGACACCTTGTCATATTACTTTCTCAAACTCGGACCATCGCATAATGATGTGTCCCTTGCCCAAGGCATCGAACTATCCAGTTACCCAGCAATTTATACCGCAAAGTAAGGGAGCCTCACCCACAGAACTTACAGAAGTGTATGTACTGCTGAGTGGGAAAAAACTGTTTGCAGATGCTGACTGCTCGTCCAGGCTCGATTTTTCAAGTCAGGCGGAGGAAGGACAGAGCAGTGCATGTGAGGCCAAAAGGATGATGGCAAGTGCCCGTTCAATCGGGCTCAGCATGGGGAATCGACCCTCCGCTGGAATTGAGTACAATTCAACCGCCGAGGACATTTTGGCAGAAACCGCCATGAAAGAGGCCGCAGAAAACAGGAACAGGTTTTACTGGGCCACACAGCTTGGAAACCATGATTTTCGTATGCTAAAGGTGCTTCCTTCCGGAGACTTTGACAGTTTGGTTGAGTGCAATATTGAAGTTTGGCATCTTAAAACCATTATTGACACATCACCCGCTTATAAAGCCGTGTCCAGTCGTTGGAGCGATCATGAAAAATCCATTGGAGAGGTCATCTTGCGTTCTGGATCCCTGGTACGTCGGCAACCCGTCCTAGGCCGCGTGGAAGATATTCTTCGTCGAATTAGGAACACGACCGAGCCCGTATATGTATGGATTGGCGTGTTATGTATCATGAATGGCACGGAAGAGCCCGCCATGCAGAATCTACTACCGTTAATTTTCCGAAGAGCGAATGAGACTGTAATATGGCTGGGGAAGATGCGGCCGACGAGAAGCGGCGACGAGAGAAGCTTAGCTTTTGATTTCGTACCCAATCTATGTCGACTGGAGAGTATCACCGTTTTGCAGACCCCAAGCAAAATAAAGCGACACTGGAACGGATTCGTTGACCTATTGCGTCTACCATACTTTAGCCGCAGATGGGTGTTCCTCGAAATTATCTTATCCACGCACCCCGTTCTATATTATGGAGATAAACGTATCAACTGGATGGACTTTTGTGATGCCGTCATCTTGCTTGGCTCTCAATTCGAAGATGTTGAGTCATTCCTTCTTCGGAAGACCCTCGGTTACGTTGGTTTTGAATATGACCTATATGTCGGCCTATTTCTGAAGGACCTGCGTGCCCTGCCGGCTTATTCCGTAGTGAAAACATCCCGGGAGCTTTTCGAAAAGGAGGTCAATGGGACCTTCTATCCAAGGACTCAATGTAGCCTGGAATCTTTAGTATCAATGTTACCCGCTTTACAGTCTACTGATGCTAGGGACGTCGTTAATGCGCTCGCTCCAATCGCGACCGATAGAACCTATTGGGAGCAAACTATAGCGGGGCATGAGATAGACAGCTCTTTGGACGTCTACCAGTTGTTTGTTGATTATTGTGTCAACAAGTCCGGGTCTCTTGACATTATATGCCGGCCATGGGCGCCTCAAACTGAGACATTACCATCCTGGATCTCCAGGACAGATGCGCTCCCGTTTGTGTCTGACAAAAGTGGAAGGCAGAATGGTGAAGTATTTGTTGGCTATCCGTTTCGTAAGCGATATGATGCTTCTAGGGCTGCAATCTTGAAATCTAAGCATGTGGCCATCTTTGGGCAGCCGTCACCACATGGCGTGTGGCATCTCGATGGTTCCATTACTGTGTCTGGCTTTATTATCAACCAAATCAACGAAAGGACCGAGCATGCGATACGGATGGGCACACTTCCACCCGATTGGATCCGACTAAGCGGCGGGAAACGTCGGGAAGACGGCTCATCGTGCGCAAATGACAATCTGTGGCGTACGCTTGTAGCAGACAGAGGACCGGATGGGATTCCTGCTCCGTTATGGTACGGTCAGGCATGCCAGTACTGGTTGGACATTAGCAACGGAAAGAGCATAGACATGCGTATCATCAAAGGCAAGCAGCACCCAACCATGGCATTGGAGTACATCAAGCGAGTCAGATCAGTCATTTGGAATAGGGTCATGTTCGTAACCAAAGGGTTCTCAGGCAGTCGACTCCTTGGACTTGGACCCGCGAAAGCCCAGATAGGCGATACAATCTGTATTCTACATGGCTGCTCCGTCCCTGTTCTTTTGCGGCAGCTGGGGACCCAGGATATCTGGGAAATTGTAGGAGAGTGCTTTGTGTACTCCCTCATGGATGGAGAAGCAATGAGTGTCGACAATATCAAGGCCACCCGGGAATTCGTGATTAAATGAGCTCATTCAGAGAGTAAAGGGGCAAGACTGTTAGTTTATCGTTACAGATGCTTTTCTGGACGACCCATGTTGGAAACAGATTGCAAGAAATGGCCGGTTATTCGGTCGTTGTCTCCTCAAAACCCGCGTTATATGGGAATAGAACAAATTGCATGAAGTGTGATGCGACAAAGCCTTATTGCCTATAATTTACATCACGCTACAGGTGGTGCGAAGGGCATGGTTGAAAACCAGCAATTATTCGGGTTACGCCGGGTGCGAGTTCACAACAGTTCGAGAACTCAACTCAATTAAGAGCAGCAGCCGAGCCGATATCACCTACGTGGAATATTACTGAAGATGCGAGTTGCAGACCGCAATTGACTTGGAGGCATAGACGTTGCCGTACCGGGAAGAGTCCTTCTGAACCTTCTTATTAATCGCGCTGGGTTAGTTGATACTACTTCGAGTTGATGCTCGCTGCGCAAGAAAAGGTCTCAGAATCCTACTGAGTGGTAACAGGGGGGTGTATGTCAGTCGCCTTAGAGCCATAGGACGAAGATGGCAGCGACAGGAGTCACCAGGCTATATTGCCTTTGGTAGGCAGCTATTCAAAACAGCATGGCTCCCAGCCAGCCTCACAGTTCGCGCTTTTGGTATGCTAGGACTACAGGGCAAGTTTGAAATCTGCATATTATTTACTGTAGTCACTGCAAGCAAGATTCTGGCCCAACAAAGCTGAACAAGAAACAAGTGTCATATACGTACAATTATAGGCTCCTATAAATACCAGTTTAAAGAGAAAATTATTTTCAAAAAAAGAAAAAAAACGCAACCCAGCCCAACCCAAAATAATCCTCACGCCGATAAATTACAAGCCCTTCTCAGATGACCTCGTTTTCTGGTCCATCTGCCTGCCCATTCAATTCCGTATTTTTGTCCAACTGTTCCGTGTATGGTGTGTAATCATTTCTCGTCGCAGGCATTCAATGTCATCGGTAGAAACAAAAGAAAAAAATTATAAATGCTTCCACCTAGACCTGGGAATGAGGCGTCTGGTTGCATGCGGCGGAACATGTCGAACAATTAAATCGAGGCCTGAGGAACCGACGAATACCAAAATAGGGTGAGTTGATTGGCGATTCACCGGTGTATATAAAGACATCGTAGAGAAAACCACCGCTTAGACAGCCTAAGAAGGGGGCGACTATAGGTATCTACATTTCAGGTGTCAGTCCCGAATGTTGTACTAAAGGCAAGCGACGGCGAGCAAAAGTACATACCCAGAAGTAATAACCGCCGGCTGAAAAGACCTCAGGGCCATAACCAGCCATGTACGTGACCAGTCGAGGGCCAAAGTCACGGGCGAGGTTAATCGCATAACCAGTCTGCCAGCCAAAGCCAGCACCAATGCCGTGAACAAGAAAGAAGAGGCCCAGGGGCTTGAGGGGGCCAGCACCAAAATTATTAAATTCATCAGACAGTGCAAAAATAATAAACTGGAGAATTGAACTAGCAAGAAATTCATCAAAGAACATGCTGGTACGTGATATAAAAGCAGCAGCAGGGTACGTGGCAAAGAGGTCGGCAGTAGCATTCGGGCCAGAGACGGTGCGAACGCCCACGCCACCCTCGAATTCATCAATAGCAACACGGTAGTTCCCGTATACGATGGCAGCGGCCACTATACCACCAAGTGTTTGGGCCAGGGCGTAGATGGGGAATTTTCGCCAAGGGTGGCCACGATAGACACAGCTTGCTAGGGTAACGGCTGGGTTGATATGGCCGCCAGACTTGCCGCTGACGTACGACCCGAGCATAACACCAGTCCTATACATCTCATATTGTTAGCTCAACTGTCGCAGGACTATTGTAGAGGAATTTCAAGACTTGCCCCCATCCCCATAGAATGCTCTGATAGTCGCCCTTTGCGCCTTTCGTAAGGGCGCTCTGTGCGGTAGCGCCCAAGCCGAATAAAACGAGAATCATTGTTCCAAAGAACTCGGAAAAACCATCCTGCCAGATAGTTCGGATTCTAGGCCATCGAAGCTGTTCTATATTTGAACCTTTGGTAGATTCATCATTGTGATAGATGGAGTCTTCAACGTCAAGCTTAAGGGTAGGCACAGATGTATTGAAGAAAATGTCTGACCCTAAATTCTGGGCCGCAGAGGGGGTAGCCATGTCTACCGTGTGAGTAGGACAAGAGAAAAATAGAGCCGAGCTAGCTGACAACGAATAAGAAAAGGCGGAAGCGGTTTAGTTGAAGATGTCTGAAAGGCGAAGAACCTCTGTAACACAAGGCCGGATCACACAGGCCAAGGTAGAAACCTAAGACTAGGACGAGAAAATAGACACCAAGTCTTGGGATGAAAAAAAAAGGCCGGAGTAGTCGTTGTTCTCTTCGTTTTTTGTTCTTCATTCGTAGACAAGCAAGAGAATATTAGAGATGGATGGGGTTCAAGTTGAATGTGCCGGTGTCAATGTGCCTCTTATCTAACTCCCTTGAGCCGATTTTAATACGCCATGGCTCCTATGATGTAACCTGTCCATATCCAAGACTCAACGGCACAGCTGACAAGCACCTATAACTGAAGCACAGATTTGTTCATTATAGAGCGGCTTTACGGGGTTCGCTGCGCCGACATGATTCGTTGGATCCCAGACAAAGTGGCAAATGAAGCAGTGTGGCATACGCGCGACAACTCGGGACATTGCCATGTTCATGTTCATGCACTAGCAGCTTGACGCGACGTGCAGTGGAGTCGCAGAAGTCATCATGATCAACGCCCAGAGGTGAATGTGGCCCTCATAAATCTGTATTTGAAACGGGCATGACATCATGATATTGCCCAACAGAGAATTGCCATCCAACGCCGCCATCGCGTCCAATTGCCAACTGAAAAGACTTTGCAGCAAAATTTTGCACACTTTGATGTTTCTTTGACGCGGTTCCCTTATATGATGTAAAGGGGCGGCAAAGCAGGGCTGCCTTTGGCCAATATCGTGGCTGTACGGGACACGCATTGAACTGGCACCGATGACAACCCCGGCAGCCCGCACCGTTCAGCCGGCGGGTGGGCCAGAAACCAAGGGTATCCCGGCGAACCGGTCGGGTCGAGAAAGAAGTAGAAAGTATGGAGTAGGTTGCATGGCGGTCCAAGGCTGACCGGTTCGGTTGCGTTGGCCCGACTAACCCTAACCCTCTCTACTGAATTCAGACTGCGCCCGTGTTTGCCAGGGTTGATGACCATTTAGCAGGCCCAGGAGGGCAAAGAAGAAGCCCAAAAAAAAATATAAAGAATAAAATAAAGGCTGAGTATGGAATGCTTCCAAGACGTCTGGTTCTGGACATGCAGAGTTTCCTCGGTTTGATTGCTTCTTCGCCACAGCTGAAGATTGGCCTTCGTTGCCAAGCGTGTGGCAGTACGAAGTCGAACAATTGATGAATTTTACCCAATGCCGACCGGAGTTTTGTTCCCCATCCCCCTGATCCGCCAGAGCATCATCAACCATCCATCATCGATCCGAGTGGCCCGGAGGAAAAATCGCCATCGCCCCGCGTAGACGCGCGAGTTTTAAGGGTCGCGATAAAGTTGAGACAATGCGGTGTTTCGAACACAGCCGAGGTTCTCATGCGAGGGTCCCAGTGACGTAACTGTTCAGGGTTCAGCGGTGTTGCAGTTTCCTATAATAGAGGGCCGCATGATTTTGCTCAACGTGGAGTTCATGGTGTGTTGGTTGATCAAGGAGACAGTCTGGCGCCTCTGATGTCACTTTAACGGGCCAATTATTCTTCAGCCTCAACTTTTAATTTTTATCTGGTAGGAAGCATCCCACCAGAACGCGTCGTGATGCTATCTTTCTGGATCCCGTCATGGTTTTTATTACCCTCGGCTCCTAACGCGACCGCCGAAGAATCGACATTGCTGCTCCCAGACTACCGCCTACTCTTTACCTGTAAGGGATCAATTGATTCATTCAGTCCAGCTATGAAGACTCACTGGTCGAGGGCAACGCACAAGACTTGCCAGTCGATGCAATCCACCGGGTATGTAGTGAGTATGCTTCACAATATCTTGCAGTCCATCCAAATTTATCCTGAAACGTCGACAAAAGCTGAAGCTGACGGGACTAGTAGGACGAAAAGACAGCTCGTTCGTCTCCAGGCTTAAAAAAGCCAGTACAAACCAGTTGCGAAATCTAACAAGGGGTCATCTGCCTTGTAGGCTCCTGAGATACAATACGCATTGGCCCTTTATGGCCAGACACGACGGCCATGCGCAGCAACTCGACTGTTGAATATTGAACATTCCCAAAAGAAGCATCCGATATACCAATCCCCCGAAGAGGAGAAAAAAGGACTTGTCGCCGGGTTCAAGAGCAAGTCCCATCTACCCCTATTATCGGAACATGATGCAGAAACAGACCTCTCGTAGGTCGTCGCAGACCACGAGCAACATAAATATGGCCAGGAGCCCTTAGGCGAAAGGTGTAAAACTTTCGATTCCTATAAAACTAGACTATAGAATGAACCCAGAAGTACCCAGAGCCTCCAGCATACAGCTCCCAATATATGTACTCCGAATGACTATACTCCTAATGCCGCAAACCTTTCTTACACAGCCGGGGAAATCGATGGGGACTTCCGCGCATGCACTCTTGTGCATACAAACCATGTCCCGGTCGTCAATGCCGTTAGCAGAAGCGTACATACGACATATACCCAAATGTAAGGAGATACCGTAGATTTGTCTGCGTCGTGATTCCAGTTGAAGAAAGTCATCGAAAACAGAGTCTTGAGCAGAATCTTCCGTTAGATATAAAGGTTCATATGATGTAAATCAAGGCAGACGTACCGCTACAAATGTGGCGGGGAGGAATATCATGGTCAAAATAGCGATGGACTTCATTTGAATCCCATCATACCTCGCAGCTTTGGCAATTTCCAAGGCTGAATGAGAAATATCTATAGTTGTTTTCGCATCCAATTGAGCGATTTTGCTCCATTCCTGTTGCAACCGTTGTTAGACATTGAATACTGGCATTTACCTTCACTGCACTTACCATTTGGGTTGCCAGTGTCATACCGTCCATTATACCTGCACAGGCTCGGATCTTTTCATCATACTCACACACCAGCTCTCTAAGCCTATATTTTATCCGTTTTCCAACACCATTCATCAACTTATCGTCTGTAGTCTGTTGGCATGGCATCACAGTCGCGATATTGGCAACGGTTGCCTCGTTTGTGTCACCAGCACCGCTGGAGAAATACTTCTCAGATAGCATATCAGCATGGGTGAGCATTTCCAGAAGCTGTTGTCTCCAGGTCTCCAGACCATTCTTTATGTGGCTAATATTTAACCACAATTCTATCGAGTTCGAGTCGTCCGAGCCCTGAGATATTCCAGATTTCTCACAGGGAGAAGTACTATAGAACCGTAGTGGGTGATTGACGACATTGAGAACTCTAGTGATGAGCTTATTCAATGCTTTTTCTACCATTTGTATCTGACGGTCTCTTTCTATCTCTGCGAATATAGTCGGAAGGGTCAAGGGGTGAAACACTGCACAATCTGATGTCTCCAGACGGCGAGTGATTATTCGGATTCGCTCTTCACTGCAGCCGTAAAATACAGCCTGAGTGGAACGAATTTTTGTGCAGAATGTAACGGAAAGTGCCAAGTCATCGGGGTAAGATGCGGATGAGCGGCAATTGTATACTACGCGGCCAATATTAACAGCCAGTCTCAATGTAGACGAGCTCAACCGAAATGGGCAGCAGTACATACCAAGTCTTGAGTTTCCAGTTTGCCGATCTTTGACGGACTGAGCTGAGAAAACAGCGCTGGTGTTTCTATTGATGACTCTCGAAATTGATCTGTGAATGCTAAAAGCGTTGATAATGCTTCCAAACATGGACTGGGGTACTGGTAGATGTGAGACGACCATACCGTCGTGCGGCTTGTTTGTTACACGTTTGGCGAGCCTACCATTGCATATCAGTACATCTCTGAGGATTCTTTGGATGACGTCTGGTCTTACAAGACAGTTGTCCCATGGCGTTTTTTCTCCACCTTCGCCGAAGCCGCCTTTGTCATTTATATTTTCAGCATTGTCAAGCTCAATCGTTGAAAATTTCAGACTTACCTGTTTAAGCCAAGCCTTCCAGTCTTCCTCCGATTTCAATACTCTGGAGCGTGAACTTGACTGTCTCTATGCCATCGATAGAACGGTTAGCTCGGTATAGAGTGGGTGGGCCTTTCTCAGGTTGACAAACGTCAAGTTGGCGTGACAGCTCCAAAATAATACACTCCCCAGGCTTGAATCGAAAAACGTTGAGATCCTCATCGCCGAGCAATGTGTTTTGGTGCAGCCACTCCATGTGTGATGAGCTAGGCGACAGCTTGTCTCGAATGTCCATCTACTCCGCAACACAAGTCTCGTCTGTGCTGTTGTTTTATAGCCTCTTAGGCCGGCAGATCTGCGCCTGCATGCATATCAGGCAGATACAAGAAACATCCCCGGTGTCGAAATGGCTGCCTTTGTCACACAACACCCCTGCTGTGGCTTGCTCTACAGTAAGCAGAACGCACTTGGCTATTCATAGGTATATACTAATGGACCACAGGCGCATTATAGTGTACCATTCGGTAGTGGCATACGCGTTTTGGTGACATACTTTTTGTCTTTCACTGTATATCACAAAGGTAAAGGCAAACATGCATGCAAGCAGCTTCATTGTGCCATAGCCTCCACTCGATGGCAGTGCTACCAGTGCAGTCAGCAACGAGATAATTGGACCAGACATTTCTCGCGCTTCGCATTCAGCCCGCCTGCAGGTAAGCCCGTCTATCCTACGTGTTGGCCCTTTGTTCGCGAGAATGCAGGTGTTGTTTGCGACCCTACCGTGTTGTCGCTGCCTTACGCCGGCAGCTTCGGCATTGGGCTTCAGGTACTTTTGGGTTTCAAAACTCAACAAAGGGAATCATCATTAATTACAACTATATAAGTGTAGTCTTCATCGTAGAATCTCCCTCGTCAGACACACAACGCTACAAACTCCTCGGTTGTCTTTCCCAGTCTTTCTTCGCGCCCGGTTAGTATTCGCGACTAGAACGCCGACAAAAATACTCTCAGAATGAGTGAATTCTTTACCCAAGCCGTCAGGATTAGGTACAGCAGCTTCGAGAAATTGTCAGAGGAGCTGGACCGCATCCTTGGAAAAGGCAATTGGAAAGATCCTGAAGTGGTGAGACTACTATATCTACTGCTATGATAAAGCTAATGGAATACTTAGAGATTTTGTGACCAATATACGCTACGCGTGACAAGGCTGTTGACGGACGTGAGTTTGAAAAGGCACATTGTATCAGGATGCTCCAACTAACGCTTTATGTACTAGACGGAAATTGACAATATCAATCGGAACGTCAGCCTTCATTACACTTCCAGGCAGTGAAAGACATGTTCGGGTTGCGGTTCTTGGTACTTGACGTTTTTGGGCTCATCTTGTCTCCATGGAGGCTCTCCTTTGCGTCGGTATCTGACACATTAGCAAAGTCGGTGTGAACCGTTGGCACGCCCACTTCAGAAACAGAGTCAACTGGTCTTCTTCTATAGCCTCCTTAGTCTCCCCGAAGAAATTCTGTCTGTCATTCAGGGGTCATGGGGAACAGAACAATGGATCTTCCCGACAGTGACGATACATTTCCTTTAATTTTTTCAATACTTGATCGCTTTTGTGTCGCTCCATCGGTCTTACGATCAACATGTGCTCCTCAATATATCTAAGGAATTCGCGGAGAAATTTACTCGCATTACGGTAAAGATCATTGATCCACTGGTAAAATCAGCTGGGGTTTGAATAGCGTAAATAGCCGTCAATTATTCAACTGACCTCTTTCACCGCTTGTTTCACAGTCGCCGAAGGACTTCCCGGTCCCCCAGGTCTCCAAAGATTGTAAAACTTATCTTGGCCAAGATAGGGTAGGGAGTCCTTCTCGCCAGCTCTTTTCAGAGAAAAAGCATCAACTCCATCCCAACCTTGGACCAGCCACGTGATAAAGTCCAAGTACAAACAACCCAGTGACCAGATATCAAAAGGACGGGAAATTTCGTCCATGGTTTCAAGCTCTGGAGCCTTGAACGTTAGAGATACAGCGACTCCTTGTGCTGGGACCTTGGTTGTCTGTTGACTGTGAAACCGCGATAGCCCAAAGTCGGCAATTTTCAGGACACCATGTCCATGGGCCCCTGGCTCCTGTTTAAACCAAAGGACGTTAGCACACTTGATATCACCATGCCGCCCGCAGTTTTTATCCTCCGTGCCGTCTCCCGCATTCGAAGCTGTCAAACTTGTCCTAGGCTGCGTATTATGAATTCCGTGGAGCCCGTCCGCCAGTCCGAGACATTGCTCAGCGAACCAGAGAACCCAGCTGCGGTCAGGAACGCTCGGGTGGTGTGTGTTCCACAAGTCAAGAAGACTGCCTCCTGTTGCCCACTCGAAGAGAAGGTAATACAGGCTTTGATACTCATAAGATGCGAGGAGGGTGACGAGATGACGATTCGGCCTGAGTTTCCGCAGGGCTGCCACCTCGGAATCAAACTGAGGTCGACGTTGTAACTCTTTCAGGGCAAACCACGGATTTGAAGCGCCATTCTGTAAGACTGTCAGGATGACATGCTAATTGATAATAAAGATATGAGTAAGGCCGCGGGTAACTTGAGCGACTTGCCTGTCTTTGGAAATTGTGACACGCCGGATGGATCTGGACTTTCCGGACAACAGAGCCTGCCGGGGCACTGATGGGAGGGCTGTACACAAGCCATGGGAATATGGCTCTGTCTTCAATTTCATAGAAAGCAGCCTGCTCATCTCTCATCATGAAGGACGGTGGTACCATATACCATTGATAATTGTCAAAATCCCGAATGTCTTTCTGCGGCCAACCCTTGAAACACGTCGGGCTGGTTTTCTTGCCATCAATCATTCGCACCAGGTCAAAAGTGGCGCCCTCCTCGTTGTCTCTCATCAGAGGCAAATGCTCATCGTAGATTCCAGCGTTCATGAAGTCAATCAATGAGGTTACTTTATCCATGAGAGCCAGAATGGCCAAGATCTTTCGAGCGGGTTTGCGAGATGGTTGGTGCTCAGCACTCCGCGCACCAAACACATATTGCATGAGTGACGCAACAGAATCCGCCGGGAAGGCGTTATTATGAGCTTGCATGCCCTCGGATCGGGAATGCTCCCCGTGTGAATCAGAATAGAGTCCCTTCAGCATGTGCTCCACAGTCTCGCGCTGAACGACTTCGTCGAGCGAAGTCGCGGGTAGGAAGTATTTTCCCGGATCGTACGCACATTTCGTCAGTTTCTCCCAAACTTGAAGGCTGAATGACTTGGGATCGGATCGCTTGTCCATGATGGGAAGAACCTCTGGACAAGTTCTGATCGCTACTGGGAGAAATTTGTTGACAACCAGAATCATCGTCGAGGGGCTCGCGAAATCTGTCCGCAATATTCAGCTCCCAGCCTTGTATCCCCCAGCCTATCTGTTGTACAAATTGCGTCAACTATGCCACACATCATCGACTCCTGTCTGGATTAATCCTTTCACCGAGCTGAGGACTGAAACTGAGACCTGCATTGATGCTGACCACTCACAACAGGACAGGGGCAACCCATTCGATGAAATGTTAGTCATGTGGCAGCACCTTGTGCTACCCATACCGGAATGCTGAATATGCAGGATTAAAATGAGGCCGGTGCCCAAGTCATGCCAGACGCCTCCGCCTCACTTTACTTCGCAATCCCGCCTCGTTTGATCCCCTCTCCCTCCTCCCTCACGATCACATCCTGAAATACGCCACTCTCTGGTCTTCAATAGACAGAAAATCCCGGCAAGGTAGGAACTCAGCAACATGCCAAGTCTTCTAAATTCCTTTCGTACAAATCTTGATTCACCCATCATTTGACAGCCATCGTTCACCAGAAGCCCAAACGCTAAAACAGAGTCCAATTGCCAACATCACGGTCATGCCGCAGGGTTCGGAAACGAAAAGCTGCTCGCCGGCACCTAGGGAGCGACGACAGGGACAGCCGATTTCTGGGCGATTTGTGAATGCAATAAAGCTGGAGCAGCTTTTAAATGCAAAGTTCGGTAACGACTACTTTGTTGAGGTGTGTATTGCCCCATTTACCATCTTCTTTTACTTCCCGCACGTATCTAACTGTTACCAGATGCGATTCGACAACTTCACTCTATTCGCGGACGAGCCGCTATCCGATGCTGAGATATCTAAATGTTACAGATGGTTTTAGCGCTGTTTTGTGCATTAGGGAGAGATGTGACTCTTTGGTGGCAAGAGAAAGACTGACGTGTGGATAAAGAACAGTCAATTAGTTGTTTGGTCTCATGGTTTTTCTCAAGTGTTTTATTTGTTCCTAGTATAGAAACCTTTCCTGGAGCTATGGTTTGTGTCCATAGGTATTCGCCTCCCGGTAGTGCTGCGTGACTCCAAAGGGCTGAATAAGGCCCATTGCTTCGTGGTATTCCACGAGCTATCTGCGGCGAGCCGGCGGCGTAATAGATCGTTACGTCGAAGCATTCCCAATCCTGCTGGGATGTCATCACGCGTTGCTCGTGACACGAGTGGCCAAACAACTAATAGGACGACGTCCCACGTGCCACCTGCTCGACAATGGACCTACACCTCTCAAGGCGAATGGAATAGAATGCGGGACAGTGGCTTTCTATTTACAATGAGATACAAGTGACATATGAGGCCTAATTGGAAACGAGCCATGGTCTGACGCATTATTTGACAAGGTTATCTACTGTAAGTACAACCTTCCCCAGTTTGCATAGTGCATATTATATATACTCGACCGCGTATTCACTCATTCTATAGACAATAGTGCAATAAGGTTGCAATACCCTGAGATCGACGCCCGCAAATCACAAAATTCTCCTCGAAATCAACACACGCACATCCCTTTTCGGCTTCTTCACCCCAGTCCCGGGTATCATAGCAGGCAACTCCCACGCTCCGCTTGCAGGAGCAATATCCCAAATACTAATAATAGCTGCACCCAAAGACAGGATCTCCCTTTCCGCAAACGTGCGCCCCTTGCACATACTTGGGCCAGTGCCCCAGGGCTGTAGTCTGCCATAGCGCGCCACAGATTTACCAGACTCTGAATCCACTTCGAGGAAGCGCTCCGGGACAAAACTTTCAGGGTCCGCGAATACCAACGGGTCTCGGTTGATGAGCGAAAGCGGCGCGGATATAAACATGCCAGAGGGAAGCTTGTGCTTGATTCCGCCATCGTTGAGAGTCGTGGGCTTGGAAACATACCGAATCGATGTTGGCTCATTCACCAGCCGATACGTCTCGAATATACTAGCCTTCAGGAGCTGGCAGTTGCGCGAGAGGGCAGCCGGGTCCGTCGACATGATTTCGGGGGGGTCTGCCCGGGACAAGCAGACATGGGGCGCCAACTCGGCTCGGATTCGACCCAAGAGGCCCGGCGTCGAATAGACGTAGATGAGCAGCCAGAATAGCAAAGGGTGCGTATTTGCATTCTGCCCCCATAACATGCCAAAGTCTCCCCATGCGCGTTCTGCAAATGACCAACCGTCTCTCGCGTATACCCTATTTCGGCCCAACGCGGCGCTGCTGACGTCGGACATGTCGGCACCAAAGTCGACGTCCTCTCCTCGCTGATACTGGTCGATTCGCCGGTACAAGGCCTCTATTTCGCGCAGAATTCGGGCTTGGGCCACCCGCCCCTGCTTGATCGCCTTGAATGGAGCCCAAGAAGGAACTCCTATCATCAACAGCGGGAACAAGCCATTGTCAAACGTCCAAAAGTCTTCAAGCAGCTGTTGATACCGGTTGAGGAAGTCCTCGCCGTAGAGGAGAGGTATTGCCATGCAGGCGCCGAAATCGCGGGCCAAGCTCTGGAGGTTCGCTTCGACCACGGCTCGCTTCCCGGGGCCGGGCGCAATCACTCGAATGTCGGCGGCGCGTTCCCACCGCTTCATGTGTGCGGGATCAGTGGAAAAAGTCACAAACGAAGCGGCTCGCTCCTCTACTCGGGCCTTTTCTACCGCAGCGGTGACGGCGGCGTCGTTGAGGAACAGCCGCTCGACGGGTGCGAGAAGATCCTTGAAGGACTTTTCGAGCTTCACCTCGAGGTCTGGTGAGTCGACGGCCCCAAAGACTCGCGCGAGGAGGGTGTACTGGACGGGCACGGCTGTCAGGGTGTGGAATGACTGCGATATGAAACGATCTAGTCCAGGAAGATTGACGAGTATTTGATGGGTGGACGTGATGCCGAATAGAGAGCCTCCGTACCGTCTGATAGACGAGCTGCATCGTGTTAGGCATCGTGGGTGATGATCAGCATCATTGGTGCTCTACTCACAAAATTCGGCGACCCAAGCCATCTCCGCGCAGAATGTAGCTTGCCACGGCAATCTCAATGGTCGCATAGACTGGAAACAAGTTGTGCTTCTTTGGTCTGCAAATCATTCTCTGGCATAGGACCACAATGATGATGGCAATTACGATTTTGCCCGCTACTGACTCGAAGAAAACATGCCACGCGGAGCCGAGAGTCGCATTTGGCACTGGCCAATTCATGCTGGGTGAGAATTGGGAGAGCCCCCCGTCCAGGACCCGAGCCTCTGTTGCGAGAAATCGATCTGTGTGTACTGAGCCTCACACCAATAATGGAATGATGGGAAACGGGATGATATCTTCGCATCGTCGCAAGTTGTTGATGGCAGAACCAGCACTTGTTAATGCTTGGTTCGAGGGGTGGAAGATGTGAGGTGTGGGCTGGAGAAAGGCCGACCGAGACATTTTTTTCAGCGACAAGGCTGGCACAGGCGTCAGAAGTCATCCATTGATCTTGAAAAGCTTGATTGGTTCTGCGGTGCAGGGTTATTACATGGACGATTGCACCGTCGACCTGAGCCAACAAGTTTTCATTTCTGGCAATTACATTGCGGGCCAATCAAGATGCCAACTACGGGTTCTGGGGCATGGTGACTTGTGTATGCAAGACATGGTTGAGATTACATTGACGTTACATTGTTCATTCATTTCTCGGGCTCATCCTTGGAACAGGCTGCTTTTTGAGCTAGATCGTGCATCGAGACAACTTTGAGCGGAGTGGCATAGCTGCGGCTACGATGCCCTACATATGTGGGATTTTTTACCAACTGTGCTGCAGGGCAAAAGTCGAATCACCCAATGATGATTTACCGTAGCAGCTGAAATGATGTATTGTGTATACATGTATGTATTCCGACAACATCTCGGCAACAATTGTTCAGACCATGTCTAACGAGAAACTCACAATAGCCGCACCACATTGACAAGATGCACTAGCGATTAGAGAGTAAGAATAGGACGAGCCTAATCCCGAAAGAATTTATGTAACGTGGTAGTCAGACATCTTTCCTCGACACTGTGGGAGTGTACATGTCACCACAATCAAGCGAAATGCGTCGAATTTGAGGTCATCATTATCGGCAACCACCACGACGCTGAGGGTTCCAAAAGCATCATATGTCACAAATTACTAGGAACAAGTGGATTTCTGCCGTGTACACTAATAGCAACATGATCCTCTATTTCAAGAGGACCATTGGGGGCACATGGAGATGAATTGATATATCTGATGCTGGGGCCTTCCGGCATACAGGGCCGGCTGGCCTTCGCAATCTCCCCATGCTGCGCATTAGTAAACAGTAAGCTCATTCGTAATGGGGTAATCACCACCCTTGGGCCTGCTTCGAAATGTGACCAAGATGTATCAAGGAAAAAGTACCAGCGTACAGTACAATGCAGTGCGCAGGCCCTATGCCCTCCAGTCTGATTTCATCTCTGCCACAACGGCAACATGACCTCGAGAAATTATGTTACACGGAAATGGCCCAATGTCAAAATGTTACACAAGGCCTACGGTCACGAGACCTAGGGCAAAGTCCCTCACCGACTTCTTGTATAAATAGACGTCTTCGGTCCCTCAAGGCCTTAAGGAAAACCAAGGACCTTTGATACCAAAGACTGTTATTAGTTGAATTCAGCTAAATTGCTCCAAGCCCTCTATTGAGTCCTTGTCACATTTAATCTCATTTGCGACATGCTGATATCTCGCCCGGATGAATCCATTGCAGCATTCCTTCCAGTCGTCGTCCGCCTGTGAAAATACTTGAAACTGCAATCTTTGGTTTAGAGGCTTTGCAGATTCTGACGCCAGGTGCATGACGAACTGTATCTCCACGCCGGCTGAGTCTCGTGAGACCAGACGTTAAAGGGCCTTTTGAAAGACACGTCTGGTCGCTTATGTCGAAGCCAACAACGCTATCGCTTGCCTTTGCGAATTAATTCGCAGCATCTACTGTCATGATATTCATGCCAACCCCTGGATAGATCAATTTTCCATTCACTGAATGGTCTTCAATCTAGGATATTTCTGAAACGCGAAGGAAATTTCGCCACCCAGCTTCGAAGCGATTCCAGTCGCTTACCTGCTGGCCTAACAGGTCCAGCTTTGCTGTGACAAGTGCTTTACGCTTAGAGCAATGACTCGATTCATCTAATAACAGTCTTTGGTATCAAAGGTCCTTGGTTTTCCTCAAGGCCTTGAGGGACCAAAGGCCTCTATAAATACAAGTCGGCGAGGGTCTTCTCCCCTAATCCCGTGACCGTAGCCCTCGTGTAACAGGGCCATTTCCCCGTAACATCTCAATTCTTAGCAAATGAAGGAATATCAAATCCGGTATCTAGGCGAACTGGCAATCCAAATATATCTAATACCATGGCTTAATACCCTAGAGACAGCTCCAGAATACCCTATCTATCTGTACAATTTATATAATAGTAGAGCGTAAACTATACTCAAATGTACCATTCGCCCTCTATCTAATGGCTATAGATCTGGAATGCAGTGTCGATAAGCAAGTCTTTCTGTCAGTAATTGGAGGTTATACGGCCAGCTTTAATAGAGCAATCTAGCCAACTTCCTGATACTTGACGGAAAATTCGCCCTCCTTGTTTAATATTTAACTGTACGAGGGGCCGCTATTCCCTAGGTTATGATATAAATAAAGGCATAGTCCACATTCAATGCGGCCTATGGCGGCCAATTGTGTTGGCAGCCATGCTGCCAAGTCAAAAAAAAAAAAAGGCAAACTGAGATCCTCCATATCAAGTTTTTCCTTCTTATCGCCTCAACAATGAAGATGTCAGTAGCGTCGGGGCAACATCTAGATTTTGCCAACACCATCTATTAAAACGAAGTTCAAACCCTAGAAGAAAGCGTCAGCACAGTAACGATTGCCCGAACCTTTACATTTAGCAGCTTAATTCGATATAGATATCTAATAAAGGCTAAATCCAATGTCATATTTGACCCTTTGGTACCAACACTGTAACAGATGCAGTTAATAGACGAGTTGGAGTGTCCCAATTTAGTATTCCGAGTTGTGATTCCAAGGTCGCAAATGTCGATTAGGCTATATATTCACCAGCGACATATCATAACATCGCCCCTCAGTGATATGATCCAAATATTTAAACGATGAGAGAGTCTTTCATCCAAAGCAAGAAAAAAAGTATTGTAGAATATACAGAAGAGATATCCAAAATCTCCGCAACATGGCGCCCCAATGCCTGCCAGCCACAACTCAGCTCTCTATAGTATCGTGAGATTTTCAAAAGAAGCTACATTAGCGCAAACAAGCACCTCAGCCAGAATATACAGCCATTCCAATCCAGCCAGATCGAGCTCCAAAAGAGGACAGGTCGAGGTACTGAGACAGGCTAGGTGTACGGTCGCCGCTCTTTGACCCCTGGAGATGGAACACGGCGACAGCCGCGCTGCCTTGGAGAACATAAAGGCTCGAGCGGTCCACGGCGGAATCAAAAGAGCCAGTGGATCGACTGTCCCCAGTGATAACAAACTTGGTTCTGCCGGACACGGGGTCAAGCGCGGTGATGTTGGGCGACGCGCCGTCAGACAAGTACACGGTGTCAAACTCGCGCGCGAAGACGGACCAGCAGGTAGCGCCCTGGCCAGGTACAGTGATCTTGTTAGAGACGGCGACGGAGAGATTTCTCGCGATGGAAATGTACGAGGCGCCGTACGCCGGGTCTGTGACGACGCCGGCCGAGTCGGAGAGGAAGGTTAGGGAGAAATCGAGCAGTAGGCCTGGCGGGCGGGAGATGACGGGTTGCGGGTTGATACGGCCATTTGCGACTTGGTAGGCATACACGTAGCCGGGGCCCATACCATTGCCCTTGATGGTGACGAACAGAGCCGTCTGCGAAGGGTTGAAGACGATGTCGGAAACTGAATTTGGAGGGCCGACGGGGGGCGTTGTTTGGTTGATGGGCAGCGGCATGTAGTCGCCCAGAGGTTGGAGACGATCGAGAGTTTTAAAACACTGGACTCCCGCTCGTCTTCCGGTATTCGTGACACAAGCGATATCGTTCTTGTCCGAAACAGCCACCGAGTTGGGAAATTCGCCGCCGGTATGAACGGGCTCGCCTACGAGCTTTGGGCTGGCAGGGTCCGCGTCGGGTATTTCAAACCGGGCCAGCGTGTTGGAGCCGGAATTCACCGTGTAGAGGTATTTTCCATTGACCACGACAGAGTCCTGAGAAAATAGAGGGTCTGGATTCGGGGTCAGTTAGTTTTACGCTCTTTGAGCTCCGTTTTCTGAGAACGTTGGCCAGACTTACCGACACTGACTGTTCCATTCATGTTCTGGGAAATAGACCCGCGTCCACCAGTTGGGGTACGCACAGCTCTACTCTTGTCCAAAGAACCATCTTGCAGGATCGGCAACCCGATGATGGAGGCGCCGTCTGGGTTGCTGTCAAGGAAGAAAAGAGCCCGCTTTGAAGAGCCAGGCTTTGGGATGGGGCCGCCACAGGAAGAGGGAGAGGTGTCCTTGTCGTCCTTGACGCCTTTCTCACAGCCGCCCTCACACTTTGACGGGACACATTGAGCGGCTTCGGTGCATGCATACATGGTATTGCTGTACTTTTCAATAACGGTAGACTCGGTGACGGCAGTGACTACGACACCAGAGCTTTGGACTTTGACGTAGCTGAGGACACCGCTATCGCAAATAAGCTCCGCGCCTGACGAGACCTGGCTGTACTTGACAGCGTAGCCGAGGACATATTGGCCCTGGATCTTGGTGAAGACGCGGCCGTGCTGTTCTCGCTCGCATGTCTCGAAGCGGAAGCTGCCCTTGAGATCGAGGTCATACACCACGCGCCAGAAGAAGCCGGCGGCGCTGCCCGGCAGGTTGGTAATTTCGCAGCGTCCACTGCGGATCTCAAACTTGAACGATTGCGAGAGCGTGAGAAACTCTTGGACTCCGATGGTTGGTCGGGGGCTATTTGGCACGATACTTGACAATTCGGTGGTCGATGTGGATGTATTGTGTTTGGCCCAAGTCAAGTTGGACGGAACTTGCTGCCAGTTGCCCGGGTTAACAGTTGCTGTACTTAGCAGTGGACCAGCCTTTGCCAGTCCAACTAGCACGGCAAGACTTGTGGAATACTTCATTTTAACGAAAGGCAGAAAGGGGGGTTTGCTTTAGAATGACTTGAGTCTCGACTGAATGTTGAAACAAGCTATCAACATGTCGGGGCGAATATTAGGAGTTATATACGTATGGCCAATTCGTTGAGCATTCTGAAGTACAACCAAGTGATTCCAAAGGCTTTTCGGCCTTTCCACTAGCAAAGAGTTGCAGTAAGCTAGAAGGCAGTACAGAGGCTCATGCCGTGTTCCGCGTTGACATGGAACTTTACATTCGACAGGGACCATCCTTGTCGCTAATCATCAAAGCTTAGCAGACATCCGCCGACGCTAACCCAAGTCAAGAACAAACTTGTTCTGTCCATGGGAAATACGAGCGACCGCAGGAGTGAATTGTGCTCTGTTACGCTTGGTTAGTGCAGGGCTTTGTTCGTGCAGGGTCACTCAACTCGACACAACTCGGAGGGTATCTGCTGTGCCTTGTGGGTACGCGCGGTAGAAGATAAATAAGTGAGCTACAAGATTCCTCACCATAACAACTAGAATAGTCACACTAGGCTGTTTAGGACGCCTGAGCCGGGCAGTGTAATGGAGCCCTTCATGCCAAACTGGACACTAAGTCGGTGATAGATTCACTAGCCGGAACTAAACTGCAATACAAACACTCAGCCTTGGTTGTGTAAAACTAAACATCTTCCATGTTAGTACGCATTATTCGTCCGTGCCAAGGCGAGAAAACGTGGTATACAGCCATTGAGCGCATGCTGTGCGTGTAAACCGTTTTCTCAGCACCATCGCATAGCAATCCCTTCCGGCCTTTTATGCCCAGGGGGCTTGAGCACCTTTGCTCCACCAATTTACGACTGGACGTTCCATGATTTAGCAAAAGCTAGCGCCTTACTTCCATCCCAAGGACAAGTAGTTTGGCTAGGCGTGGTTGCACATTGCAGATACTCATGGCCGGAGTTTGCGACGGTTGTTCGTATTACTGGTTGGCAGGGCGTATCTTTGGATCGATCGCGAAATGCCGGACTATTACTCTCTACCCACGCCTAAGTCGGGGTTCTGCCGGGGTGGCTCCCCGAACAGCCACCAGAACGGGGCGAGTACTTTGGAATCTTTGGAATCAAATTCATGCCAGGGGTTCAAGGACTACGCATGTTACCCACCTGCCGACCATGACGAATACCAGTAATCTTGTAATACGCCCCGAGACCCCTAATATTCATTGCGAACCGCTACAACTGGCCCAGCTCACGCGGTTCCATGTATATCGCCCTGGGGCCCTAGAGCAAGCCCCGGCCACGGCGGATAAAGTCGTACAAACCGATAGCGAAGGACCTCTATGCAATATTGAGACTATCCGTATCCGGGTTATTTATCAATCATAGCGACACTAACGTCCAGTTCTTCCTTGCGGACTTTCTAGCCAGACACTGCTCCCTTTGATATCGTGACTGTTCTTAATTGAGGCGAAGAGAGGGTATTGTTTGACAACTTGGATCGGCAATATCAAGTAGATCCACTAGACACTAGTGTCTCCACGCCTTTAGCAGATGCTCCATTTACACGAGGCGACGTGGCATTAGGGTAGAAGGATGGGATGAACCGTTTGGTAACATATGACGAATTGTTGTCCTGTGCGAAGAACCATGGTGTCAGAAATTTGTGAAATTGTACAATGTACATCCAAAAGATAATAGAATCTACTTCCACTTCATGGTACTCAATAAATCACTGCATTATGATGCTATGTTTCCTAAAATTTCATGGGTCCGAGCACCGGTCATGCCATAAACAAAGGTATCATGTGACAATTAAACGTGCTTTCTTTCCAATTGCATAATGCTGACGTTGCCATCGTAAATCTCTGCATGTTTCCTTTCGTCTGAACAGAGGTTTATTCTGGCGGTTGGAATCAAAGTCTCGTACAGGCTAGCTCTTCGCTGAATCTAACAGTATATTTAAAAAAAAACTTACTATACAAGTCAAGGGGGTAAATACCACCGTCGAAAGACGATTGACTGTGATTGGTCCTTGTTTTCAGCTTTGATGACACAGTGTATTGGACGCCTGGTTTCCGTGGTTCGAGGGGCTGAGTCTGCACATGTGGTGTCAAGTCTGGTTACATTCCCCCGTCATGATGGCACAGTACGTCCCAGAACAGGCCATGGGCCACGTATCATGATGCAAAGTGAAGCTGTTGGTGGAAAAGTCTGCTCCGAGACTCTTCCAACAGCATCTACAGTAGCTGAAACACCAGATTGTTCCATGGCACCATGGACATCGCGGCAAGCCTGGCGTACTCGATTGTCGTTATTCTCGTTCTGCATCTGAATTTCTTGCGACGTCGTCTCCTCGAATTACCCGTGGTTGATGCCCAGCGCCTCGTGGCAAAGTCTCCGGCGTGGGCAGTATGGGCGGCGATTATTGCGACCGGAATGGTGAATTTTGCAAGCCTCTCACTCTTTCACGCGCGACGCATAACAGACGACGCTGGACGGTTCGTGATTCACGGCTTTATCACAAGTCTCGTATATCATTGTACCAAACGATGGATACCGGCTGTCTGGCATGTCCTGAGCAGCCAAGTCACCGGCATCAGATTTCCCCGGCTCAAATCGTTGACTCGGTACGAGTATTCCGCGTTGCCGCAACACCATGTCCGACTTGTGAGAATCAATGGCCGATTTTGCCGTCACAAGTTCCAGTTGTTGCAATTTCCCCTACAAGACTGCCCAGCGTACGATGCCGTATCATACACATGGGACGGTCAGAACAACGACAGGCTTCTCCGTCTGGGTGACGCGCATCTCGGCGTCACAGAAAATGCATCCATCATTTTGCATGGCTCCGTCCCGTGGGTTGGGTCTCGATACATGTGGATAGATTCCGTATGCATCAACCAAAATGACTTGCACGAGAAAAAGACGCAAATACGGGTCATGCAAAAGATATATCAGCGCGCTGCCTGTGTCAGAGTGTGGCTTCTACCGCCGAAAACCATGCAAAGCATTGTACGACCACCTGAATGGGAGCACGACGCAAAAATGCAAGTCGTGTGCGAAAACATCTTTACGTCAAGCAATGCAGTCTTGGGAAATCATCTCGAAAACCTCCTGAGTCACCCATACTGGAATAGAGTCTGGATTGTTCAAGAACTTGCCGCCTCACAAAAGGCAATAATCCATTTCCGTCATTATGTTATTGACTGGAATGTATTGCTCGCATTCGCCGACAAGCACTGGCCGCAATCGCTCCATGAACGATTCCAGGTTCAGCTCTCCAGTTTTGCTTTGCAATTCGAAAAGGGGGCGTCTGCTAATACTCTCCGTGGAATAAGACAGATATCCACCATAGGCCATCATCAAAGAAAGCTTGCTGGTGGCGACAAGTCAAGCGTGTCCAGCCTTCTGACAGATTTCGCGGGCTGTCGGGCGACAAATCCCCTCGACAACGTCTATGGACTCGTCGGCATGGCATCGCCTGAACTCTCGACATCTGTCACAACAAATGCCATGAAATTTTACGAGATAGACTATGGCCATTCGCCTCTGAAAGTTTATACCGACATAATCAAGGGCGCTATGCGACTCGGCAAAGCCTACACGGCCGGCCATGACGATTTCGCGAGTGAGATTTTGATGTTTTCTGGAGTCGGCTGGCCAAGATCTGTTACAAGTCTACCATCGTGGGTAACGGACTGGAGCTCTCTCCCGGACTGTCTCATCGATTCTTTTACTAGATTCAGGCGGGAACTCAGCGCGGGCGGCGGGCGTTACTCTCGTGCGTCTCCAAACTACATGGTCCGGGGAAACTATCTCTTGGTATCTGGTGGCTGCCGGGTGGATAGCATTTCGGCTATTACGCAAATGATAGACCACGACAAGCTCGATAGACCTTGGTTCAGCGAGATATGTCGTATTGTTGCAAGTCAGCTATCGCTTCTAAGCGTAAATGATGTGAAGAGGGCAAGATACAGTAGAGACTATCGGCAATGCCCCCCTCGCTGGCAGGGTGCAATATTTAGGACCTTGGTAGGAGAGCCTGCCTCGTACTGGGAAATGAAGGTGGGCAACGGATTCGGGTACGACCGGCCAGACGCCTACAGAGATTGGGACGTTCGACAAGGCCGTCTAAAGGCAGCTGGCTTACGCGAGTATCACCATAGAAACACTCTACCCAACCTCGCGGAGTTGAGAGATTCATTTGACTTGTGGTCCAACCTCCCCCTTCTTACGCAACGTCTTGATGACATTATCCGCACGAGCATCTTGCGGGACCAACCAGAACTACAAGGACGACAGCTCACGAAAGAGATAGCAGAGCTTACTAAGAGCTTGAGATCCGAGATCCGAGAGCATTGTGCGCAGTTCGTCTTTGTGTGTCGACAACAAACTCAAGGGCGATGCTTTGCGCTCACCAGGACCGGTTATATGTGCCTGGTCCCACCTGGGAGTCGGATTGGGGACGAACTGTTCGTTTTAGAGTCGTCAAGTCTTCCCTATCTTATTCGGCTTCAAGATTCATTACAAGGATTCAGAATACAACCGCAAAGTCTCAAGGGGCACTTAGTAGGGAGCTGCTTCGTGCTGGGATTGATGAGGGGAGAAGGAACACATGCAGCTGACTACCAGCATGAAGAGGAAAGACAAAAATGGGAAACTAAAAAAGGAACTGTCGTCTTGCTATAGGAAGATCTAGGCTTGTATAATTAGACACGTAATAAGAATTATGCTTGTATAAGAATACGAATAAATCTTGAAAGATTTTAAAACGTATCGTGCTATATCAGGTGAATACACTTGATAATTATACCGGCTATATAATTTCCATGTATTAAGTCTACTTCCGGCCACATCTGCATTCCAGTGCTCCTTGTACGTACAGGCTAATGAAGAACAGTTAATGCTTTAACTGCGATGTACTTTTACCCCGCAGGGTAAGCAAGATATACAGTTATGCTCTTAATCTAAAGGAATTATGCGGAAGCCAAGTATGCTCACATCTACGCTGCATATCCGCCGGGTGCACTTGGGATGAAGATGGCAGCAGTATTCCAGTAACGGGCAAGCGTTTACTGACAAAATGATAATTACTATTCTAGGTATGCTAGTGCTAAGGATTACGCGCCACTAAGTGGATGTACCTTTGTGTGTCGAAGCTGAAAGACCACATGCAGATATTATGGCTTTTCGAACAGCCCTCGAAGTAAAGTCATTGGTTGGACGATATTGTATCCGTGTTGAATTGAAACGACAACGTTGTACATACTTGCTCACTAGTTGCTACAATAAAAAGGTCCAAATCAGGAATATATAACAGCGAAGAGAGCGCCCTTCTAACATATTCTCATAAAAGAGCATTGTATAATAGAATCTTTGCATCCAGCGATATTGGACTGGGGATTACAAACAAGTCTCTCAATCTATAAAACCACGGCAGTGATAGCACCCAGCAGGACGATAAAGTTGACACCAGCCTTGGAGCCCGAGCTGACAGGAGGGCGGTTCGAAGGAGCCGCATGGGTGCAGTTACCGTTGCACGTCTGCGAGGGCGCAGTCCAGGTGTTTGTGTCTGCATGTGAGGGCAAAGAGCCCGTACCAGTGGAGACATTAGGCACAGGTGCAATTGTCTCGGTAGGCTGACCGGCAGGCTGACTGATAGGTTGACCAGTAGGCTTACTGGCAGGCTGAAGGCTGGATTGAACGCTGGACTGCGCTGTGGGAACCTTTGTGGGAACTTCAGTCTCAATAACGGGGCAGATTGTCGTGTACAGAGGGATAGTTTTTGTGGTCGTGTGAGGCCGAGCAGGACAGTCAGTTACAGTCGAAGCACACTGAGTAATGGTGTGAATCTCGGTGGTGTAGACAACTGAAGTAGTCCAGCTAACAGTACTCGTAGGAGCCACGGTAGAGTTACCCCATGAGCTGGTACTCTTGATTGTGGACAGAGTAGACGGGACCGATGTTTGAGTGTGAGTGTGAGTGTGAGTCTTGGTTGTGGTGTGGTTAGTGTGATGAGAGTGAGTAGACACAGTCTCAGTCTCTGAGCTTTCTTGGCTGCTGGTCTTGGTAGGCTTAGGGGTAGACGAAGTAGCGTGGTGAGTAGGAGTGGCGGTCTCAGACTCAGAAGTGTGAGCAGGAGGAGGCAGGTTGACACAAGCAGGAAGGGCAGGATCATTGGTAGGAGTCTTGAAAAGCTCAACCTCGGCGTTGCGGCGACGGGTCAGCCCAGGGAGGACCTTTCCACCGGCTCTATTCCATTGAGGAAGTTCCTGGGCAGCAACGGTATTAGGGTCCTCGCCTGCGTTGAGACGTCGAATAAGCCTGGAAGACGCGACGTTCCCGCAGCCGACGTTGAATGCCCAGCTGACAAGAGCGCCATACTGGTTCGCGTTGAGAGTGACCTTGGCGCTTGTGTCTTGGTAGATGCAGTTTTCGGCAACCTATCAAAGGAAGTGAGATTGGGTTGGCACGAAATCAGGACCCGAATGTACCTACCGACATGTCATCGCTAAGAAGCTTCAAGCCATCGGCCTTGGAAAGAGGAGGGAAGGGATACTTGACCTCTGCGCAGTTAGGCTTCTTGCAAAGATGACCATATCCGAGAGTCTCGAGGTGCTGAGGTCCAGGGTCTGGGTCTATGAGACAGCATGTTAGAATAACCAGACTTCACTATCTAGCCTTGCCATTCGTATACACTCACAGACGTGGTCGTACCATCCTTCAAAGGTGGAAATGAACTTGACGGTAGCTTCATTAGCCTTGGGAGCACTGCAGGCATGGACAATGGCAGAAGCGCCAAGGATTAGAGTAGCCGATCTCTTAAGCATTTTGGCTGCAATTAAGAATGTTCAATTAAAGAATGCAAGGAGCAAATAGCGTAAGGAGTGTTTAAAAGTCAAATGAATGTCGTGGTCAACAAAACGAGTGTGTTTCACGATCGAGCCAGGGAACAAGAAAAGAAAATACGTTATTTGAGTCAAGAAGTAGATTGGGACGCTGTGTATGCCACCCATCTTCTTATACACCAGTCGAAAGAGTCGCTTTTCTCCAGAGCATCCCCTTTCAACCTGTAACTTCCTATCCTAATGAGCCGAAGATCTTTTTTTAGTTCCATCGCCACAAGCAGCTTTCAGCATGGGAAATGAGTAACACACGCTAACATGTCTAGCGGCGGACAAACCTTTCCCCTTCTTACATGAAGGCCGGGCCGCTGATGTCCGAATTGAAGCTATCAACAACATCTCCAGGGAGGACCCTGGTGACCTTGATGCAGTTCTTAATTCTGTCATAATCTGTTCTCCACCTTGGTAAGATCTTCTTGTACGTTTTCGTGGACTCATGCCACGTTATGGTGCAAGGATCTGCTTAATCCTTGTCTATAGTCGATCTGGTGCAAGATTTGGCATGGTCGCCTGCTGAAGGGACGATCAGCATTTCTTGTTCCTGAACTTGTGCATGTTTTCTCACAGGGGTGAAAAGAAAATATGGATGACGTTTTCCAAGGTACAACTCTCTTTGGAAATCTATGCATATCATTGCCGCAGTTCGAGGCTCGTTCTTCGCGGAGACAACGATGTACAGCCTGAAACATTCCATTATTAAGCCACGGGTCAGCTTGGAAGTGCTAGAGAGGCATACCACGCCTGAAATAGACATGGGCTGCCAAAATCTAACCCATTTCAGTCTGTCCTCTTTGGTGTGCCGCGGACGGTCAGCCACAGCGCGGCGGTCAGTCGAGCAGCAGTAGATTTTGCAACTAGTCATGGTAGAAGACCTCCATAGATGATTTGACGGTACTTCCCCTCATGTGGTCCAATTCTATCAGCTGATGTCGATCTATCCCAGGCCGCGCTAGGACTTGCGTTTGACGTGATCTGGTCTTGACAGCCGTCGGACAAGGATCGGCTCTTAAGATTCGTCCAGCCTTGCGAGTTCCCCATCGAAATGAAACCAGACGAGATGTTGATTATTCTACATGCTGTGGCCGTTTTGGATCTTCAGCTCAATCTGGGAAATGGATGTGTTGTGGAAAAAGTGGCGTGAGTGGTTAATTAAACCAACCTAAATGCTGGGAAAACGTATTGCAGATCCGTCCTATTTCATTCAGCCAAAACGCCACCTTGGCTATCCAAACGTGCTGGCCGAGGGCGTTACGCTGTTTGTCTGCCTTCAACTAGCGTCAATACAGGGGTACCGGAAGAAGAATGTTTTTGTAGAATTCAACATCAAGGGTTGAGCGCGCACGTCGCGGTGCTATCCAAATGATCGTCTTTGCATCGTATCTCGTACTGCAGGTCGCTGCCTAGTTGAGAGTCCCCTCTCCAGATATTGAATACGCCTTCTAATCGCTGCTCATTTCAAAGTAAACGGCGCTGCTTACGACACTTGCCAGACTAGCAGAGATCTCGCCCACAAGACAAAACGACTTGACGGATTTGCAGCCGTAGATGCCGTGCCAAGTTTCTGAACACAAAGTTACAACGGAACGGTGATGCACGCGGAAAATAACGTCTTGATAAAAGTTGTAATACACGTATTCCACATGGCAATCATCATTCCTGCGGTGTTCTGGTTGTTATATCACGCCGTACAAACTGCCATTGCCCAACCACTTACCAACCAGACAGGTTATTCAAATTCAAGGAGAAATTGAGAGACCCAATTCCCTTCCAATGATCCAGGCAGCCTTCTCACCAACAATGAGCGCCGTATTATTCGTGTTTGCGCCCACATTCTCAGGGCAAATTGACAAATCTACAACCAGTCAGCACCACGTCCCTGCCTTGCCATGCATTACTTACCAGCAAGCTTCAGTCCCTCTGTTCCATAAACATTCAAGTTTTCATCCACCACGCCCTTGTATTCCCTGGGAGCCATCTTGCACGTCCCCAACGAATGCCACGTCGTATTCATGTGTCCTCGGATCCAGTGCTCGATTGCGGCATCATCCTCGGCATCGTACTCAATCGGCGGCAGCCTGCGTCTGTCCTCCAGAGAGGTAAACAACCCGTCGGCGGGCTTCTTGTCAGAAAGAGCGGCTTTGCTGCCCTCGCGGAACTGCGGGTGTCCAACCGCCATCTCGCCGTCGTAGCAGTTTGTGCGGCGAAAGATTTCGCGCTGCTTCTTGTACGCCCACAGCAGCTTCTTCAAATCGGCAGGATGGGTCAAGAACCCCGTGTTGAAGGAAGGAGGCTCCGCCGGGTCCTTGGAGGTGATGTGAATGTTTCCACGAGAGTAGGGATAAGCCGTGTAGCAACACATGTTGATGCACTGGCGCGGACCGCCGCCCGCGTCAGACGTCGTCTCGGGGTCAAAGGAGTAGTTCACCGCCGCCATGAGCATCAGAGGCCTGTCGGTCTGCTTCTTGAAGTCGCGGTCCCAGAGCTGTTGGAAATCCGGCCCGAGCTCGGCAACTTCGGCTTCGGTAGGGCGAATCTTGGCAGCCACGTCGATGCCATTCCAGCCCAAGATGGGATTCTTTTCCTCGAGGGCTTTTGCAAAGTCCAGTCGTCCGCTGTTGAGGCCGTCGAGAGTTTGGTCGGGCGCAAGAGTGGTCTTGTAAGGGTACCCGATCAAGTTATGGTCCTGATACTCCTCGCCGACTCCAGGCAAGTCCGACACGACGGGGATGCCTAGTTTATCCAAAATTGCCGCGCTGCCAACGCCGGATCGCTCTAGAATTTGAGGCGTGCCCAGAGCACCGGCGGATACGACAACCAACTTCTTTGCCTTGACAGTATACGTTTTTCCTTGTTCGCCAGCAGCGGCGGTCGTGGCTCGGTATTCGACGCCCGTGGCACGGTTGCCGTCGAAAATGACGCGGGTCACAGTACTCTCGACGAGAAGATGAAGATGGGGATAGTTTCCCGATGCCATCAGCGGATGGACGTATCTGTGAGCCGTATCTTGGCGTGCACCACGGGGACAAATATACCGCAGCCATCGGGAGAAGCCATTGGAAGCCTCGAAATCCTGCAAGTCGTCAACCTCTTGCTCACCTGTAGCCTTGGCAGCCTCAATAATATCATCCTGGGCGGTATTTGCTACATGCGTGCCAGATGAGACGTTGATGGGCCCGTCGTAGCCGTGGAGCTCTTTGTTGACGCCGGGGCTATCATAATGATACGTCTCGAGCTTCTTGGCAAAGGGCAACAAGCTTTTAGCGTCCCAGCCTTTGGTATTCCAAGAATCATAGTCGCATCGCTGTGCTGCTCTCACATGTGAGCCTCGGTTAGATACATGAGTTTGGACTCCGACCAACCTCTAGTGTACATCATAAAGTTGATGGAAGAGCCCCCGCCGAGGACACCGCCGGCAGGGACAACGGCCTCGCGCCCATTCAAGGCCTCTTCCCTGTTGGACTTGTAAAATATAGTCTTCTTGGATGTTGGCTGCAGGTGAGAAAGGTAAACAGCAGGTGTGACAATGGTCGAGTCGTTCAAGTTATTTGGGCCCTGCTCAACTACCAAGATTGACAGGCTGGGATCTGCTTCCGCAAGCCGGCCAGCAATAATGCACGCTGCCGTGCCACCACCGGCGAGGATTACGTCGTACTCCTTCTTTTCCTCGACACTACCCATTATGAGTCGTTGGAGAATGGATACTCAAAAGTCCACTCTTGAAACGAAGTTTGCTGGGACTCGTTCGCAGATTACAAGAGGGCCAGTGCGGGCAGAAGAAAGCCTGGGTGCTAGAGAAATTACACGTCGGGATTCGGCCATTTGAATCATGTCAACTTCCCCCCTTTGTCCGGTTTGCCTCTTGCGGGGTAACAAGAGTCCAGCATGTATCGATGATGCGGCTGAGACGACCAAGCTCCAGAAAGAGGGGTTTGCGCGGCCAAGAGGAGCTGAATGCCGCGGCTTCGGCGGCACCGACTCATTGATGTCGAGCCAGGAACAATGTGCCGTGTTGGAGTCCGTTCTTATAAGTGTATCGGGGCATGTTGGAACTGATAAGCTGCCACGCCTAGAGTGAGTAACCCAGCCGTTAACCTGGCTTGCATTTCCGTGTGGGCTGCGCAGCGACACTATTGGTGGTTCAAGACCAGTTATCATATGAGGTTCTTGCGACAGTCAACGGTTCCTACGCTATTCCCAAGTCAGGATTGTCGTGTACGCGGGAAAATCGGCGTTTATGCAGGCGTACCAAAAGGGACTATACCGGCCACATAACGTCATCCACTGGTGCAAATTTATAGGCGGCCCCGCGGTAGACGTTTTATCCTCAGCTATCAGCCATCATCTACCTGGGCGTTGGTTAGTTGCTGATCTAAGAGGGCGCCGCATTATACTCTTGGGTTATACAAAAGTAGATGTGAATTTTTAAGAGGGGATTAATAGTAAATTGGTAATCGATTTTACTATTGTAGCTGTCTATACGGCCTGTTTAAAAAAGGATTATGTTCTCGCTTACGTTAGCCGAGTAAGGCTGGATCACGTGACTTTGTAGAAAGTTACTTATTTATCGGATAGATTTACTGTTATTTGTCCTGGGTCAAAGCATTAACAGAAAAACTATAATTATAGTATTATAAAAAGCTTTAATATTTAATAATAAATTAAATA
>NW_011942150.1:169271-169614 GCF_000187425.2 Metarhizium robertsii ARSEF 23 | reverse complement strand
TAAAAATAAAATTATATTTTTTTAATATAATATAATATAATTATATATACTTAAAAATTAAAAGTTTTAGTATTTTTTTACTTATAAAATAGCCTATAAAGAACTTTACTACTATATAAATTTCTTACATACGCGAGTCTCCACGAGCTATTCCGTAACTAAAAAAATAAAATAAAATTAAACTCGGAATTACCTGGCCCTACTGTATATCGGTGGGCTAACCGTGCCCTGCATAATTTTTTAATGCAATATCCGAAATAGGGCAAAACATTACATTTTTGCGTGGGGGCTCGTGTAGTTAAGCTTTTCTTGGAGCCAGCCCACGCCGGGTAGCACCCGTGGC